>NC_073640.1:23691666-23997222 GCF_029407905.1 Bubalus kerabau
CAAAAACAAGCCTAATCTTATTCATAATCAGAGAAATGCAAATTAAAACTATAGGAACATACCACTACCCATCCACCAGACTGGCTCAAATTGAAGTCTGGCAACATCCAGTATTGATGAAGATGTGAGGCATCCAGATCTCTTATGTTGCTGGAAGGAATGTAAACTGTGTAAACCAGTAACCCCACTTTGGAAAATAGCTAGGCATTCCTCAATAAAATAGAAAAAAAGCAAATATTATGATCCAATAGTCATCCTCTACAGTATGTGTTTCCAAGATACAATTGTGTGTGCACACCAATGAGAATGCTCATAGCAACACTGCCTGGAGTAGTACCAAGTCTGTCGGTACTAGAGTGGATCAGCAAATCTTTATATCAAAAAAAAATGTTATGCAGCATTGAACATGAGCAAACTCCAGCTAAACTTGAAGACATGGTTAACTCTATGGAGTAAGGAGTGTCGTCAAGAAGGCACATATGGGTGCTTGAGCTGGTGGCCACACAGAATTGTATTTGCTGTATGTACACACACACACACACACACACAATACATATTTTACTCCTCAGTACGCAAAGAGTTGGACACGACTGAGCGACTGATCTGATCTGATTTGATCTGAAAGTATATTCGCAATAGAAAAATGTTTAACGAAAAATCAGTATCCAACAGGTGCCTCAAGCAGACAGTAATGGCTATTTTCATGAAGATGTTATCCAAAAGTTTGGATAACAAACCTCAGTAACCATCTAGGAATGCATTTTCCATTCATCTGTTTCACTCCTTCTTGGAGCTGCTTATATTGTCTACCTAACTGTTCTTTGGGATAATGAGTTTCACAGAGATACATGTAAAGAAAAATTGTAGAGGGACCAGAAGAAGAGTTCAGAAAGCCAGAGATCTTTAGGAAGGCAAAAAAAAAAAAAAAGAGAGAGAGAGAGAGAATTACATCTTCTCTCTGCAAGGGGGCAGGGACTCAGGAATAGAGGATCCTCATCAAACTGTGTATTTCCTCTGATGAGCTCTTGTTATGATAATTATTATCACTCCAAAGATGTTGATAATTATATTTAGACAGTTTTTAAAGCAATATTGTATAATATTTTCCTCCATTTAACACTCGCGACAGAGCTGATGAATACTCAGTCAGATGAAATGCAGGGCTTCTGGTTTGTCCACAAAGTGCTCCCATCAACCGTGTAAGTGAGTTTTATAATGTATACATTATAGCAGGGGGAAAAACACACTCTTTTGGAAAGGACCGATTCTTGGTGCATAATCAGTTCCCATTGAATTTAAATGACTTTTGGTCCTACACTGATGCTGATAAAATACTTTCAAATGTACAGAATATTAACCAAATGTTTATATTAAACATCTCCTTTCAGGTGAAAATGCGCTCGGTGAAGCGTAGCTCCCTGGAGCAAGTTAGTGAATATTAATGTTCAGCAGATCATAAGGAGGTACAAGTCCTGCGATGTAAGAAGCCGAGGGGGAGATAAAAGAGCAAGGTTGGTGGATGGGCCCTGCCTGGGGAAGGTACAATCACATTGGACATAAACTCATTGAGATGGAAATGGAGTTTGAAATATAAGCAATTGGGGCTGCCAGGAACCAGGCAGCAGATGCGGGCTGGGGAGGAAGAGCATTAGGCTCTGGCCCCTGTTTCCAAACTCAACCATGCCACAGACCTGGCCTCAGACCTGCCTGGGGTCCCATCAGCAGAGAAATTTACAGGATATGCCTCATAATTATCACCAGTCAATTGCCAGTTAATCACGGGCCCCAATTTCGAGTAAGTGAAGGCTGCTTATCACAGGAAGCATTTGGAGTTATATGAAGTATTACAGTATTTCAAATCTGCCAAAGCACACTGTCCATTTTCAATTATCATTGTTTATCTGCAGGTTTCAGGAAATCACATGTCTCATATGAGGCACATAAATACACAGCAATCTAGTAAATATACACATATTTCAGAAGGAAGACAGCTTTTATCAACCAGGCTGGAGATCAAAAGGAATACTCTACATATTTGTTGGTGGAGAAAAGGCCATACTGAGAACGCTAGGTCCAGTTGTGATGCTCAGCTCTAGCTAGAACATTGGGATTTCAGTCAGCTAGCCCCACTCTGGACTTCTGCTCCTCTATCCATAAAATGATATTAACAGTTCCAATAATCCATGTGAAGTGCTTTGAGCAGCTTGGAAGAACCATGCTCTCAAGCATAAAGTATTATTTATTAACCTAGTGTTAATAATGCTCTCGAGTTTGACATATATTTAAATTCTTTTGTTGTTATACTTATGGGCTTCCCTTCTGGCTCAATTGGTAAAGAATCTGCCTGCAGTGCAGGAGAGCTGGGTTCAGTTCCTGGGTTGGAAAGATCCCTTGGACAAGGAAATGGCAACCTACTCCAATATTCTTGCCTGGGAAATCCCATGGTCAGAGGAGTTGGCGGGCACATACAGTCCATGGGGTAGCAAGTGTCAGACATGACTTAGCGACTAAACCACCATATTTCTAGTGAAAGTGAAGTCACTCAGTCAGTCCAACTTTTTGCAACCCTATGGATTGTAGCCCACCAGGCTCCTCCATTCATGGAATTTTCCAGGCAAGAATATTGGAGTGGGTTGCCATTTCCTTCTCCAAGGGATCTGGAGTGGGTTGCCATTTCCTTCTCCATATTTCTAGCAGTTACTTTTAAAATTATAAGGCTACCTCTCCTCAGATTTATTCAAGTTCAAAATGAACAATGGTAGAGGGAAACATACAATTACCATTTTACAGATCACAGATTATCAGACCTGAAAACTCTCTCTCAAGAAGACTTGTGTAATGACCGTGGGAGCAACTCTCCTCTAAATGATTTCAAAACATGGACTTTCTCTCATCTTCAAATACAATTTTCTGGGAAAACAGAGACTAAAATTTTCTATAAAATTAAATTCAAATTTCTCTTCATCTACATGAAGAGCCATCAGCTTGCAGATCCAGACTCCATGGGAGACTGTCACCCAGTGGCTATGCCTGGCAACGCAAGTGGATTCTAGGGCTTTAAGACAGGGGCTCAAAATCAACACCACTAAAGGCTGAACCGGGAGAAGGCAATGGCACCCCACTCCATTATCTTGCCTGGAAAATCCCATGGACGGAGGAGCCTGGTAGGCTGCAGTCCATGGGGTCGCTAAGAGTCAGACACGACTGAGCGACTTCACTTTCACTTTTATGCACTGGAGAAGGAAATGGCAACCCACTTCAGTGTTCCTGCCTGGAGAATCCCATGGGACAGGGGAGCCTGGTGGGCTGCCGTCTTTGGGGTCGCACAGAATCGGACACGACTGAAGCGACTTAGCAGCAGCAGCAAAGGCTGAACCAAGATTATAATCCCCATTCAAATGTCTCCCCTATCATGCTAAATCCCCTTTGGGCCTATTTTCAATCAGATACTCATCAAGCATCCACCAAGCCTTTGGCCTCTGCTCCATTGCAAGGCAGGCACAGACAATCAACAATAAATACTTATTGAGTGCCAATGTGAAAGTGAGACTAGAAAAACAAACCCTTATAAGTCTTCCTTTTGCTCTAAGAGTTTACAATCCAGTTAAGAATAAAAATTAGGAAGATGTTCAATAGTTAAATTGCCAGATAAACCAATACCAGCACAGTCAACAGGTCAGACAAAATGAACTCCAAACTTTTTTTTTTTTTCTGGTTAATATTTTTTAATACTTTAATTGTGAACTCATCTGCACAAGGACTTGGTTTTTCTTTTTTTTTTGTCCTTTTTTTAAAAATTTTATTTTATTTTTAAACTTTACATAATTGTGTTAGTTTTGCCAAATATCAAAATGAATCCACCACAGGTATACATGTGTTCCCCATCCTGAACCCTCCTCCCTCCTCCTTCCCCATACCATCCCTCTGGGTCGTCCCAGTGCACCAGCCCCAAGCATCCAGTACCGTGCATCGAACCTGGACTGGCAACTCGTTTCATACATGATATTTTACATGTTTCAATGCCATTCTCCCAAATCTTCCCATCCTCTCCCTCTCCCACAGAGTCCATAAGACTGATCTATACATCAGTGTCTCTTTTGCTGTCTCGTACACAGGGTTATTGTTACCATCTTTCTAAATTCCATATATATGCGTTAGTATACTGAATTGGTGTTTTTCTTTCTGGCTTACTTCACTCTGTATAATAGGCTCCAGTTTCATCCACCTCATTAGAACTGATTCAAATGTATTCTTTTTAATGGCTGAATAATACTCCATTGTGTATATGTACCACTGCTTTCTTATCCATTCATCTGCTGATGGGCATCTAGGTTGCTTCCATGTCCTGGCTATTATAAACAGTGCTGCGATGAACATTGGGGTACACGTGTTTCTTTCCCTTCTGGTTTCCTCAGTGTGTATGCCCAGCAGTGGGATTGCTGGATCATAAGGCAGTTCTATTTCCAGTTTTTTAAGGAATCTCCACACTGTTCTCCATAGTGGCTGTACTAGTTTGCATTCCCACCAACAGTGTAAGAGGGTTCCCTTTTCTCAACACCCTCTCCAGCATTTATTATTTGTAGACTTTTGGATCACAACCATTCTGACTGGCGTGAAATGGTACCTCATAGTGGTTTTGATTTGCATTTCTCTGATACTGAGTGATGTTGAGCATCTTTTCATGTGTTTGTTAGCCATCTGTATGTCTTCTTTGGAGAAATGTCTATTTAGTTCTTTGGCCCATTGTTTGACTGGATCATTTATTTTTCTGGAGTTGAGCTGTAGGAGTTGCTTGTATATTTTTGAGATTAGTTGTTTGTCTGTTGCTTCATTTGCTATTATTTTCTCCCATTCTGAAGGCTGTCTTTTTACCTTGCTAATAGTTTCCTTTGATGTGCAGAAGCTTTTAAGGTTAATTAGGTCCCATTTGTTTATTTTTGCTTTTATTTCCAATATTCTGGGAGGTGGGTCATAGAGGATCCTGCTGTGATGTATGTCAGAGAGTGTTTTGCCTATGTTCTCCTCTAGGAGTTTTATAGTTTCTGGTCTTACGTTTAGATCTTTAATCCATTTTGAGTTTATTTTTGTGTATGGTGTTAGAAAGTGTTCTAGTTTCATTCTTTTACAAGTGGTTGACCAGTTTTCCCAGCACCACTTGTTAAAGAGATTGTCTTTAATCCATTGTATATTCTTGCCTCCTTTGTCAAAGATAAGGTGTCCATATGTGTGCGTGGATTTATCTCTGGGCTTTCTATTTTGTTCCATTGATCTCTATTTCTGTCTTTGTGCCAGTACCATACTGTCTTGATAACTGTGGCTTTGTAGTAGAGCCTGAAGTCAGGTAGGTTGATTCCTCCAGTTACATTCTTCTTTCTCCAGATCGCTTTGGCTATTCGAGGTTTTTTCTATTTCCATACAAATTGTGAAATTATTTGTTCTAGCTCTGTGAAGAATACTGTTGGTAGCTTGATAGGGATTGCATTGAATATATAAATTGCTTTGGGTAGTATACTCATTTTCACTATATTGATTCTTCCAATCCATGAACATGGTATATTTCTCCATCTATTAGTGTCCTCTTTGATTTCTTTCACCAGTGTTTTGTAGTTTTCTATATATAGGTCTTTAGTTTCTTTAGGTAGATATATTCCTAAGTATTTTATTCTTTCCATTGCAATGGTGAATGGAATTGTTTCCTTAATTTCTCTTTCTGTTTTCTCATTATTAGTGTATAGGAATGCAAGGGATTTCTGTGTGTTGATTTTATATCCTGCAACTTTACTATAGTCATTGATTAGTTCTAGTAATTTTCTGGTGGAGTCTTTAGGGTTTTCTATGTAGAGGATCATGTCATCTGCAAATAGTGAGAGTTTTACTTCTTCTTTTCCAATTTGGATTCCTTTTATTTCTTTTTCTGCTCTGATTGCTGTGGCCAAAACTTCCAAAACTATGTTGAATAGTAATGGTGAAAGTGGGCACCCTTGTCTTGTTCCTGACTTTAGAGGAAATGCTTTCAATTTTTCACCATTGAGGATAATGTTTGCTGTGGGTTTGTCATATATAGCTTTTATTATGTTGAGGTATGTTCCTTCTATTCCTGCTTTCTGGAGAGTTTTTATCATAAATGGATGTTGAATTTTGTCAAAGGCTTTCTCTGCATCTATTGAGATAATCATATGGTTTTTATTTTTCAATTTGTTAATGTGGTGTATTACATTGATTGATTTGTGGATATTGAAGAATCCTTGCATCCCTGGGATAAAGCCCACTTGGTCATGGTGTATGATCTTTTTAATGTGTTGTTGGATTCTGATTGCTAGAATTTTGTTAAGGATTTTTGCATCTATGTTCATCAGTGATATTGGCCTGTAGTTTTCTTTTTTTGTGGGATCTTTGTCAGGTTTTGGTATTAGGGTGATGGTGGCCTCATAGAATGAGTTTGGAAGTTTACCTTCCTCTGCAATTTTCTGGAAGAGTTTGAGCAGGATAGGTGTTAGCTCTTCTCTAAATTTTTGGTAGAATTCAGCTGTGAAGCCGTCTGGACCTGGGCTTTTGTTTGCTGGAAGATTTTTGATTACAGTTTCAACTTCCGTGCTTGTGATGGGTCTGTTAAGATTTTCTATTTCTTCCTGGTCGAGTTTTGGAAAGTTGTACTTTTCTAAGAATTTATCCATTTCTTCCACGTTGTCCATTTTATTGGCATATAATTGTTGATAGTAGTCTCTTATGATCCTTTGTATTTCTGTATTGTCTGTTGTGATCTCTCCATTTTCATTTCTAATTTTATTGATTTGATTTTTCTGCCTTTGTTTCTTGATGAGTCTGGCTAATGGTTTGTCAATTTTATTTATCCTTTCAAAGAACCAACTTTTGGTTTTGTTGATTTTTGCTATGGTCTCTTTTGTTTCTTTTGCATTTATTTCTGCTCTAATTTTTAAGATTTCTTTCCTTCTACTAACCCTGGGGTTCTTCATTTCTTCCTTTTCTAGTTGCTTTAGGTGTAGAGTTAGGTTATTTATTTGACTTTTTTCTTGTTTATTGAGGTGTGCCTGTATTGCTATGAACTTTCCCCTTAGGACTGCTTTAACCGTGTCCCACAGGTTTTGGGTTGTTGTGTTTTCATTTTCATTCGTTTCTATGCAAATTTTGATTTCTTTTTTGATTTCTTCTGTGATTTGTTGGTTATTCAGCAGTGTGTTGTTCAGCCTCCATATGTTGGATTTTTTAATAGTTTTTCTCCTGTAATTGAGATCTAATCTTACTGCATTGTGGTCAGAAAAGATGCTTGGAATGATTTCTATTTTTTTTAATTTACCAAGGCTAGCTTTATGGCCCAGGATGTGATCTATCCTGGAGAAGGTTCCATGTGCGCTTGAGAAAAAGGTGAAATTCATTGTTTTGGGATGAAATGTCCTATAGATATCAATTAGGTCTAACTGGTCTATTGTATCATTTAAAGTTTGTGTTTCCTTGTTAATTTTCTGTTTAGTTGATCTATCCATAGTTGTGAGTGGGGTATTAAAGTCTCCCACTATTATTGTGTTATTGTTAATCTCTCCTTTCATACTTGTTAGCATTTGTCTTACATACTGCAGTGCTCCTGTGTTGGGTGCATATATATTTATAATTGTTATATCTTCTTCTTGGATTGAACCTTTGATCATTATGTAGTGACCTTCTTTGTCTCTTTTCACAGCCTTTGCTTTAAAGTCTATTTTATCTGATATGAGTATTACTACTCCTGCTTTCTTTTGGTCCCTATTTGCATGGAAAATCTTTTTCTAGCCCTTCACTTTCAGTCTGTATGTGTCCCCTGTTTTGAGGTGGGGCTCTTGTAGACAACATATGTAGGGGTCTTGTTTTTGTATCCATTCAGCCAGTATTTGTCTGTTGGTTGGGGCATTCAACCCATTTACGTTTAAGGTAATTACTGATAAGTATGATCCCGTTGCCATTTACTTTATTGTTTTGGGTTCGAATTTATACACCATTTTTGTGTTTCCTGTCTAGAAAATATCCTTTAGTATTTGTTAGAGAGCTGGTTTGGTGGTGCTGAATTCTCTCAGCTTTTGCTTGTCTGAAAAGCTTTTGATTTCTCCTTCATACTTGAATGAGATCCTTGCTGGGTATAATAATCTGGGCTGTAGGTTATTTTCTTTCATCATTTTAAGTATGTCTTGCCATTCCCTCCTGGCTTGAAGAGTTTCTATTGAAAGATCAGCTGTTATCCTTGTGGGAATTCCCTTGTGTGTTATTTGTTGTTTTTCCCTTGCTGCTTTTAATATTTGTTCTTTGTGTTTGATCTTTGTTAATTTGATTAATATGTGTCTTGGGGTGTTTCGCCTTGGGTTTATCCTGTTTGGGACTCTCTGGGTTTCTTGGACTTGAGTGATTATTTCCTTCCCCATTTTAGGGAAGTTTTCAACTATTATCTCCTCAAGTATTTTCTCATGGTCTTTCTTTTTGTCTTCTTCTTCTGGGACCCCTATGATTTGAATGTTGTAGCGTTTAATATTGTCCTGGAGGTCTCTGAGATTGTCCTCATTTCTTTTAATTCGTTTTTCTTTTATCCTCTCTGATTCATTTATTTCTACCATTCTATCTTCTAATTCACTAATCCTATCTTCTGCCTCTGTTATTCTACTATTTGTTGCCTCCAGAGTGTATTTAATTTCATTTATTGCATTATTCATTATATATTGACTCTTTTTTATTTCTTCTAGGTCCTTGTTAAACCTTTCTTTCATCTTCTCAATCCTTGTCTCCAGGCTATTTATCTGTGATTCCATTTTAATTTCAAGATTTTGGATTAATTTCACTATCATTATTTGGAATTCTTTATCAGGTAGATTCCCTATCTCTTCCTCTTTTGTTTGGTTTGGTGGGCATTTATCCTGTTCCTTTATCTGCTGGGTATTCCTCTGTCTCTTCATCTTGTTTAAATTGCTGAGTTTGGGGTGTCCTTTCTGTATTCTGGCAGTTTGTGGAGTTCTCTTTATTGTGGCATTTCCTCTCTGTGTGTGGGTTTGTACAGGTGGCTTGTCAAGGTTTCCTGGTTAGGGAAGCTTGTGTCGGTGTTCTGGTGGGTGGAGCTGTATTTCTTCTCTCTGGAGTGCAATGAAATGTCCAGAAATGAGTTATGAGATGTCTATGGTTTTGGGGTGACTTTGGGCAGCCTGTATCTTGAAGCTCAAGGCTGTGTTCCTTTGTTGTTGGAGAATTTGCTTGGTATGTCTTGCCCTGTAACTTTTTGGCCCTTGTGTGGTGCTTGGTTTCAGTGTCGGTATGGAGGCATTTGATGAGCTCCTGTCAATTAATGTTCCTTGCAGTCAGGAGTTCCCTGGAGTCAGGGTTTGGACTTAAGCCTCCTGCCTCCAGTTATCAGTCTTATTTTTACAGTAGTTTCAAAACTTCTCCTTCTATACAGCACCATTGATAAAACATCTACGTTAAAGATGAAAAGTTTCTCTACTGTGAGGGTCACTCAGAGAGGTTCACAGCATTACATGGAGAAGAGAAGAGGGAGGAGGGAGTTAGAGGTGACCCAAATGAGATGAGGTGGAATCAATAGAGGAGAGAGTGGGCTAGCCAGTAGTCACTTCCTTATGTGCACTCCACAATTGGACCACTCAGAGATGTTCACGGAGTTATACAGAGAAGAGAAGAAGGAGGAAGGAGACAGAGGTGGCCAGAAGGATAAAAGTGGGGAATGAAAAGGAGGGAGACAGATCCAGCCAGTAATCAGTTCCCTAAGTGTTCTCCACCGTCTGGAACACACAGAAATTCACAGAGTTGGGTAGAGTAGAGAGGGGTTAGGGAGGAGACACAGGCGACCTGGTGGAGAAAAAGGAGAGTCCAAAGGGAGAGAGAGCAGTCAAGCCAGTAATCTCGCTCCCTAGTGAAAAATGGGTCCTGAAGATTGGGTTCTTAAAGGTACAAAATTGGTAACAAATACATAAAAGCAAAAATTAAAAATCTAGAGTAGAGTTTGGAATTTCAAAAATACAATGTTAAAGAAAAGAAGAAGGAAAACAAAGAGAGAAAAAACGAACAAAGAAAAACAAACAAGGTAGCGAAAATTATAAAGAAAATACAGGTACAAAATTGATAACTAATACCAAAAAGCAAAAATTAAAAATCTAGAGTAGAGTTTGGAATTTCAAAAATACACTGTTAAAAAAAAAGAAGAAGAAAAATAAAGAGAGAAAACAAACAAACAAAAACAAACAATGTCGCAAAAATTATAAAGAAAATACAGGTACAAAATTGATATCAAATACCAAAAAGCATAGATTAAAAATCTAGAGTAGAGTTTGGAATTTCAGATATACAATGTTATATAAAATAAGAAGAGAAAAAAACAGAGGAAAAAAAAAGTCACAGCAATTATAGAAAAAACTATAGGTACAAAATTGTTAACATATACCAAAAAGCTAAAATTAAAAATCTAGAGTAGAGTTTGGAATTTCAAAAATACAATGTTAAAGAAATGAAGAGAAAAAAAAACAAGGTCAAAAAATTATAAAATATATATATATATGAAGTTTGCTGAAGAAGAAAAAAATAGGGTCCTTTTTTTTTTTTTTTTGCAAAGTAATAGGTTATAAAAGTGAAAATTAAAGGAACAATAGAGGACTTAAAATTTTTCAAAAAAAATAAAAAGAAAGAAAGAATGATCGTAAAAATAGTAAAAATATATCTAGGACTGTCTCTGGTTTTGTTGTGAGTATTGTGGGTTCAGTTCATTTTTGGCTAGTTCCTTGGTCCGACTTATATTTCTCAAGATCTATAGGCCCCTTCCTATGTAGTCCGTAGTAACCACAGGGCTTTAATCTATTGCCTATAGCTTCCAAGGTGTTTCCCTCTGTTATAGCTTCTTCTGTTTGCTGGTCTCTTCAGTGTCTGGTTTCCACCCTGACACAAAGGGGACGGTGGAGGACATTTTTTTTTTTTAGGCTCACTTGTTCAGTCCCGCTGTGGGGAGGGAGGGAGGGATGCTGCAAACAAATAACACTGGGGTGCGCTCGCAGTGCCTCAGCCACACTGGGTCTGCCCCCACTCATGGCGCGTGTAGCCTCCCTGCCCACACTGCTTGGGCTCTAGGTTGTTCTGCTGGGAACAATCCGAGGCCGGCCCTGGGCTGCATGCACCTCCCAGGTCCAAGCTGCTCAGGTTCAGGCACTTGGGTAGTCGTCAGAGGCGCAGACTCAGTTGGGCCTGCGTTTTGTGCTCTTCCCAGGTCCAAGCAGCTCAGGTGATGAGGTGTTTGGCGAGCGCCAATGCTGTGACTTATCGCCTCCCCGCCACTCGGTTATCTGGGTGTAAAACCGGCGCACCTTCTCAGGCAGATGTTGACCGTCCAGACCCCCAAGAAGTTTTAGTTAGCAAAGAAGCCTGCTTACAGTTTTATAGATAATGTCTCTCTGGGGCTGTGATTGCCCCCTTCCAGCTCTGGCTGCCTGTCACCAGAGAGGGAAGGTCTGCAGCCGGCTATCTCTGTTCAGTCCTTTGTTCCATGCACGGGCACCGCGGTGTCTTAGGTTAGGACTGGCTTTTCACGTGGTAGATATCCCACAGTCTGGTTTGCTAGCCCAAATTATTTCGCTCAGATAGCGCTCAGGGTATTCAGGCCAGGTTCTTACTCTAAGCGATGCAGCCCACGCCGCGCCTCCCTGCCCAGCCCCCGCTTGCTAATGGCGTGTGCAGGCGTCTGCGCTGCTTCTCCGCTGGGGGAGTTACCGTAGGGCTCGCAATCTGCGAGTTTTAATTGTTTATTTATTTTTTCTCCCTGTTATGTTGCCCTCTGTGCTTCCAAAGCTCGGCACAGATTCGGCAGTGAGAAGGTTTCCTGGTGCTTGGAAACTTCTCTCTTTTTAAGACTCCCCTCCCGGGATGGAACGCCGTCCCTCCCTCTTTTGTCTCTTTTTTTTGTCTTTTATATTTTTTCCTACCTCCTTTCGAAGAGTTGGGTTGCTTTTCTGGGTGCCTGATGTCCTCTGCCGGCATTCAGAAGTTGTTTTGTGGAATTTACTTGACATTTAAATGCTCTTTTGATGAATTTGTGGGGGAGAAAGTGTTCTCCCCGTCCTACTCCTCCGCCATCTTGGCTCCTCCCAGTGAACTCCAAACTTTTGAGGGCAGGCTCCCTAAGCTATGTTCTCTGTCCTCCAGGGCACTGCCATCACACATTAATGTTCATATGAATCTACCTGAGCATACTGTTAAAATGAGCTTCTGATACAGTATATCTGGGACAGAGTCTAATATCTCGATTTTCTAATAAGCTTCCAGGTGAAACCAAAGCTGCTGGTCCCAGGACCACACTTTAAGGCCACAAGGAGGTAGGTGCTCACTCAAGGATGTGACACTTGGTGCCACAGATCAAGAACAAAGTGCTGTAGAAACATAGGGAGGACACGATTATTCATTCTGCCTGGATGGGGAGTCAGTGGAAGAGTGTCTTGGTATATTTCATGGGGTGAAGTTGTTTGAGATGATGGGTGAGATGTGACTAGCATTTGTCCAAATAGAGGAAGGAAGGATGCATGGATTAGATGAACAGCATGAGCTAAAGAAAGCAATGGACAGCAGGAGCCAAGTCTAGAGAGGATATTTGACTGGACTGGGAAAGGCACTGCATTTTAAGAGTCCATACTTTTCTAAAATTAATTGATTAATTTTTGGCTGTGCTGGGTCTTTGTTGCTGTGCAGGCTTTTCTTTGGTTGCAGAGAGCAGGGCCACTCTCTAGCTGCAGTGGGCAGGCTTTTCATTGTGGTAGCTTTCCTTGTTGTGGAGCACAGGCTCTTGGGTGTGCGGGCTTCAGTAGCTGCAGTTTCTGGGCACAGAGAGCACAGGCTCAAGAGCTGTGACATTCGGGCTTAGCTGCTCTGCAGCATGTGGGATCCTTCCAGATCAGGGATCGAGCCCATTTCTCCTACATTGGCAAGCTAATTCCTATCCACTGAGCCACCAGGGAAGCTCAAAAGTCCAAACTTTCAACGGTGGGATCCCTGAAATGATACACTGGTGAGAGGGAAATCGTCGTGGGTAGGTGGAGGTCTGCACCCTGCCTCTCAACTAAACCACGTGGCCACCCTGTCTGCTCCTGGATTCAGCTCTGCTTTCAACTTTTAACAGGATGTCAGAGAGGTCTTCAAAATGTCATGATTGATAATGCATAATCCATCCCTTTCACTGGATGGGAATTATTCTGTTTTTTAAAAAGCACTTGGCATTTCAAGGGTTCTTTTACAGGCGTCTCCACAAATCTATGAAGCTACAAACTGTTTTTAGCAGTTGGAGACAGACTACTACTGCTTACAGGGTTGTATTCTTCCATTCTGCTTCGGATTTCAGTCCAGCTGTTCTGGGATCTTTTATTTTAGAAACTGGAAAACCAGAGCTATTAATAGTCTGGCAGCTAATTTAAATCTGATAATGTGCTGACACTTGGCTGCATACTTCAGCCCAGATGCCCATGTGTACAATGTGTATTTATTTCTGTACAAATGTGTACATGCATATGTATATAAATAACAGCAAATACTATGAAGTCAACACAATTTTTCACAGGGCCACCTGGGAGTTATTCTTTTCCTCATAAAGAGGACATTCTTTGACATGTAAAAATCATTTAGAAGGTGATTTAAACCTGCAGGTTCAGGGGTCAGAGTTATTAGACTATTGGAGGATTACATACAACTCTTTGTCTGGGTAGAAAAGAGACCCATTAAAACAGAATTCAAGCTATAGAATCCCTGTATGTTCCCTCATATACGTTAAACCACACTCAAACTACTCACTATTGACCATACATATACTACAATTTTCCTCTTATTTTTCATGTTATTCCCTTTGTGTACTGGATGAGAGTTTGGGCTTTGGAATTACCCTTGGGTTCAAGTTCTATCTCTGTCATTTTCTAGCTGAGTGATTTGCAGCAAATTACTCAATAAACCAAGCTGTTCCCTCATGTGTACAGTGGTAACAGTCTCTTACCTCCAAAGACTATTGCAAGGATCTAATGAGATAATGCAAGTGAATACTTAGCACAATGGGCAAACTAACTTCTGGTGAGAGAAGTCAGATCAGAGGTTGCCCATATTGAAGGGTCATGGGGTGTTGCTTGGATAGGGGCATCAGGAAGCAGTCTAAACATATTGTGTATCTTGATGGGAGTCAGGATTGCATGGATATATTTTCTCTAATAAATGGGATTGATTATTATTATAATTCCTTCCTCTTTATTGCTGTTGTTGTTGCTCAGTCACTCATGTCCAACTCTTTGTGACCCCGTGGACTGCAGCACACCAGGCTTTCCTGTCCTCCACCATCTCCCAGAGCTAGCTCAAACTCATGCCCATTGAGTTGATGATGCCATCCAACCATCTTGTCCTCTGTCATCACCTTCTCCTCCTGCCTTCAATCTTTCTCAATATCAGAGTCTTTTCCAATGAGTCATCTCTTTGCATCAGGTGGCCAAAGTATTGGAGCTTCAGCATCAGTCCTTCCAGTGAATATTCAGGGTTGATTTCTTTTAGGATTGACTGGTTTAATCTCCCTGCAGTCCTTGGCGTCCTTGGACTCTCAAGAGTCTTCTCCAGCACCATAATTCAAAAGCATCAGATCTTCGGCATTCACCCTTCTTTATCCAATTCTCACATCCATACATGACTACTGGAAAAGCCACAGCTTTGACTATATGGACCTTTGTCAGCAAAGTAATGTCGACAAAGGATATAATGTTCCTCTCTATATCTAAATTCTATCCAGTTTTCAAACTTTACCTTAGATACTATCTCCTCCATTAGACCTGTGATAGTTGCCCTAATCAGATGAGATCCCATTTTAGTCTGAACCAACATTCCTATCTTTGCACTTTTAAGACACTTTGATTCTCCCTGGTGTTAAGGTCTATCTCTTTGTACATCTCTCATCTTCATGACTTCAGCCCTCTGATGAGGCACATCGGAGTGATTTTGAGATCCTATACAGGACAGCAATCCATTCATTCTTCATCTTCCCATTAAATCACTGTAGAAAGAGTGAGTTCACTTTAATTCTACTCATGGGGCATGTGATATGGCCTTGAACCCCATGTCAGAACCTCAGTATATTCATAGTCCTCCCCAAGATTTCCATAACCACAGTTTCCTTCTGGCTTTGGCTATGCATGTTGACTCTGATACCTTGATCCAAATATAAAATGCCATGATTTTTTTTTTATAATTGACATGTGTACATACACGTATCTGTCCTAGATACACATGTGTGAAATAGACTTTCCTGAAGACTTGGGGAACAGGGTTGCAAAGAGGTAGGTCTCCTATCACAGCAACGTCAAGAGCTTCAGACAAAGTCAGCCTGTTCTTAAATGTCTTTGCAGCCTCCCTGCAACCAGAGGTTTTACTCTGGCCCTTCACCTCATATAGGTGCCCAAACTTCTACCCTCACCTCGTCTGTTCACTCCTCTTCCCTCACAGGAACAGAAACAAATGTCTTGCTCTGTCTCAGGTAGAAAAGTTCAGCCATCATCTTATTTTGCTCATGTCCCAGCCAACTTCTGTGTTTTCAGTCTCATCTTGAATTCTAGCACTTACTGCCATTATTTTTCCATATCACGCAGCTTCTGTCCACAAAATAATTTTGGTGATAGTAGTGAAGATCATTTCCACCCCCGTTATAGAATGCACAAACAAAAGCATGAAGGGTAGGAAGAATGAAATAAAACCAAAAGGAAAGACTGATGGCTCCTTAAAAGAGATCACAGTGAGGAAATGGTAGCTGAGAAGCCCACCTCCCAAATCATCCATCTTACTTGCTGCTGCTGCTGCTGCTAAGTCGCTTCAGTCGTGTCCGACTCTGTGTGACCCCACAGACAGCAGCCCACCAGACTCCCCTGTCCCTGGGATTCTCCAGGCAAGAACACTGGAGAGGGTTGCTATTTCCTTCTCCAATGCATGAAAGTGAAAAGTGAAAGTGAAGTCGCTCAGTCGTGTCTGACTCTTAGCAACCCCGTGGACTGCAGCCTACCAGGCTCCTCCATCCATGGGATCTCCCAGGCAAGAGTACTGGAGTGGGGTGCCATTGCCTTCTCCCATTTTACTTGCTACCAGCAGCAAAACCATACTGGAAGCATCACCTTGACCGGAAGAGATGAGAACCCTGGAGTTGAAAACAACTGAGTTGTTTCAACAGCCATTGAACCTGTGAGAGTAAAATAAAAGCCAAAAAGAATGACTTTTATCTTGTGATAAGAAGACTTTTGCTAATGACTAAGAGGAAAGAATATATGCATTTGAAAAGATTTACCTAGAACAGGTAGGAATGAGGACATAGTTTACACATTCAAGAGACCTGTAAATTGGGTTCAGCTGTGTAAACAGTGCACCAGACATGAAGGAATATTAACTAGAGAATTCTTTGCTGTCTGCCAGAAACTGAGGATGGAGGGGCCATCCCTTGTGGAAGCTCCCACCTTTATTGATGGCTGGCCAGATACCTCTATCCATTCCAACACCTCCCAGTCCAAAATGCTCTGTGCTTGTTTAATTTATTAACTTTATAATTAAATACTTAATATTGAGGACACATACCATGTTCTTGACACTGTATATAATACAAAATGCAGTTAGGAAATGAGGGAAACTTAAAGACCAGTGGTTGTCAACCTTGACTGAACACCTATTTGGCCTTTCTAATTCTCTTTGAACTTTTCCTTCTGGTTCTTTCATTAATGAATTGAATAAATTTTTGGCTAGTACTCACCCTATATTTATATGAGGATCCAGTTTTCAAATTTTGAAAAAATTATACCTTGACACCAGGTGAAAGCAATTGCATCCAAGATTGGGATTCATTGCTCTAGACAGAAGCCAAAATCCTGGGAGGCATCCAAAGAGAAACCACTGTTTTCTCTACACCGAGCAGAACGACTGGTGATCCCTGTACATCTTTGGTGAATCACACCTCATAATAATAAAAATTAATGTTTACTGAGTGCTTACTATTGCCAAGCAGTATTCTAAGAGCTTTACAAGCATTATTAATGCTTTATCATGACACAACCCTAAAATATAAGTACTCTCACCTTCACCCCACTTTTACAGATGAGAAAACTGAGGCACAGAAAGTTTGCAGTAACTTGTTCACAGTCACATAGCTGATAAATGATGGAGCATGGATTCACACCTAGGGAATGGGAACAACGCCTATGCCCTTCGTGACT
This sequence comes from Bubalus kerabau, assembly GCF_029407905.1. Taxonomy (NCBI): domain Eukaryota; kingdom Metazoa; phylum Chordata; class Mammalia; order Artiodactyla; family Bovidae; genus Bubalus; species Bubalus kerabau. Next base: position 23,708,895 of record NC_073640.1, read on the forward strand.
AAGTCATGTCACTCTTCAAAAAGGAATTGGAAAGATTCATCTTGAGGGTCATTTATCCAGATTCACAGAAGCCCTCATCTGGACACCTGAATTATTAAAAGAATCAAGGCAAGCCAAAAATTCATGATCTTATAACTGCTTTCTTTGGCAAGGCTAAAACCTATCTCCTCAATTTTTCCCCAACCCCTCTATTAGGATTCATCCTCATAGGGGCAGGTGTCCAGCATCCCAACATGAGTGTCTTATAAACAAATTCGATTATAAGCCAAACAGAAACCTTGATTGGTATCCAAGAGGAGACACGATATCATATAGAAATTTGAAACCCTTGTCATATAATTCTATGGATTCTCAAAGTGCAATAATAAAAATAGAAAAAGAAAAGGGAGAAATATTTTAAATGTCCTCCTATTTTAAACTTATACCCAAATCGACATTTGGGCAGGTCCATCAAAAAGCACTTGGTGAGAAATCATCTGTGCACTAAGTGCTTTCATACCACGAGCAAAGGTCTGAATTGTAAGTAATATTGGCAAGAACAAGCTATAAGTTAAGATGCAAATCCAAATCGAGTGTGCGGTGTTCTGGCTTCAAGCCTGGTAATTGAATTTCCAGTTTATTATCCTTAATGTTTTTTAATGTGAGTTTGCAATTCAAGTCAAAATGGAAAGCTGCTCCTCCAAATCTTTCCCCTGAAGCACTTCCAGGAACAATTTCTTTTCAGAATCAAGAAATGGTTTTGGGTCAGGAGTATACTTTGTAACTTTTTCAAATTCTAGAAAAGTCTGTTGCAGGGAGGCCCTAAACCATGGATCCACTGAAGGACGCTAAGCTGGAGACCAGGGATTCTAGACTCTGAATCTGACACTGGAGCTGCTTATAGAAATGGGAAAGCTAAATGCTGTGAGCTGCCTAAGAGCTGGGAATCCTAGGGGCCACACATGGGATATGGGGGCTGTGTTTCAAATGAAGGCTGCTGCTTCAGCAAACTTGGTTTGTCCCCACTCAATAGTCTGAGTCTTTTGGATCTAACAGCTGGACCTTATCAGAAGCATACCGTTACATTTCTTTTTGCCCGAAACTAGCCCTGAATCATGGCTGAGGACTAAATTGCCTTGAACTGGTCTTCTTAATGGAGAAAGAGGTTTATAGGTGTTTAGCTATCTTTTAGTGAGGATAATAACAAAAACAGTAACTATAAACCTAACTTAATGAGAGTTTATTATTTTGCAAGATATATTCAGCTGTATGCATTATTTACTATAAAATGCAACTCATAATAGGCTTGAAAGGTAGGTTGGTTATTTTCCCCCAATTTCATGTAATAAAATTGAAGCTTAGAGACTTCACATAATTTTCCCAAGGTGATGTAACTGGAATGGGGGCTGAGCTAGGATTCACACCCAAATCCATCTGCTCTGAAGATTGTGTTCTTTATTGTTGGGCTAAGGAACTGTATACTTTTGCTTTTCTTTTAAAATTATATGTGTTCTTATGTGTGTATGTCTGTGTATGTATGTGTGTGTAAAAAGAGTATGGGAAATAAAGGGAAAATGTACCACAAATCCATTGCCTACACACGGACATGACATGAAAATACAAGTGTAGTAGTGACATAAGATGAAAAGGAATAGATTTCACTAATGGTAGTATTTGTACATTTTCTTCTGTATCCTACCAATAAAAAAGTATTCTGTAATGACTTGCAAAATACATGTATTTCCTCCTCCATATTTTGTTTTGTTTGTTTCCTCCTCCATATTGTTCTTCATTCATGAGACAATCCAATATATGCAATTGTACCTTAGCTTTTATTCTCATATATTATATCCTGGTGCTATTTTCCTATATGTATGTTTATGTATGTAAATATATATTTTTAAACAATCATTTAGTATTCCATCAACTTATTTAACTAGCTCCCAATAAGCTAATTTAGATTACATAATTTTTTTCTAATGAAAAAATTTTGTGCAATGAATATTCTTAAGCATATCTTCTGACATAGTTCTGTGAGTATATATCCATAGTTCTGTGATTATATAGCAGTCAGATATTTTTAGTCAAGAATCCTTTGCCTTGTTTAAAAGTCCTGCAGATATTGCCAAATGTCCTTCTAAAGAGCTTGCATCCATTCACCCTCTCACCACCAGACTGTGACCACTGCTTTTTACTGTGTCTGCTAACTTTCACATTCATGTCACCCGGTGATCCCACCAATGTTATGAAGCAGGTTCAATATGGGTGTCACCCTTGTTTCTAGCATGAATCAAGGCTATAACCCAGATGTTCTGATTCTAAGTACAGAACGTTTTCTTGGACAAATTAAAGATGCAAAGATAAATCGAAGGTTGGTACCCTCTTTTTCTACCTCTGACAGTTGAAGAGAGCAAATACAATGGGGAATCTGTGGTTCAGAGCTGTGGGATAAGGGCTTTCACCAAGTTTGGAAGCTACTAAAACACCATTTACTTAGAGTTTGGGGTTGAGCCATAACCTTCTATTGTTCAAAGGCATTTTCCTTTGTAATACTTCCATGGAAAGAAAAAGGACTTGAAAGTTGTATTTATTAAAAAGCCCCAAAGGCATGTGAACATCAATTTACATTTTTCTTTTTTATAGAAAAAAATAATGTAGTTAAGTGTAAATGAATGTCAAACATGTGGTTTATATTTCCTTTAAGACGCATGTGGGCTTTAAAAACTAATGGAAATACCTTAGGAGAAACACACTCCACAATATGGTGAATCTAAAATATATAGAACATTTGGAGCAGGTTGGTTCTGGTAGAGGAGATCTTCTGACACCTCACATGAGATTTCAAAGAGGGAGTCAGTTCTCTAAACTCAGGGCTCACCTCTGTTTGGGTTCATGACTTAGAGAGATGTGAGATACTTCAAAGTTAAGAAGGCCATTACCATTTCTCCCTATCCATTTAATGAACACTTCTTCTGTTCTGGAAATCAGAGAAATGAAGACAAATTAGAGACAGCCTTGTCTTCAAGGAGCTGAAGTCCTAGTAAGAAACTAGATGAGGAGAGAGATAACAAAAATGGAATGTGATTGGTAAAATAAAGCATAGTCAGGACACTACAGAGAGGAATGTTCACTCTCCCTGGGGTGAACGAAGGGTGAGGGAAGACATCCTAATGTCTTCCAATGTCATCCTAATGACATCTCAGAAACGAAGAGGATGGACAGGAGTAGCTGGGCAAAGGATTTACTGATGACATCACAGCACTGAGATAAGCATGTCTAAGGGGAGAGGTGTGGGAAGCCTGGCTTTACAATGGATGCTGGTACTTCCATTTGAGCGACATGTAGACTAGATTGTGGAGGGACTAGTTAGCAAGAAGGCTAGAGAAGCAAGCAGGTGTCAGGCCATGCTAAGGTGAATTTTACTGGCAAGAGCCAGTAAAAGGTTTGAAGGGGAAGAGTTTTGAGTTTTAAAAAGATTATTCCATACTATGTATGGAAAACAGATTAGAGAAAAATAGTACTGAGGACAAGAAGGTCAATTAAGACTTGTTGCTGAAATTCTGTAAGTGATTATGAAGACAGATAAAGGGACTAGAGGCAAGAATAGAGAGAAGGGAATGAACTCAAATGGTTGAGGCTGGGATGCCTAGGTGTGGTCAGGAGTAAAGGAAGAGTCCATGGTAACCCCTGGATGTAATACTTCAGCTTGGACATTCAACCTCAGGAATGGATGTTTAGTCCTCAACTGGATAAGAGGCAATATAACCTATTGAAAAAAGACACTCACACTAATTTAATTTTCTTCTAAACAAAAATAGAAGTCAATAGAAATGGGACATATTAATGACTGTTCTCATAAACTGTTAAAGGAATAAGATAATCCTTTAAGATTAAGTATTAAGGACTCCCAGCAGACTTTAAAATGTAAGCAAAGGAATTTCTCACAAAAATTAAAGTTGACAGTATCACACTCTGGACAGGATGTGAGGAAATGGTAACTTAGTTTCACTTTTGCTGGCAATGCATATTGATACAATCCAGAAAATCTGACCTTTTTGTATAAACCTTAGAAGAACTCTGCTGTACAGGCACATGTACAAGGATATTAATTGAATCACTGTATATAAAAAAATATTCAAAAGTGAATGGATAAAAATGGTGGTATGTTCATATAATAGAAGTGGATAAATATCAAAAAGATCATTTTAAGTGAAAAAAATCAAATCGCTGAATGATATTGAAGCAATCCATTGTATTACTTAGGGATACTTATGTTAGTAGTAAATATATTACAGTAGATAAAAAAGAATTCCTAGGGACACCTAACTCGGGGAGAAAGGAGAAATCAAGGATGGATATTGAAAGGTTTCCAAAACATCTGGTTTATTAAACCATTTATTTATTTTTTCAACCATTGCAACGTTGGCATTTTGGAACAGATAATTCTTTGTTGTGGAGGATTTTCCTGTGGATGGCAAGATGTTTACCAGCATCTCTGGCCTCTACTTACTAGAAACCAGTACCACTGCCCATCATCAACCATCAAAAACATCTCTAGACACTGTCAAATTGGTCCCTGGGGGCAAAAACACCCTTGTTTACAAACTACTACTTTATTAGATTGATATTCCTTACAGTTTTCTTTTTAAATTAATTTATTTATTTTAATTGGAGAGTAATTACTTTACAATATTGTGGTGGTTTTTGCCATACATTAACATGAATCAGCCACGGGTGTATATGTGTCTCCCATCCGGAACACCCCACCCACCTCCCCTCCCCATCCCATCTCTCTGGGTTGTCCCAGTGTACTGGCTTTGAGTACCCTGTTTCATGCATCAAACTTGGACTGGTCATCTATTTCACATACGGTAATATACATGTTCTCTCAAATTCTCTCAAATCATCTCACCCTCACCTTCTCCCACAGAGTCCAAAAGTCTGTTCTTTATATCTGTGTCTCTTTTGCTGTCTCGCATATAGGGTTGTCATTACCATCTTTCTAAATTCCATATATATGTGTTAACACACAGGTTTTTTTTTAATATTTTAGAATAAGAGGGGTGGGGGGAGAGTAGCACTCCTTTAGCTATTATTTTAGTAAACTATAGCATGCGTTGGTGTTCAGCTACCAAGATACATAAAATAGAACCCTATCCCCATGGGAATTCTTCATCTAGACAGATAAGGCAGTGTAAAGGCAAAGAGGCCTTGGAGCGGGACAGATAGAGATCTGAGGATGGATCTAGGACAGAACGAAAGACAGGTCCTGACTCTGCCACAAATTCGCTAGGAGCAGCTCAGCTTCCTCCAGTCTAAAGTAAATATTTTTCTTAAAGTGAGGTTTTATCTCCTGGAACTCTGAAACATAGCAAGCATGCAGGAAAGAGTCATAATGATGTTGCTCTTTGTTTTCATTATTATTCATATGCACAGATGAATCATGTAAGACTGTGTCTACCTCCTCCTCAGCACATTTGCCTCTTTGTTGGTATCACAAGGAACAGGAGAGCAGCTTGCTCAGAGTGACTGCCTGTCAGATCACACAATCTCAGCCAGCTCATAAACACCACCATTTTGCAGTCACGTAAGCATCACAGTGAAGCAAAGTGGGGCAGAGGGCATGGGCCAAGCAGCATGAAAAAGCTCATATGACTCATGACCCAGAAGTAGGTACTCGAGAAGGTCTTATATACTCACTTGTGTTTCCATGCTCTTTATAAAGTCTAAACCCCTCCTTGTATTTTCTCTCTTTTAATACTACTTAGATTTCCTTCAACTCATTTGTAGGCCCTACAGGGTAATATCTGACCACACCGCCCCTAAGTGCTGCCTAATTGCACACTCAAATAAAAAACGACAAATTCTTATGTTGTGGGAAATATTCTAGAATCTTGGGAAAACTTGTCTGATACCTGAGCCGCATTCCTTGGTAATAGTGCTAATACTAGTGATTTTCTCCCAAATATGTGCTACATATATTATATTTTGTAATAAAACATTTGTAAGAACCAGAAATTTAGTTTCCATTATATCTCGTTTAACTATTCTTCACAAGCCGATGTTGAATTCAGTAATGACAATATTGACATGTATTACAGTCAGCTATATGCCACATCATTACATATGACAAATAGCTACAGGGTTGCTCCAAGGGCTAAGAACTGAGAGAATTCTTCTCTCTAGAGCAGAGTAGCCTCTAACCAGGGACCAGTTTGGTGGAGGTGGGCGCGGTGATTGGTTTCAGGATGATTCAAGTGCATTCCATTTATTGTATACTTCATTTCTATCATTGTTACACCAGCTCCATCTCAGATCCTCAGGCGTTAGACCCCAGAAGTTGGGGACCCTTCCCCTAGGGCAACCAAAAAGCCTAGAATAGAAAGGAAGCCTCTGAGGAACCACAGGGAATGTTTGTGATTGGGTTAAGCAGGAATATAAGACAGGCAACCCATGTTCATACAAGAACAAACATGCATCAAGGCAAAGCAATAGAAAATAAGTTCTACTGAGGAGGAGAGTCCTAAGAGGGGAACTATGAGTCTGGTTTAATCCAGAACATCATAACTACTCAATCAACAATTCATTCAGCAATTAATTGTGCAGCACCTAAAATGAATCTAGCACCTTGCTAGGTGCTGTGATATGTATGTACCCGGGATCTTTCTATCACAGCAGGGAAGAAATGAATAATTATGGAGTTGTCAGGATCAATTGGTGGAAGGAGGACAGAAATTATTCTAGAAATGGAATAAGGACTCCAGAGTGTACTTTGTATTACTCTAGCGCCATATAGTGTCACAAAGTGAAGTGAAGTCGCTCAGTCGTGTCCGATTCTTTGCGATCCCATGGACTGTAGCCCACCGGGCTCCTCCATCCATGGAATTTTCTAGGCAAGAGTACTGGAGTGGGTTGCCATTTCCTTCTCCAGGGGATCTTCCCAACCAAGGGATCGAACCCAGGTCTCCCGCATTGTGGGCAGACGCTTTACTGTCTGAGCCACCAGGGAATCATGACTCAAATATGTCATCTCAATTTGGCTCTGTTTGCTAACATGAGTTTATATATCATCACCTTTTTGTAACTTCCTGGACAGAACATGACCCAAGATGTATCTTCACCAACCTCCTTTTCCATCACAATTGATGGTTCCCAAGGACTGCCTCTGTCCTAATGGATGAGCCCAATTCACAGAAATTAATTGTTTTCCAGAGTTCTTTTCATCTCTTGAAATATACAGTATCACAATGGCCTGAGGGAAAGCTATAAGAACAATCTGCATTGCTGCTAAATGATCACATTCTCTGGGCTTTATCTGGGCTGCACATGCCTTTGATCTCCTTTTAAAAACATCAAAACTCATTTAATGTACTTCTAAAAATGAACAGGGCAACAGAAAAGGAACACATTAATGACTCTTCACATAACTTATTAAAATTTTAACCCAGTTTATTATTTAGTGTACTGTAAATCAAATTAATTACAAATATTGGTATTACTATGTATGCATAATTAGTTTCTAATCTTTACCACTTTAACACAGTTATGTTTCAAAAAAAGGCTTCTAAGTGCTATCTGAGCATATTATAGACTGCTTAGAAGTAAACTATTGTAATTCATATGCATTCTATTCGCATATAACTCTCTGACAGATCTCTTCTGATACATAATAATCCAGTGCCAACATGGATGGAAATAATTTGGCCAGCACTTACCAGAAATGAAAATTAGTATCTGCTGATAGATGACATGATTTTAAAGAAACACAACTTTCCAAGTCACTGTACGACAGCATATGGTTTTCAAAGGTTAAATTAATCCAAATTACAAAGTCAGTGTTCTGTTTGTATGAATTGAATTCTGTAATCATAAATTTAAATTAGTGCGTTGTTAGATTATATGGCACCCCAAATCTACCTTGCTGCTGGAGACTGAAACAAACCTTTGAGATTGAAACAAATGTCTTCGTTCTACAGATGAGAATATATGGAACTATCATAGAGGTTTTGTCTTATCCAGGCCCCCTCATAGGAAAGCCTGCCAACTCTAGAACAGTGTTTGATCCTCCATGCCTCATGAACACTCCAGGTGTCCCTCCAGGGCTTCCCATTGTGCTACTGCGACACCAAAAAGGGGTGAGGAAGCATCCTCCCCGACGTGACTGTGGTTAAGGAACAGGATCCTCTCGATAAGCCAGAGCTTGGAATTTCACCATCTTTAATGATCCTTTGTGAATCTTAAGAGGTTTTATATACTATTTTTTTCTAAAATTTCCTGTTGATAGGTAGTCTTTATAGGAGAAAATCTTAAATCATCAGTTACCACTTTGGTAGAAATACTAGCAAAATAAGGAAAGAATTGTCATAAGGTGGATGCATAGAGAGGTAGGATGTTTGAATGCACAGAAAGGGGAAATGATTTAAGCCAAATAGTTAGAAATACATTTCCTACAATCAGGGCAAAGTTAAATGGATGAAGATGGTGGATCTTCTATTATTGAGTGTGTCCAAGTAGCAAATGGCCTTACTTGTCAAGGATACTACAGAAATCATTTGAGAATCAGTGAAAAGTTACCTGGGCTTCCCAAGTGGCTCAGACGGTAAAGAATCTGCCCGTAATGCAGAAGACCAAACTGAGGGCTGTGGTACAGCTAGACCTGCATTGCAGGTGGATTCTTTACTATGGAGCCACTGGGGAAGAAGCCTCATTGTCAGAACTGCTGTTATGAAAAAGATAACAAGTCCTGGTGAGGTTGCGGAGAAAGTGGACCACCACTGCGCTGTTGGTGGGATGTAAATGTGTACAGTCAATATGGAAAACAGTATGGAGAGGCCTCAAAATATTAAAAACAGAACTCCCATATGATCCACTAATTCCACCCCTGGGCATTTATCTAAAACAAATGAAAATGCTAATTAGAAAAGATATATGCACCCCTGTGTTCACAGCAACATTATTCATGCTAGCCAAAATATAGAAGCAGCCCAAGAGTCCATCAATAGACGAACGGATAAGGAAGGTGTGACATATTTATGTATATATGTATATACATATAAATAAAATGGGGTATTCAGTTCAGTTCAGTGGCTCAAGTCGTGTCCGACTCTTTGCGACCCCATGAATTGCAGCACGCCAGGCCTCCCTGTCCATACTCTGCCATAAAAAAGCAAGTGAAATCTTGCAATTTGTGATAGTGTGGATGGATACAGATGGTATTATACTGTTGGAGAAAGATAAATACTGTATCTGAATGATTTCACTTATATGTAGACTCTAAAAAGCAAAACAAACAAATATAACAAAACCTAAGCAGAGTTACAGATCAGAGAACAAACAGGTAGTTGCTAGAGGGAAAGCAGGTTGGAGGGAGAAAATAAATAGGTGAGGAAGATTAAGAGGTACAAACTTTCAGTTACAAAATAAATTATTCATAGACAAGAAATGTACAGTGTAGGGAATACAGTCAATAACTATGTAATATGTATGGTGAGACTTATTATAACTAGGGCTTCCCATGTAGCTCAGTCCGTAAAGCATCTGCCTGCAATGCAGGAGGCCTGGGTTCCATTCCTAGGTTGGGAAGTTGCCCTGGAGAAGTTCTGAAATGGCAACCCACTCAAGTATTTTTGCCTGGAGAATCCCATGGACAGAGGAGCCTGGTATTGTGGTGATCATTTTGAAATGTATAGAAACTTCAAATTACTGTGTTGTATAAAATGGGAAGTAATAATGTTATAGGTCAGTTACACTTCAGATGAAACCATGGAAAAAACAGATGAGCTTTGTGGTTACCAGTGGTAGGGGCATGGAGGGAGGGAAATTTGGATGAAGGCAGTCAAAAGGTACAAACTTCCAGTTATAAGATAATCACTGGGGATGCAATGTACAACATGATAAATACAATTAACACTGCTGGGTATGTTTAATATGAAAGTTGTTGAAAGAATTAATCCTAAGGGTTCTCATAACAAGGAAAATTTTTTCTAGTTCTTTAATTGTGTAGTGATCTGAGATGTATAGGTGCTGCTGCTACTAAATTATCGTGATAATCATTTCATGATGTATTTAAGTCAAATTACTATGCCATATACCTTATACAGTTCTGTATGCCAATTATATCTCAATAAAATTGAAGAAAAATAATAAATCATTTTTTGAAAAAAAAAAAAAAAATCCTATGGATTCAAACAGAGAAGGCAATGACACCCTACTCAGTACTCTTCCCTGGAAAATCCCATGGATGGAGGAATCTGGTAGGCTGCAGTCCATGGGGTCGCTAAGAGTCGGACACGACTGAGCGACTTCACTTTCACTTTTCACTTTCATGCATTGGAGAAGGAAATGGCAACCCACTCCAGTGTTCTTGCCTGGGGAATCCCAGGGACGGGGGAGCCTGGTGGGCTGCCGTCTATGGGGTCGCCCAGAGTCGGACACGACTGGAGCGACTTGGCATGGATTCAAAATTAGGTGCAGACCTTGCATGAAGCCCACAGAAGTGAGAGTTCCTGAAGCAGTGGTGTTTCACAAGCAATCCAATAAAGACACCATTGGGTGGCAGGTATGACAAGAATCTGACCCACTCATCTCTAAAAGTGGCCTGGTGGACTTGAGGTGGGGACAGTGCCCCCAGACTAGCTGCCTCTAACCAGTCATGGATCTATTTACCCCTTTTGGCTAACGTGTTACATCCATTGAGCACTATTCCTAGCAACTTGGAGACAATTTCACTTTCTGTGACTTCAAACACATTATCTTAAGTTAGAACTGGAAAGGACATCAGAACACACTTCATGTTTCCCACTCTCTAAGGAATGTTAATCTCTTACACAATTTGTACCTCAAAACAATTCTGTAAGGCAATACAGATTTTATTATCCTTGCTTGATTAAGAGAGCAAACTGAGAATTTTTTTGTCATTTTTAAATGAACGTCCTTTTCATGTGCTTCTTTCTCTCATCTTCTTAATCTCCTGTCATTTATCTTCACTTCCACCAGAAAATACAAATGATATTTTCATCATTTCACAGGAGTGTCTTTAATGTGATTGCCATACTGGTGGCATGAGAACTAACTCTGTGAGCATGCTCACCTGTGCAGAAGGAATCCTGAGACCATTTTGAGTCTTTCAGTCAAGATTCCATAAGCACACAAGCATCTTGGGAAAAAAAAAAAAACCTTAATATATTTGCTACATATTGTTGTTCCAAACATATCACTTCCAAAATGCTCATTTACCAAGAGATCTGCATAATTAGCAGGTGCCAAAAAATGCTACAGAGGAATATTTCCAATCTGCTGAATGACAATTCTTTTCCCCTACAAAGGCTGCAATGGCTTGACAAAAAGATGCTAAATTTTCTGTGCTGAAAAGTCACACATGCCCCATCTGGGCATCAAAAAAGACAGTGTTTCCAGCTTCTTCTGTTCATTCTAGGAAGATCTGTGAGTCAGGTGAGCTTAGGTAGGACTGCAACAAACTAGGTTAGCATGGAGAGCATTTTGCCCCACTTATTGAAATTAAATGCTAATTGGTCCCAGAGCTGCAGACAATTCTGAGATACAAAACAGTGTGCATCCTGGGCATTTCTCCTCCCACTAGCGTGAAGTCTCCTCAAAAAGCACAGATGCTGGCCTAGGGTAGGTATGTTCCTTGTTGAATGAATGAAGGAGGAAAGAAAGAAGGGAAGAAGAGAGGGAGGGAAGGAGGGAGGAGGAGAGAGAAAGAAAGATATAAGGGGAAATTTCTCACTTTTGCTGGGATTTCGGTTTCAAAATTAACTCCTGGCCTATCAGAAATTGTTAGTAATTGCAGTATTATTCACAACCTTTAATTCGCATGTACAAATCTCATCCAGCCACCCAGGGGATAATATCGCCTACCTTTGGCCTTTCAACAGGTCAGAACTTTCACCTATACTATCTCAGCGACTCTGAGGGTAGACATTTTTATCCTCATTTGTCAAGTAAATAAATAGGGTCACTGAATGAGACTGGATTACCTACTGCTATTCATATTCTGAAAGCCTAATCTCCAATGAGATGGTATTAACAGGTGGGGCCTTTAGGGGACAGTAAGCCAAGAGTGGAGCCCGCAAGATGAGATTAATTTCATTGGGAAAAACAATCTCTTGCATGCAGCCTTTTGACCCCTGCTTGGACACAGAAGGATGGGCCTTGGGCCTGTAACACTTCAGTGGTGGTGGTTTACTTGCTAAATCTTTTCCAACTCTTGCAGTCCTGTGGGTTGCAGCCTGCCAGACTCCTCTGTCCATGGGATTGCCCAGGCAAGAATACTGGAGTGGGTTGCCATTTCCTTTTCCAGCAGCATCTTCCCAAACCAAGGACTGAACCCAGGTCTCCTGCATTGTAGGTGGATTCTTTACTGACTGAGCCACCCAAGAGATAAAGAGCTGGACTTATCACCTTATGTGGGAAATCTTATCAGGGAAATCAGACTCAATGTGTACCCCTCTGGTCTGTCTAACCATGTGCATCATATAACACCTGCCTAAGCCCACTATCGTAACTGTCCTCTTCCAGAAAGAAACAAGGCCCTTTTGCTACAGCACAAGACAGGGTGTGTGCAGACTGAGGGCTGCTGAGTGCGACCTGCTGGCCATGGAAACCCACAACGGAACCACATCTTGTCCTGTCTCTTCTCTACATGAGTAAAGCACTGTTCTATCCAGTACTTGCCTGGTTTGTCTTTTCCTCAGTGACTCTAACACCAAGATACAGTGGGCAGAAGTGCTTGAAATTCTGCCTCTGATAGTGGATAATGGACGCTAGACAGCATCCCCTGCCATATGAGGATACAAGAAGTGAGTGTTCTCCAGACACTGGATCTGCTGGCACCTTGCTCTTGAACTTTTCAACCTCCAGGACTGTGAGAAGTAAGTGCTTATTGTTTAAGCCACCCCAATCTATGGTACTTTTTTGCTACAGCAGCCCAAATTGACAGAGATACCTATAGAAGTTTGAGAACAAGGAGAGCAAAGAAGTTTCACTGAAAAATCATCTTCGGTCCACTGGTAGTGGCTTCTTGGAGTGTGATGCTGAGAAGAGAAGATACATCCAAGTTCAAAAGAAAGGAGAGGACTGAGTGCTTAGCAAAACCTGCCATGAACACTGAAGAGTAGTATGTGTGCTACATTTTGCTGATCCTAACTGGGAATTATACTTTACTCATTCTACTCTTAGTTTTTTATGGAAATGAACCATTGCTTTTCTTTAATCCTCCAGAACTGAACTTAAGTACACCTTAGTTGCTCAATGTGGATTCATTCATTAAATCAACTAAATTAAAATGGCCTTCCATTGAGCTAGATGGCAAAGATCATGAGGCTGTCAAGGTAACCAGAGTAACAAGAACAACAAAACCCACTAACCATCCTGGTTTTTATGAGCACAATTTGAATCTAAGACATGCAAAGCCTCCATAATGTGCAGCCTTACCTCCCTGATGAAACCACAGGAATTGAGTAAAATAGCATCCTTTCCCATGGAATGATCTCTCTCCTCCATCCACTGACTTTTAGTTGAAAATCAAATTTGAATGCTGTGTCTTCTCGTGCATCTTCAAGATTTATTCATGAGTCACAGCTGAATGCTCTATGTGTTGTATTTATGTGAACAAATACACATGAAAAAAAAATCAGTTCTATTATCTAGATAGATGTGTGTTTGTCAGCATCTGAGAGAATATCCATCCTGGATGGTATAAATATTCAGCCACTCTTTTAGAAACATCAGTCAAGCATTGTAAGACATATAACCACAGCATAAGCAATGACCCTATGCATGTATTCTGTCCCATTTTATCTACACACTATGGAACAGAAACAAGTTGATATTGGAAATCTCTGTAATATTGGTTAAGAAGCTATTTATTTCAAATGTATTCTGCTTGGTGCACCAACCATAATTTTATTAACAGTGGCAATGTATTGAGACATTATTCAAGGGAATTCTAACAAGTATTCATTCATTCTACCTTACTACCCTCGACACATCAAAACACACACACACACACACCCTTTTGAAAAGAATCAGAGGGTTCTTTTTTTTCCCCTTCCAAAAAAGCATCCTATGGTCACTTAAAATTTTTATAACATTTTTTCAATTAAATTTCTAAAACCTTATCAGGAGTATGGTATCTTCATACAGGAATTCTACTCTCCAAGATTTGTAATATTTCAAATGACTTGGTTACAGGGATTAATTTATACTACCATTCTCTAAAAGGTAAATGGCACTTAGAAGAAAAAAAAAAAAAAGAGTTTTATTTCCCTAGAAATTTTTCTAGGATTTTTCTTTAGATGTAGGTTGTATTATATTGGTGTTCCAGCCTAACTAAATTCCTGCTACCACTCTTAGCAACACTGGATGACTCCTAACATTAGAAAAACTGGTGGCAGAAATATTGCTAATTATACTTCATGAAAAAAATCATAATATAATTTGAGATACAAACTTTTGCAATTAGTCAACTTTGTGCCACCTGGAATTTTCACATTATCCACCTTAAAATTCATTGATCATAAAAGTGCTCTGCCTTCTTCACAGGAGAAATCATGACATAATTTCCCACTAACTGCTTGAACATTTTTCAGTGCACGCGTGTGAGCTGCCATTGATCTTCCCCAGGCCGAAAACATAATAGAGTCAAAATGTGCTGTTTTCTAAACCAAGCATAAGCCTAAAAAATGATCTGATTTCATCAATACCTAGTTTCCTATTGCCACTGTAACAAATTACTAGAAGCTTAGTGGTTTAAAAAAAAAAAACAAAAACCCAAATGTATTTTCTTGTAGTTACAGAGGTCAGAAGTCTGAAATGAGTCTGACAGCAATAAAACCCAAGTGGTGACAGAGTTGGTTCCCTCTGAAGACTCTCAGGAGAGAATCTGTTTCTTTGCTTTTTCACCTTTTAGTGGATCCCTGGATTCTTTGTTTTGTGGCCTCTTTCTCTTCCTTAAAGCTCGTCACTCTAATCTCTGTTTCTCTCATCACAGTTCCTTTTTATCTTCTGAAGTCAAATCTCCTTCTACCTCTTTCTTATAAACACAATATAATTATATGTAGGGCCCACTCAAACAATCCAGGATAATCTCCCCAACTCAAGAGTCTTCACTTAGTCACATATGCAAAGTCCTTTTTGCCATATAAATTAACATTCACAAATTTCAGGGATTAAGACCTAAATATCTTAGGGGGATATTATTCCACCAAACACATCAACTAATTAAGTTCCTTAGAGGGAAATAAAATTAACTTCTCTTTTAAAATTAGGCACTAATCACAGAGAGTAAATAGAATAGAGGTAGTAACTTGAATGTAACTTGCATGTGAGATTGTAAATCTAACCTGTAATATCAAGCTTAGTCTTTAAAATGGTATTTTGAGCAGTTTCTTGGAAATGAGTAAGGATTATGTTACACAATTAAGAAATTGGAAGCAGAGCCTATGAACAAACAGGATTTTTAGTTCTAAGCAACCATATCCAACTCCAGCTAACTTAAGAAGGAAAAAAATTCATTAAAGTATCTATGAATCAGTGGGCAGTTATAGGGCTCAGCTCTGACTTTGAGAAAAAAAAATCGAGAGAGATGGGACATAATGAAACATGACTTAGGTTACATAATAGGAACAGTTTGAGTTGCATGATGTTTCTGGACTTTTGCTAAACATGCTTGGGGTCTTAAAGCTCGGATGCCTGGGGTTTCATCTAGCAACATGCCTGCCTTAGTAGTAAACTGAGACAGCATAGGAGCTGTCACTGTTGTTTAGATACTAAGTTATGTCTAACTCTTTTGCGAGCCCATGGACTGTAGCCCACCAGACTCCTCTGTCCATGGGACTTCCCAGGCAAGAATACTGGAGTGGGTAGTCATTTCCTTCTCCAGGGGATCTTCCTAACCCAGGGATTGAAACCATGTATTTTGCCTTAGCAAAATACTAAGATTCTTTACTACTGAGACACCTGAAGAGCCACCAGGGAAGCCCATAACATAAGAGTACTCAATCCATAAAGCTATCATGAGGATCAAATGAGATACCATATATAAATTATTTACAATGATGCCTGCCACATACCATTGAAAATAAATTGGAAAAATCACTGACCCTCACTATTTTTGCAAATCATATCATGAATAATTTCTCAACTGGCCCTGAGCCTTTGCCTCACTTTCCCAAGACTCAGACTCCTGAATGGGATCACTTGAATCCATCATTCCCTAGCTCTTCAAGAGCAGAAACAAGAAAAATCTTTCCCTTTATTTCCATAGGGAAAGCAAAGCCCTGTCTGGACCCTGAACTGTGATAAAGGAAAGGCAAATGGCACCACAGCCGATATTCACAGGTAGAAGGTAGAATCCAATTTATGACAGGAGTGACCAATTGGAAGTAACACAGGGCCAGGAGCCATATCCAGTGGAACAACTCAATGGTCACTTGACCGTTCTCCCACCTTTTCCTGTTACCTTGGTGGTGTTAGTTCATTATTTCAATTCTTATTTACCTGATTACCCCTTGATATAATTTAATTCTATATTTTATTTTCCGGAATACATAAAAAAATTAAAACACCAAGAAACAAACACTAATATAACTCATGGAAATCTATTTATTGTACATGTCCATTGGATATTTTTATTTGAATAAATATTGTTAAATGGATGCATTTCACATTTGGAAATGGAGCACATGGTAAGGATTTGGAGAACAGACTTTTGGTAGTGATCAAAGGAAAGTTTACATTCATCTGAAATGATTTTATTATCTTAATAAAAATTTTAAATTCAACCAGAGGCAAAAGTGGAAAAATTTTAACAACAGTTAAATTCTGGGTGGTGAAAACACATGTGAATTATATTTTCTACTTTCTCAATTTTTCAATTTCTCAAAAATATTCATACCAAGTTAAGTCATAACAAAACAGCAAATAGCCACAAAACATATTTTAAAAGCCCAAGTATTTAGTAATATGTACAAGCCCATAAACTGGAGAGGAGATAGAATTCTTTCCAGTTGTATGAAATGGAATTTAATAAAGAGTTTATTAAATTCGTTGTGTTTTGTCCAATGAAAACAGAATAGTCATACAAATATGAAAAAGACCACACAGCATGGAAGAGGCAAAAGGTCTGAATACTAATCACTCCAGTTTGACTTTGAAATAGCACTTTGTTCTACTCTAACACAAAGGTCAAGAGCTCTAGGGAACAGTGGACTTTTCCTAATGTGGTGAAGTGGAAAACTCCCCTCCATGAATGCAACGAGTCAGCCAACCCTGGTCAAGGAAAGGCTTTCTGACAAAAGCAGAGCAGGAAGAGGAGTGAGGCAAGAGAAGCCATAACTTATTAAACACTCTACTGAAAAGATCATACACAGCTTAGAAGAAGAAGATACCTCAGAGGCTAATCCTCCCTGCATACAGATGGAAAACCCGAGGCCCAAAGACAGAAGACCAGTGTTACACAAACAGCACCTGGCAACACACAAGGGGAACCTAGGACTTCCCACCCCCTGACCAATGAACGTTAGCCCCCTTATTTGGATCTCCGAGCAGGGCGACAAACCTCATCCCTCTCTTCCTTTGCACTGGTGTCCTCTGTGCTTTGCAAAGCAGGTCAGCAGAGCTCTTCTCCTCCTTCAATTCTGAGCTCTTTTTTTTTCGAGCCCCTAACTCTCAATTTGAGCTGCTCGCCCATCTGCACTCCATAATGCCCGTTACCTTGCCTCGTCATAACTCCTCACCTTTGCTGTGTTGTCTCTGCCACTAGACTGTTAGCACTGAGAAAAGGGGGAGCACCACTCTATGATCCTTTTAAATGGAGGGATTTATTGTCAAGACTCTTTTGCACTGTGGGTCCAGGGATCTTCCTAGAGAGGGAGCCTGGAAAATGCATTGCCACAGTGGTGATTATGGAAGCCATCAGCTCTGACATTCTGTCATTATGAAGCCCTGTCATTAAGAATCCCTCCTTTCTAGCTCTGGTTGAGGTATCACTTCCTCCTGAAAGTCTTCTCCTTATTAACTCAACAATCAACACCTGATTGGACCCCAAACATCCCAGCAAGATGGCTGTCACTTACTTTCAATGTGGGTGTCTGTCTCTTCAACTGGATGGTTAATTGCTTGAGGACCAGAACCACAGGGGGCACTTACCTCTGCCTAAAGGACTTTTATACCAAAGTGTGTAATAAACAGTTGTAGATGATAATTCTGTTACTAGAATAGTGTTCCATAGTGGCTCTGTTATTGTTAGTATCAGGTTAAAAGACGCTAATGAATAGAGTATGTGTGTGTGTATGTAATCAAGCTTAGAAATAAGTTGATCTCAGTGAGTCCCTGCCAGTAGCCTTGTGAGACATTATGCAAGATGGCACTGTTTTTTTATTTGTTTTTTCAAATATTTTAATTAATTACTTTATTTGCTTGCACCGGGTCTTAGTTGCAGCACTAGAGGTCCTTAGTTGCATCATGTGAACTCTTAGTTGAGGCATGTGGCATCTACTTCCCTGACCAGGGATCAAATCTGGGCCTCCTGCATTGGGAGCACAGAGTCTTAGGTACTGGCCTACCAGGAAAGTCCCTAGATGGCATTGTTGATGGATCAAAACAGATACTGGGTAGGAAGCCAGATAGAGCAAAGAAAGGGGACAGGGCAAGGAAAGTGCTTGCTTTTTTTTTTTCTTTTTAATGAATTCGTAAATCTTATATGTGTGAAAACTTCTCATGTACTACAAACTCATTGCTTTTCCTATTAAGTCTGAGTGGATCATTATAGATAATAAATCATGTAGATACATATCCGTATTGCCTTGCCTCTTCACTGGTAGCACGGTACATAGAAGAAGCCATGAGCTGGGGAAAATCAGACTCTTGCTCTCCTGGTGCCCTGCTATCAGCTCTCTTGGCATCAGAGCCACCATGATGCCTGCTGCCTGTCTGTTTCTGTGTTCAACAGTGTTAACTCTCTTACAGAGGGAGAGTGAAAAAGGCATGACCACAACTGGCATAAAACGTGATCAAGTAAATTAGGAAAAATCTGGGTCAGTTCAACAAGCCTTTTTACTGCAGGAATTCTCAGAGCCTTTAGTATGCAGATAATCCTCTAAGGAGGGTCTATAAACATTCATACAACTTCCCACATTATGATTTTCTATTTTGCAGGAGTAGAACTCTATGAAACATACCTTAAGGAATGCTGTGTTAAATCAAATAAAAATCTACTAATGCATTAGAAGCTTACCAGGTTAAACAAAATTAGCATAATATGGAGGAATAGGAGAAAGACTCTCACTCACCATTAAACTTTTGTTTTTTAAACACATTTGTTTTACATGATCACCCAGCTGGAAAATAATGTCGTAGACAAGGAAAACTTATCCACCGTGGCATCATTTTATCTAACATTTCTGTTGATTTCTGGTTCCAACATTTCCCCCTTTGAGAGCAATCACATACTCTAGTCTAATTGGGAATTTGATTGCTAGCCAATTTAAGATTCTGGGGCTCTGCTAGAGATGGCTCAGTTCTTGAAACAAATTAAGCTCTCATTGTGTGTCATTATCAATGACTACATGATTGAATCAAATAAATGGTGAAATACCTTTCCGTATATACATCCTGATCAGAATTTTTTTATTGATAACCCTGTTCATTGGACCCAGTAGTTTCTCCCTCCTCCCTTTAAAAAACACCAACTAGTGTTTTCATACATGGCTTCCCTGATAGCTCAGTTGGTAAAGAATCTGCAATGCAGGAGACCCTGGTTCGATTTCTGGGTTGGGAAGATCCCCTGGAGAAGAGATAGGCTGCCCACTCTAGTATTCTTGGGCCTCCCTTTTGGCTCAGCTGGTAAAGAATCTGCCTGCAATGCGGGAGACCTCGTTCAATCCCTGGGTTGGAAGATCCCTGGAGAAGGGAACAACTACCCACTCCAGTATTCTGGCCTGGAGAACTCCATGGACCATATAGTCCATGGGGTCACAAACAGTCAGACACAACTGAGCAACTGCTTTCTTCATTCTTCTCCAGCACCACAGTTCGAAAGCATCAATATTAACAAGAAAACAGAAAGACTCAGAAAACTGAATTTTGATCACTGATTTTGATCCTGAAAACGAAACTGCAACTGGTCAACTAAACTTAATGCTCAGATCGTCAGCCCAAGTCCTCCCAAGGTCAACAGCCTCCTTAGGGGGCACCCAGAGCTACAGTGCTCTAATGTATGGCAGAGGGAGGTGTTTTTAAGCAATATCTGTGGTGGTCAGAGGTCCATCTAGTCAAAGCTATGGTTTTTCCAGTAGTCATGTATGGATATAAGAGTTGGACTATGAAGAAAGCTGAGTGCCGAAGAATTCATGCTTTTGAACTGTGGTGTTGGAGAAGACTCTTGAGAGTCCCTCGGACAGCCAGGAGAGACAATGAGTTCATCTCAAAGGAAATCAGTCCTGAATACTCACTGCAAGGACTGATGCTAAGGTTGAAGCTCCAATATTTTGGCCACCTGATGTGAAGAACTGACTCATTTGAAAAGACCCTGATGCTGGGAAAGATTGAATGCAGGAGGAGAAGGAGATGCCAGAGGATGAGATGGTTGGATGGCATCATTGACTCGATGGACATGTGTTTGAGCAAGCTCTGGGAGTTGGTGATGGACAGGAAAGCCTGGCGTGCTGCAGTCCATGGGGTCACAAAGAGTTGGACATGACTGAGCAACTGAACTGAATTGTGGTGGCAAGTGCTTAGAAGTCACACTGGTTCCAAAACCAATGATGTACAATGGAAAGAAATAGTGTGTTTTGAAATGTATCACAAAGTACAAGGTATTTCTTATTGTTAAGTAATATAACCTGAAAGTATAAATAGACTTTTAGCTTGGAAATACCTGTGAACCTGTACTATGTATATCTGCGCATAATTTGCATTTACTATGGATACAGGGTTCATACTTACAGAGGTTTAGTTCCTTATATAGAGTTACTTGAATTTTTTAAAAATATACTTACTATGGGCATTTTCAGATAAAGTTTAGAGTGGTTTTCTCATCTGATTAAAGAGTAATACACAAACACTATAGAGAAGCTGGCTGCAAATTTTGCATAATGGCAAAAAACAAACACCATTGTGAAGAAACAGAGATAAAGAAAAAATGGAAAATAAACTTCAAACTATGTCACAGGGAATAAATTTCTATCAAGAAATATGCTCTCTTCTAAACTTCATATTTATAACTTTGAAAACACATTTTATTTCAAGCAGAAGCAATATAGCAAATGCATTTTACAAGGAAACACATAAACTTATACACATCAACTTTTAAACTTTATGAGAACAGTTCTAGAAGCCTGGTATAAAGATGATATCTGGCAAAATAAAGGCTTGGGGAGGTATTAATTGGCCCCAGTGGGTTTTCCTTTTGGGGAAGAGAGAAACTGAAAACTAAGATGAGGGTCTTCCCAAAGCTCATTATATGATTTCTGAGTCTGAGTTTTAGTGGCCAGTCTCATTCTTTGTCTTTATAAAATGTTAGGATCCCTTTCCCTATTAGCAAGCAAGGGCACTGATGTATATCCACATATATCTGCCTCAGTCTAGTATTCAAGACCCTCAAGAATTTGGTATCACCTCAACAAGTCAACATCAGACCCTCATCATCCTCACCTCTCACAATCTCAAACCCCCCATCCAAGTGGTCTACTCATTATTTCCAGTCATAGACCAGTATACTTCAATGAGCTTTCTCAATTAATATGTTTCAGTATAAAGTACAATTCATAAATGCCTTTATTATATCATGTAACTGAGAATTTCAGAGTTGAAATAAGCTTCGGGGTGGTTTGATTCCGAGATCTCTCCCACTGTTTTTCTCTGATTCCCTTGACCATGTCCTACTCTACCTCCCACCACCCCTCTCCAAGTGGCAAAGCTGAGTTAAAGAGCTGGAACATGGATGGGTCTTTTTTCTCCCCCAAACCTTTCCCTGTTTAGCCAAACTTTCCTACATTGAGGGTATATACGTGAGACCAAGAAAAAGATGGGCCACACCTTTGCCTGCATCAGGGGCCATATTCATTTATTCAATTTCATTCAACACAGTACTGTTTGCACCCCCCAACAAAGTGCCTGCCCATTATGTTAAGTCCAGGAATAAATAGATGAATGAGATCTGGTATTTGTCATCAGGAAATTCGCAGACAATGCCTACTGATAATTACAGATAAATAGATAATTACAGTGAAATGGTTTAAGTGATGAAATGAAGCCCTTCGATGGCATTAAGGGATTATAATAGAGGAAATCACTACAGGAGATGGTCTTTGTTTCATGGTAAGAGGTATAAGAAAAACAGAGACAAGAGATATGGAGTCTGCCAGTCCAGAGAGTAAATCTTGTGGCACCTCACTGAGCCCAGGCTTGGAAGAGACTCTGAGAGATCACTGACTTCAACCTTCTAAGCACCTTGGAAGCTCTACCCTTAAGCATCTAGCCTGGGAAAGATTAGGAGCAACTCAACTCAAGAGTCCAATCCCTTCCCCAAATCCTGAAGAAACAAAAGAGCTAGAGCAAATACAATTGCCATGTATCTATGAAAATAAAACTTCTAATATACTTAAAGAGAGACAAGAAGTTAGCATTGACCCCAAACTTTGATTCTACCTCCCAATCGCCTCAGTAATGGCTGACAGCTTTACTTTAAATCCAAATTGTACTGAAGACATGCTGAACCACTTACGGAACGGCCAGTTGCCAAGAAGTCCTGACACCAAAGGATGCCTACACCATACATAGACTATAGCACTGAAACATATACATTACCATATGAAAAATGGATGACCAGTGTGAGTTTGATGCATGAAGCAGGGCACCCAAAGTTAGTGCTCTGGGACAACCTAGAGGGATGGGGTGGGGAGGGAGGTGAGCTCAGGACGGGGGTGGTGGACACATGTATACCTATCACTGATTCACACTGATGTATGGCAAAAACCACAATAATGTAAAGTAATTAGCCTCCAGTTAAAATAAATTAATCAATTTATAATAAAAAGATAAACCAAACACAATCTGGGCTTTCTTCGATGTTTCAAAAGATTCCCTAGGACACATTTCCCAGTTGAAGGTAATCAGAATTTCATGCTGTAGTTTCCCAGTTAATAAAATTCGGGGTGGGGGGCGGGAATCATAATTTTTCTTATTCAAACAGCAAGACTTCTCTACGGTGATTAAAATAATATAACAGCTGAGTAAAGCAAAGCTCTTCTTTGGAAGGTACAGTCCTCCTAGTGCTTATAGAGGCCAAATTTAATATGGGAAATCCTAGATAAGGAAAGGGTGATCATCATCAGAAAAGATGAAGGAGACCATATGGCAATGGCCAGATAAGTTGCTTGCACTGATTCCCTGCATCCAGGCCAACTCTATGGAAAAAACTGTTTGGAAATTGAGGCTTAGGCATGAAGTTATTTATGCCAAAACACGCAGCCAGCAAGTGGAGGTGCTAAATCTAGAACCTCAGCCTCGGCCTCTTTCCCCTACAATAGCCTTCCTCTGCTTAACCTTGTACCACCTCTACTTAGCTGGGCAGAAACCACTCATTTCTCTCAGAAGTCTTATAAACAAAAGGCACTTTTTAGAGAAGAATAAAATGTCACAATTGTGAGCTGCATTCTTCTGATTCCTTTTAGCACCATTCTGCTTTTTGCATGCCTGTGTTTTGCCCTCTGGTAGGTTGGGAGTTGATAGAGAAATACGTGAGTGAAGATGGCGATTTGCAAACCATCCTACTGGGTGCCTAATAAAATGCAAATCAAAACATGGGGAGAAGAGAAGTTCTCTGTCCTTCTCTTTACAAATAAAGTGTTATGTGCCACTTGCGGGGATCAGGAGCACCATGCTGGGGCTGCATCTGCTCTTTCTGACAGCTCCTCAAAGAGCCCTGCTTCTTCTTTTTTGCAAGCCAGCAAGCTGTTCTTGGAGAGTACAAAAAGAAACCTGCTGCAAAAAAAAAAAAAAAAAAAAAAAGGTTTCTCTGACAAGCGAGAAAAAATTCAAAATCAACTAAAAAATCAAAGCTCAAAATCTATGATAGTTGTCGACGGAAGAAAAACACACAACCTAAAAAGTGCAAGTTTGGGGACATGACTGAGGACTATAGCCCTGGAAGGAAGCCAGACTTCTATAGCCCTAAACTTTCCTGCTGGCTTAAACGGGTAAAGAATCACCTGTACTGCAGGAGACCTGGGTTCAACCTCTGGGTCAGGAAGATAGCCTGGAGGAGGGCATGGCAACCCACTCCAGTATTCTTGCCTGGAAAATCCCATGGACAGAGGAGTCTGGCGGGCTACAGTCCATAGTGGCGCAAAGAGTAGGGAGTAGGGCACACTGAGTGACTAAGCCTTTCACCTTTTCATAAAACCCTGGAGACAGTCCCTCAGATAGCTCTGAGGAACTTCTCTGAAGACCTAAGGGAGGAACCAGATATAGATTTCTTTTTTTGTTGTTGAAAAAAAATAAATAAATAAAACATCTAGTCAAATATCAAAGTATTACTGCTAGTCAAAAAAATTAGACATCTCAAATTAATGATTTTAGTGCTTTTCTGTGTATGGGGAGATGCAAGACTCTGGGCTTGTTGAAATTGTTCCTTTGATATACATCTTCAATATCTAAAGCCAGTATCCAAAGCACAGAATGCTTCCTGTTTTTCTCCATCCTGTATTTCCCTTAGGGTGTACCATGGAGCTGGGGAGGCAGCCACAGTGGTTGATGACTTGATCCTGTAGATATGGAATGACTGGCAACATTCTTTGTTTACTGGAATGGCAGACAACATTCCTTTTTCACTTGCTGCTAAGTCGCTTCAGTCGTGTCCAACTCTGTGTGACCCCATAGACGGCAGCCCACTAGGCTCCTCTGTCCCTGGGATTCTCCAGGCAAGAACACTGGAGTGGGTTGCCATTTCCTCCTCCAATGCATGAAAGTGAAAAGTGAAAGTGAAGTTGCTCAGTCGTGCCTGACTCTTAGCAACCCCACAGACTGGAGCCTTCCAGGCTCCTCCATCCATGGGATTTTCCAGGCAAGAGTACTGGAGTAGGGTGCCATTACCTTCTCTGCCTTTTTCACATAACAAAACCCAAATTCATGTTCTCAATAAAGGAAGTCCTTTTTAGTTAGGAAGAGGAAAGATTGAAAACTCATTGAGTGCAGGGACTGAATGTGTGGCTACGAGAGAAGAGACCATGCAGGAGATGATTGGGAACTGGAGAAAGCATGGTGTGGGTGCTAAGTCGCTTCATTCATGTCTGACTCTTTGCAACCCTATGGACTGTAGCCCACCAGTCTCCTCTGTCCCTGAGATTCTCCAGGCAAGAATACTGGACAGGATTGCCATGTGCTCCTCCAGGGGGTCTTCCTGACCCAGGGACTGAACTCGCATCTCTTACATCTCCTGCATTGGCAGATGTGTTCTTTACCACCATTGCCACCTGGGAAGCCCGGAGAAAGCATTCTTTTTGTCAAATAAAAAAGACATTATTCAGCTCTAGCCAATGATGCATTGAGGACAGGACCCACAGTCCCAGAGCTAGTGGACAGTATAGTTCTTAAAGAGACTCTAGGATTTGTAGATGTTTATGTGAAATCCTCCAGTTTTCAAGTTTTCCAAATTATCATTATTTCGCCAGGCAAACTGAATAGAATTCTTGGAACTCAGTGCTCCCCTTTCAGTCTCCAGGATGGAGGAATGCTAGGACCACCTCAAATACCTGAGTCTGGTCTGCAAAGGGAGACATCCTCCAGAAGAGAAATCCCCAAGAACACGCAAGAAGACACCTGGGGCTGTGGAACGGTAGAATTCCTTGGACATAGTGGGGGATATTACAGCAAAGCTAACTCTATGTTTATTGAAAGTTTAACATGTGCCAGGACCAGGGCTAAGCTCCTCAAAGACATCACCACATCCTGTCCTGACTACCACCCTATGAAGCAGGTACAATTCTTATCACCAACATACAGATGGGAAACCAAGGAGCAACATGACAGCTAGTAAGTGATAAAGAAAGAATCTGGGTATCTTTTCCCTTGGGATTTAATTAAAAAACACATCAGTGTTCCAAAAATGTCCATTCATACATGATGAATAAATTCTAGGCAGATCCCTGTCCTGGAGGAAGGGAAGGGACCACTATTTTTAAAGGCTGACATAAGAGATCTCTCGCCCATCATGTTGTTCAGAGATCCCCCAAACTCTGAGCCACAGATCACTATCGGTCTGTGGCCTGTCAGGAACCAGGCTGAACAATAGGAGGTGAACAGTGGGTAAAACCAAAACCATCACCCCCTACCCCCATCCCTATACCCCCTGGTGCATGGAAAAATTTTCTTCCATGAAACCAGTCTCTGGTGCCAAAAAAATTGGGGACTGCTGATGTTATTAATATTGATGTTTAGAGTATGTTAATATATTTCATGAATTCTAAGGGGCAAGTCTTATTCTATAAAATCAAAGCTAAATTCAATTGCAATTGTGTATTTCTTTTTAGTTTGCAGCCTTGTTATTCAATGGATGAAGTCAGATTAAAATTTTAAACTGTGACACAACTAATCAAATAATAAAATGTTTTATCCTTCTTTTAAGCATAACTGAGTCTTCTCCTGAGAATTATCCTTTAAATTCTTTTAGTATGTTTTGTCTGTTCACAGACTTTGACAGTTAAATTCATTTCCTATGTTTAACTCACTTCTCCCAAATAGACAATGAGCTTTTCTGCAAAACAACCAGGAAGCTTTGGAAAAAAAGACCTTGGATAAAAATGGCTCCAGTCATTCCTTATCTATTCTGGCCTTCAAGAAATTGAGCATGCTTACCAAGGAAATTTGGTACAGAAGGCTAGAGTGTCAAAGGAAAGATATATGTGGATATTTTTGAATAACCAGGGATAGGTCTAATTAAATGAGAGATTAAAAAACTGTACCTGACTTATTTGGGCAGAACTGCTACCAGTAGCAAAAGTCACTAGGAAACAGTTTTCAATTCAACACATTAAGGACTTGGGAGGAGCTGTGCTTTTAAGAAATTTAACACCGGCTTCCATGATGGTGGATTTAGACACCATTTCTGTTGCTGAAAATTTCCAACTAAGACCTACAGTGTCTATGAAATAAAAGATTCCAGCTCAGTAGGAAGTTAGAGAATAAGGTCTTAGGCATTTCAACAATGTTATTGTCTATTTCAGAAAATTGTTCATTTTTATTATTAGGATGTGAGTATTTAAGAATGGTTCAAAGAAAGATAATACAGAGATATGTAATATATGTGTAAAAGTTAATAAGTATTGGGCTCCAAAATCACAGGAGATGGTGACTGCAGCCATGAAATTGAAAGACGCTTGCTCCTTGAGAGAAAAGCTATGACAAACAAAGACAGGGTATTAAAAAGCAGAGACATCATTTTTGCCAACAAAAGTCCATCTAGTCAAAGCTGTGGTTTTTCCAGTAATCATGTATGGATGTGAGAGTTAGACTATAAAGAAAGCTGAGCACTGAAGAATTGATGCTTTTGAACTGTGGTGTTGGAGAAGACTCTTGAGAATCCCTTGGACTGCAAGGAGATCCAACCAGTCAATCCTAAAGGAAATCAGTCCTGAATATTCATTGTAAGGACTGATGCTGAAGCTGAAACTCCAATACTTTGGCCACCTGATGTGAAGAACTGACTCATTGGAAAAGATCCTGATGCTGGGAAAGACTAAGGCAGGAGGAGAAGGAGATGACAGAGAGTGAGATGGTTGGATGGCATCCCTGACTCGATGGACATGAGTTTGAGCAAGCTCCAGGAGGAGGACAGGGAAGCCTGGAGTGCTGCAGTCCACGGGGTTGCAAAGAGTTGGACATGACTGAGCAACTGAACAACAACAATAAAATAACAAAAGAATCATCTAAGTACCAACTATCTTGATAAGAAATAGAGCCTTAGAAAGCTCATGTATATTTCTTTTTATCAAATCCCTTTTCTCTCTTCCAAAGGCAACCGATATTCTGGATTTTGCATTCATACTGTTCTCTTCTTAAAGCTTTTCTATACATATATACATTTACTCCTAAAAAAATTCTGCTTAATTGTGCCTCACATGGAACTTCCTATAAAAACAGCAGGTATATTCTACTGTCTTTCTTTTTTCACAAAATATACGATATTTTAGATACTTACTGTGTTGAAGTGTGCATCTATAGCTCATTCATTTTCATTCTCATTGAATAGCTAGCAAAATTTATTCATCCTTTCTATTGTTAATGAACAAAAGTTTCATTCCTGTTTTTTAATACTATGTGTTATGCTGGTCTGAATATTCTTGATGTGCCCTCATAAAATGATTTTCTTTAGGATTCATATTTCAGGTCAGTTCAGTTGCCCAGTTGTGTCTGACTCTTTGTGACCCCATGGACTGCAGCACGCCAGGCCTCCCTGTCCATCACCAACTCCCAAAGCTTACTCAAACTCACGTCCATTGAGTCAGTGATGCCATCCAGCCATCTCATCCTCTGTCATCCCCTTCTCTTCCTGCCTTCAATCTTTCCCAGCATCAGGATCTTTTCAAATGAGTCAGTTCTTTGCATCAGGTGGCCAAAGTATTGGAGTTTCAGTTTCAGCATCAGTCCTTCCAATGAATATTCAGGACTGATTTTCTTTAGGATCTCCTTTCAGTCCAAGGGACTCTCAAGAGTCTTCTCCAACACCACAGTTCAAAAGCATCAGTTCTTTGGTGCTCAGCTTTCTTTATAGCCCAGCTATCACATCCATACATGATTCATATTTAGGAGGATACAAAGAGCTGGTTTACTGGGAAAAATGCAGGCTCACCTTTACTACATGCAGTAGGCTACTTCTCAGTGACATTGGAATAGGCAATATTTTATTATTTTATTAGGTATTACATGAAAAGCACAAGATACAAAATAAAAACAGATAAACTGGACTTCATTTAAAATTTTTGTGCATAAAAGGACACCATCAACCATCTTTGTGGCTAAGTAGTGTTTCATTGTATAAGTATACCACATCTCTTTTACTCTCATTTATTTTTGGACACTTGGGTTCCTTGCACATCTTAACTATGGTATTTGAGTAATACTGCTGGAAAATCCATGGACGGAGGAGCCTGGTAGGCTGCAGTCCATGGGGTTGCTAAGAGTCGGACATGACTGAGCGGCTTCACTTTCACTTTTCACTTTCATGCATTGGAGAAGGAAACAGCAACCCACTCCAGTGTTCTTGCCTGGTGGGCTGCCGTCTATGGGGCCACACAGAGTCGGACACAACTGAAGCGACTTAGAAGCAGCAGCAGCAGCTCTAAACATGAGAGTGCATGTATCTTTTTGAATTAGTGGTTTTGTTTTTTGCTTTTTTCATATATAATACCCAGGAGTGGAATTGTTGGATCATGCAATAGTTCCATTTTTAGTTTTTTGAGGAACCTCCATACTGTTTTCCATAGTGGCTGCACCAACAGTGTATGAGAATTCCTCACAACAGAGTATTCTTCACATACTTAGCAACATTTTTTATTTGCAGATTTTTTGATGATAGACATTCTGACAGGTGTGAGGTGACATTTAATCTCATCATCAGTGATGTTGATCTTTTCATATGCCTGTTAGCTATCTGTATATCTTCTTTGGAAAAATATCTATTCAGGTCTCCTGTTTTAATAATGCTATCTTTTTATATTAAGGTGTATGAGCTGTTTATATTTTCCCCTTATTGCTCATATCGTTTGCAAATACGTTCTCCTATTCAGTAGGTTATCTTTTCATTTTGTTGATAGTTTCCTTTGCTGTGTAAAAACTTTTAAGTTTTATTAGGTCCCATTTGTTTATTTTGATTTTATTTCCTCTGCTTTAGGAGACAGATCCAAATATATATATATATATATATATATATATATATATATATATATATATATATGTAAGTGTTGTTAAGTCATAGTGTTCTGCCTATGCTCTCTTCTAGGAGTTATGTTGTTTTAAGTTTTACATTTAAAATTGTAATCCATTTTGAGTTTACTTTTTGCGTATGGTGTGAGGAAATGTTCTAATCTCATTCTTTCCTGTGGAACTCTCCAGTTTTCCCAATGCCACTCAGAGAATAGACTGTCTCCATTGTATATTGTTGCTTCCTTTGTTGTAGATTAATTGAACATAGGTATGTGGGTTTACGGGCTCTCTATTCTATTCCATTGATCTATGTTTGTTTTGGGGACAGCATCATACTATTTTCACTACTGTGTCTTTGTAGTATCACCTGATGTCAGGAAGCAGTGATATCTCCAGCTTTGTTCTTTTTACCTCACTATTGCTTTGCAATTCAGGGCCTTTTGTGATTCCATATAAATTTCAGGATTATTTGTTCTTGTTCTGTAAAAAATGTCATGGGTATTTTGATAGAGATTGCAATAAATTTGTACATTTCTTTGGGTAGTAGGGCCATTTTAACAACATTAATTCTTCCAACCTAACAACAAGGGATATCTTTCCGTGCTTTGGTATCATCTTCAATCCTTTATCAGTGTTTCATAGTTTTCAGAATATAGGTTATTCACTTCCTTAGTTATGTTTATTCATAGATATTTTATTCTTTTTGGTGAGATTTTAAACAGGATTTTTTTTGGCTTTCTCTTTCTGATAGTTCATTACTAGTGTGTAGAAAAGCAACAGATTTCTGTATATCAACCTTATATCCTGCAACTTTAATGAATTATTGGTTTTAATAGTTTTATGGTGGAGACTTTAGTGTTTTTTATGTTAAAATACCATGTCATCTGAAATTCTGCCATTTGCAACCACATGGATGGACCTAGAGACTATCAGGTGTAATGAAATACGTCAGAGAAAAGACAAATACTGTATATTATCACTTCTATGTGGAATCTAAAAAATAAAATGAATGTATAAAACAGACAAAACAGAAACAGACTCACCAATACAGAAAATAAACTCGTGGTTACCAGTAGAGAGATGGAAGAAGGGAGGGAAAAAATAAGGATATGGGAATAAGAAATGCAAACTGCTATGTATAAAATAGATAAATAATAAGGGCATATTGTAAAGCACAAGGAATTATAACCATTATTTTGTAAAAACTTTAAATGAAGCATAATCTATAAAAATATTGAGGCACTCTGCTGTACATCTGAAATTAATAAAATACTGTAAAATGATTTTACTTTAATAAAAAATAACAATTTTTTAAAAAATGGATACCATCAAGAAGGTGAAAAAATAACCCCCAAAATGGGAGAAAATACTTGCAAATAATATATCTGACAAGAGATTTACATTCATAACATATAAATAACTATTATAAAGCAACATAAATAACATAATTTTAAAGCAGTCAATAGATCTAAATAGATATTTTTCCAAATAAGATAACAAATGGCCAATAAAGACTAATACTGTCAGTTATTAAGGAAATGCAAATCAAAACCTATATCCACCAGGATGGTGTAATTAAAAAGACAGTAACATAATAATAACAGGTAATAATAAGTGGATAAGGACATGGAAACATTGCAACCTTCATACATTGCTGGTGGGAATGTAAAAATGGTACAGCTGCTATGGAAAACAGTTCTGAGTTCATGGTTCATTATGGTTTACTCACACTGTTGTATATTCTATGGTTTGGATACATGTATAATGACATATATTCATCATTATAGTATTATACAGAGTATTTTCATTATTCTAAAAATCCTGTGTTCCATCTATTGATCCCTCCTTCCCTGTCCTTCCCCCAAGGCCCTGGTTGATCTTTTTACTGTCTCCCTAGTTTTGCCTTTTCCAGAATGTCATATTCTTGGAATCACAGAGTTTGTAGCCTTTCCAACTAAATTCTTGCACTTGGCAACGTGCACTGAAGGTTCCTTTTGTCTTTTTATGGCTTAATAGCTCATTACTTTTTAGTACTGAATAATATTCCATTACCTGGATGTGCCAGAGTTTATCCATTCACGTACTGAAGGGTATCTTTGTCACTTCCAAGTTTTGGCAATCAGAAATAAAGTAAGAATAAATGACCATGTGCATGTTTTGTGTGGATGTGTTTTCAACTTCTTTGGATAAATATCAAGGGAAAAAAAATCACTGGGTTATATGTTAAGAAAGCTGTGGTACATATACACAATGGAGTATTATTCAGCCATTAAAAAGAATACATTTGAATCAGTTCTAATGAGGTGGATGAAACTGGAGCCTATTATACAGAGTGAAGTAAGCCAGAAAAAAAAACACCAATACAGTATACTAACGCATATATATGGAATTTAGAAAGATGGTAACAATAACCCTGTGTACGAGACAGCAAAAGAGACACTGATGTATAGAACAGTCTTATGGACTCTGTGGGAGAGGGAGAGGGTGGGAAGATTTGGGAGAATGGCATTGAAACATGTAAATATCATGTATGAAATGAGTTGCCAGTCCAGGTTCGATGCACGATACTGGATGCTTGGGGCTGGTGCACTGGGACGACCCAGAGGGATGGAATGGGGAGGGAGGAGGGAGGAGGGTTCAGGATGGGGAACACATGTATACCTGTGGCGGATTCATTTTGATATTTGGCAAATCTAATACAGTTATGTAAAGTTTAAAAATAAAATAAAATTAAAAAAAAAAAAAAAAAAAAAGAATTATACCTTGAAAAAAAAAAAAAAAAAAAAAAAAAGAATATGTGTAGTTTTATAATAAATCATCAAATTAGTATTCTCACCAGCAATGAATGAGAGTTCTTGTTGGTCCATTTCCTCATCAGTACTTGGTTTTTTCAATGCTCTGGATCTTGATCATTTTTTTAATAGGGGTAATATTATCTCATGGTTGCTTTAATTCGCATTTCCCTAATGCATATGATGTACAGTATCTCTTCAGATGCCTATTTCCCATCTGTATATCTTCTTTGGTGAGGTGTCTTTTAAGGTCTTTGGCCTATTTTTAAATCAGGTTGTTTGTTTTGTTATTGTTGAGTTTTAAGAGTCCTTTGTAAATTTTGGATAGCAGTTTCTTATCAGATATTTTTGCAAATATTTTCTCCCGGCCTGAAATTATCTTTTATAGAGGAGAGAGGTTTTAAATTTTAATGAAGTTCAACTTATCAATCATTTTTTCCATGGATTGTGCCTTGGGTGCTGTATCTACAAAGTCATCACCATACCAAGATTACCTAGGTTTATCTCCCAGGAGTTTTATAGTTTCTCATTTTACATCTGGCTCTGATCCATTTTGAGTTCATTTTTTGAAGCATGTAAAGTCTATGTCTAGATGTGTTTTTTTTTTTTTTGTATGTGAATGTCCAGTTGTTCCAGCACTATTCATTGAAAAGACCCTCTTTGCCTCACTGTATTATCTTTGCTCCTTTGTCAAAGATCAGCTGGTTGTGTTTATGATGAGATTTTTTAAGGCCATGGAAATATTTTTAAATTAGATGGTAGCATTGTTTGCACAAATGTGTGAATATAAAAATCACTAAGCTAAATACTATAAATGGGCAAATTATTATAACTCAATAAAGCTCTTTTAAGAAAAGACTGTGGCTTCTGTTATTCCTTCTCACTTTCACTCTGATGAAGCTATAGCTGACATGTTGTGAGCTGCCTTATGTTGGCAAAGATCTGATACAGGCCTCTCAGCAGTGGACAGCAAGTAGCCAAGGCCCCCTAGTCCAAAAATACGTAAGGAACCAAATCCTGCTAACAACTATGCAGCTGAGCTTGGAAGTGGATTCTTCTCTAGTCAAGCCTTGAGATGAGATCAGAGCCTAGGCCAATACTTTGATTACAGCCTTGTGTGAAGCCCTGAGACAGAGAACCCAGCAAGGCCATTCCAGGATTTCTGACCCAGAGAAACTGTGAACAATAAATGTTATTTTAAGTCACTCATTTGTGTGGTATGTTATGCAGCATAATACAATGAACACACAAGACAACACCAAATCCTTTTCCATGGTGGTGGTAATAATTTATACTTCTACTAGCAGGGAATGAAAGCTCCCAAACCTCCATGTCTGCACTGTCACTTGTTGTTTGAATTTTAAATGCGTATCAATTGGGTGAGTCCGAAACAATATCTTGGTGATATTTTATTTTGCATTCCCTCACTTACTAATGAGACTGAGTATCTTTTCATATGTTTATAAGCTATTCAAATGTATTTTCTATGAAACATCTGTTTTTTATCTTTTGTGCATTATTCTACCTTTTCTTTACTTCTTTTTATGATTAGATCAGTTTTCAAATATATTAGATACTAATCCTTTGTCAGTTATGTGTGATGCAAATTCTTCTCCCCATTTGTGCCTTACTCTTCAATCTTTATGGTATCTTTTAGTGAGAAGGACTGTAAACAAATTTAATATAGTCAAATTCATCTATCCTTTCCTTTATTTGTAGCACTTTCTGAGACTTAGGAAATCCTTCCTGCTTTGAAGTCATAGGAATATCCTCTTATATTTTCTTTGAGATATAATCTGGCTTTTCACACTCTAAGTTATTTTATCTTTAAGAAAGCTATGGCTTTTATCATAGATGTAGAACTTTTCACCAATGACTTTCCCCTCATATTTTTCTTTTCTTTTTTTCCCTTCCCAGAAGAAGAGTTCTTAACTTCTCCCCATCACTGGTGTTTCTAGTCTTCTCTTACTCCTCGCCACCTTTCTAACTGCCTCCCTTTTAAAGAGCCCAGTGCGGGACCTCCCTGGTGGCCCAGTGGTTAAGAATTAGCTTTCCAATGCAGGGGACATGGCTTCAATCCCTAGTTGGGGAACTAAGACCCCACATGCCTCAGGGTAACTGAGTGCACATGTTCTAGAGCCCACACACCCCAGTTATAGAAGCCTTTTTATCACAACAAAGATGGGGTGCAGCACCCCCCAATAAAGTCCAGTGGCCCATCTATAAGACAGTGAATAAACAAGGTTTGGGTGCATCTACACAATAAGGATGCCATATGTCACGGCTTTTAAAGAATGAAATAAAACTGTATGCTGAGATGCGAGAATATGTGATAAAAGCATGCAACAGAATAGTATAGCTGTGAGTATGTGGGAGTGGATGTACACGTGAATAACTGTGGAATAAATATCAAACTTACCAGCAGCTATATCCTTCAAGGACAGGACACAGCTACCTCAAGGATATTACACACTTTTCCTACTTAAATCTATAATCTTTGGTGGTTTTGCAATGGGCATGTATCTCTTATAATTTGCAAAATAAATAAATTAATTAAATAGGAGGCACAAAATAAAACTCCCTACATATCATGTATCTGATAAATATATGCTCATGCAGAGGCCACATCAGGCATTGGGGGCCACAGCAGAGACAAGGAGGTCCTAACTTTCATGGAGATCACTTCAATAGACTGGCCTCAAAGTCTCCATCCCTTTTGTTGTGCCTTTTCTAACTGCCCTACCCTGTAACATGAGTCTTCCCTACTCTGTGCTCCTAAAACACTCCTGCTCTTGTCCACTCACTCACAATGACAGATTATCTGATGTGAGGCACTGTGTCTCCTTAAACAAACCTCATTTCCCTGAACAAATTAAGTAAGGCTTCCTAAGGACAAACACCATTTTTCACATGCCAAAGTCTCCCCCAGCATGCATCAAGGTGTAGAAAATCAGAGTGGGCATTCGATGGACAGTTGCTGACTGACTTGGATGAAGTGGAAGTTGGAATGTGCCTTTTGGGAAAAATCGAATTTCATATTTTCACTTTAAGGAAAGGGGATCATTTTAACTCATATTGCACTCTGAGAATAAAAACTCACCATCCCACACAAACAAAATGGGGCAATTGTCAATGTAGCTATTAGAATATTGTAGGCATCAATCGATTGGCTGCATGCTTGTTATCCACTTTGTGGATTATTTGTGGCCACACTGATATCTTCAATCGGTTGCCCCCTTTCTGACCTGCAGCCTTCCGCTTGGTTGCAACACTGGTGGGTACCCAGGGAACACCGACTAATTTAAACATCAGCTCAGAGCAAATGTAATTAGGAAGATAAATTTGCTGCAAAGCTACCATACAATGTCTACTAAACGAAACAACAATAACATTATCATCTAGTGTTTTAGCTGATTCATGATTCTGCTCACCTCAGTAACCATGAATAGTCATAATTTTCTCATGAGAAATTTTTTTTTCATATAAATTTAAACATACCATAACCTAAAATACCAAATGACCCAAGAAATCCCACTGCAAATTGACTTGGCGTTTACTCAAGTGAAATGAAAACTTAAATTCACACAAAGACCTGTTACACAAATGTTATCCCCAAACTAAAAACAAATGTCCTTTAATTGGTCAACAAATAAACTATTGTATATGATACAATGCCATACTAATCAGCAATAAAAAGCACCAACTACCAATATCTGCTTTAACACAAATGAATTCAAATGCATTGTGCTAGATGACAGAAGTCAGACACAAAAATCTGTACACTGTTTGATCTGATCTATATGACACTCTGGAAAAGGAAAAATTATAGAGACAAAAAGAAATGGATGTGTGTCCCCAGGGCTGGGGTGGAGAAGAGGTTAAGAACAAAGGAGCAAGAGGGAGCGTCTGGGGGGAACGGCAGCACTGTTTCTTGAATGTGGTGGTGGTGGTGACGCAACTGAGTGTCAAAACTCTGAACAGGATGAGTTTTACTGGATGTAAATAAACCTGACTAACAACAAGTTTACCACTCCCTGAATCTTAGTTTCTCCGTCTTCTACAGAGCTGCTTGTATAACACCCTGGAGTGAGAAGTCCTCCTTATAGAGGCATTTGGGGGCTTCCCAGGTGGCACCAGTGGTAAAGAACCTGCCTGCCAATGCAGAAGTTGCAGGTCTGATCCCTGGGTCAGGAAGATCTCCTGAAGGAGGGCATGGCAACCAGCTCATGTATTCTTGCCTGGAGAATTCCATGGACAGAGGAGCCTAGTGGGCTACAGTCCACAGGGTCACACAGAGTTGGACACAAGTGAAGCGACTTAGCACATGCACACACACACACACACACACACACACACACATACACACACCATGGTTGCAGACCCTAAATCGCAATTCCCCGCTGATCCCAAATAAATTTATGTTTAAAAAAAAAAAGGCATTTGATAAGTGCTCCTGAGAGTAATGGTGGAGCAAGCTCTGTCACCTCCATTTTCCAGCTATGCTATACTCTAGGTTTGCAAACTACTAACTGAGGCTCATTATCTAGCCTTTAGGAGGAAGAATCTAGATAGAGCTTTATTTTTTCATGCCCTTTTTTTTCAGTAACTTGAAAAAATTTTAATTCAGAGTTTTCATTTGCATCAGCATTGAATTTGATAAAGCAGCTTAAATTAGCAGAGAATCACACACCTGGGCCAAATTTTCATATCAACCACCTCAAAGACTTTGAGTCAGGGAAGACTTTATATATCCAAAAATGATCTCTCATTTCATCATGCACATTGGTATGGAGGAAATAAAACTTGTTAAAGGAAATAGTAAAATAAAAATAAAATCAAAGAGGTGATATTTGTGTCTACACTTACATCTGATTATGAAGCAACTCTCAGAGACCAAAAATACATCAAAGTTAGTGATGAATATGTATCAAGAATCAATCCTAACTGTCCTATGTTATGTCTAGCCAATGTCAGGATAGATCATTTTAGGCGTTCACTAGTATGTTTTGTGCTCTGTGTATCAGAACACTTTGTGAGTGAAATTCCACCCAACAAAAGGTTATGAACATCCATGAGACACTAGGACCTGTGCTTTCTAGCGTAACACATAAAGATGAAGCAAGTCATGGGCTACAACCCTAATAAAACTGAAATTTAGTGAGAGAAACAGGCATGGAAACAACTCTATGTAATACACATCAAGGTGCAGTCAATGTTATAATAATATGAGGTCACAGGAGATAGGTTAATTTTGATGCACATACTGGGAAGGTTTCATGAAAGAGGTGGTATATGGTCTTGGTGGGGTTTCATCAGATAGTGATGGCAGCAAGTGCCACTCTGTGAGTGGGGAACGTGAACAGCAAGGGGTAGCGTGTGACTGGAGAATGAATGAGCTGCATGTAGCTAAAGCTGAAAGGTACAAGTGGCAGAAGTGTCCTGCAGAGACAATAGAGAGCAAGAATTCCATGAAGGGTGGGGAACTGAAGAACAGCAAGATCAGACTAGCATTATGGGCTGGGCATTAACAATATCTCCGGGAGGCAGAAGAAAAAATAGTGATTAAAAGCAAATGCTAAGGAGCCAAGCAACCCTGTAGTTGAGTCCCAGGCCTGCTGTCTCAGAACTCAGATTTGTCTGGCAAGCAGGGATGTCTGATTTTTTGTCCATGCCACTCAGCATGCAGGATCTTAGTTCCCTGACCAGGAATCGAACCCATACACCCTGCACTGGAAGAGCAGTCTTAACCACTGGACCACCAGGGAAATCCCTGCAGCTGTGTCTATACAACAGCCATTCTTTTCTCATCACTGCTGATAAAACTTTGATTTTGATTGGTTAGCTGTTTGTCCGTAACTTCAGTAGGTGAATTACTAATTGTCTAAGAGAGCAGTTTTAAAAGGATGATCCACAGACACTTGAGGTCCCTAAGACCCTCTCAGGGAGTCTGCAAGAAATAAGAATTTTCATAAGAATGCTAAGACATTATTTATCTGTTTTCACTGTGGTGAAATTAGTAGTGGGTAAAATTGCTGGTACCCTAGAATGAATCAAGGCAGGGCACCAAACTGCTTTAGTACCCAGGTACCACCATAAAAAAAAAAAAAGGTCAGTTTCACTGAAAAGAACCCTTGATGGAGCAATAAAAATTACTGACACATTAGTCCTGACCTTAATTTAAGTTCTAACACGTTAAATTCTGACCTTCAAATATCCATTTTTCAATGATCATGTGTGGTAAAGTGAGAAGCACACAGGAAGCATTTCTGGGCATACTGAAGGACTGTGTCTCAAGGAAAGGCAACCTGTGCAAAGGTTTGAGTTATAGGCTGAACTAACCACTTTTTTAATTTATGTTTTTAATATCATGGAACATCAGTTTTACTTAAAAGAACAACTAAGAAACCATGGTTATCCAGACTTAGGTATCTGGCAGACGATATGAACTTCACACTTCAAGGAAAACAACTGATAGTGTTTACTGCAAATAACAAAATATGAGCTTTCAAGTGAAAATTGGAATTTTGGGAAAACTTGTATCTGCCACTGAGAGCTTGATAACATCCCAATATGTAAAGATTTGTTATGAGATCAATGGTGATATGGATGAATATGATTTGTATATTGTGTAATAAAATATAATATTTGGAAGATCTGCATAACTCAGTGAACCAATATTTTCCAAATGACCAATGCACAAGGTTACAAAGTCATATGTGGGTGCAAGATCTGTTCAAATTACAAAACAGACCAGCGGATTTTTATAAAACAGAATTCAAAATGTTTATTGATAAGGTTTCATATCTCACATTGCAATAAATCTTAAGAAACTACCACTTGGTGAGTCTGAGTAGTGTCAATAAAGAATATCCACTCTTATCTAAAATGGGTTTTAAAAATATTCTACCTTTTCCCACTAAATATCTGTGTGAGATTGGATTTTCCTCACATGCTTCAACTAAAACAACTTATCACAACAGATTGAATAGAAGGAGCTATGAGAATCAAGGTGTCCTCTGTTAAGTCAGACATTAAAGAGATCTACAAAAATGTAAAGCAATACCACTCTTCTAGCTAATTTTTTGGAAAATATTTTTAGTAAAAATATTTTAATATTAAGATGCATTTTTCTTGCTATCTTTAACACATTACTAATTTTTTTAATTTACCAGTTTTAATTTCTATTAGCTATAACTAATAACAATAGCTACAACTCATATAAACAAAGCTCTCTGTTTTTAATAGTGAAAGCAGGTCCTGAGACCAAAATGTTTGAGAACCACTATGTTAAGCCCCTGGTAAAGAATCCACCCACAAATGTAGGAGACACAGAGACACAGATTCAATTCATGGGTCAGGAAGATTCCCCTGGAGAAGGAAATGGCACCCCACTCCAGTATTCTTGCCTGGAGCATCCCATGGACGGAGGAGCCTGGCGGGCCACAGTCGATGGTATCGCAAAGAGCTGGGCATGACTGAGCACACAGACACTTCTAAGCCCAGCAAGGCAACTTCATTTCCCTTTGCCGCATATTCATTTTTCCAGCTTCCCTGGAAGATGAGCATGATGGTATGACTTAATTCTAACTAATGAATTGAAAAATGGAATCTTCTGGGGTCACCTAGGAAGGATTTTCATTCTGAGTATTAAAGAGCAGTACAAAGAAGGGGCCCTATGACACTTCCTATGTTGTTTCCTGCTCTGGGTGTTTTTCTATGAAGATGTCATGCTTGGGGCTGTTGCAGCCATCTTTCAATACACTAATGATTCATTGAAGTTGTTAGGAAAAAAGCGTCAAAGGAGACTGAAGCCTTAGGGACATTATTGAGCACTGGTAAGGCCTGCTTTGAGATTTCCTATAAAGCAAACAGTAAGTAATTTTACCAGTTTAACTTTGGCCAGGTTTAGAAAGTATTCCTAATCTTTCCACCTAGGGATATTGTCATCATTAAATGAGAGATACAAGATACTAAAAACAGTGCTTGACACATAGGAAGCACTCAGTTAATGTCAGTGATTACTATAAATTTGTATGTGCTATGCTCAGTCACTCAGTCATGTCTGATCTTTGCAACCCCATGGACTGTAGTCTGCCAGGCTCCTCTGTCCATGGAGTTCTCCAGGCAAGAATACTGGAGTGGGTTGCCATTTCCTCCTCTGAGTATCTTTCTGACCCAGGGATCAAACCCACATCTCTTGTATCAGCAGGCAGATTCTTTACTACTGAGCTACCTGAGAAGCCCATAGACTTGTTGTGAAGACCAAATAAAGTAACATATGTAGTAGTGTTTAACCAACTTATTATTTGCATAAGAACTATTTGTGAGAAATCTTTCTTAATTATATCTGTGTACATATGAGCTCATATTATCTTCTTATTCTTTTTCAGGTTGAAATAAGTTGGATAACCAGATGGTTTAACGGCTATTATTATAGCAAGAAAGAAATCAATGTTTCCTGATGGCAAAATAGAACTTCTAAGGTATTCATATTAAGTTTTATTTGCAGTTGTCATATTCCAAAAGGCAAGAAGCTTCCAAACCATGCAATTATCTATAATTCCAGTGAACATGCAATTGTTTTCTATCTATAACACTGTTATTTTGAGGCGTCACTAGGCACTTAGCTTACATGCTTAGATAGATGTTAGCCACAGGAAAATCTAGAATACAAACTAACATTCAGAAATCTGAAATAATTATAAGGGTATTTTCAGGCAACCAAAAATAATAGAGGGAAAAGAAAAATACAAATGTCAGGATCCTAGACTAACATTAGTTAAAGTGAAAAAAAAACTGGAATAAGACTCTAGAGTCAGAAATGATGAGGCTGCCTCCATAAAGCTATGACTATATCTTAAAGCTATATTAATAAAGATACAATATCTAGAAGAACAGACCTAGAAGTCTTAGTTTAGTCTACAGCCATACCACCCTGAATGTGGCCGATCTTGTCTGATCTCAGAAGCTAAGAAGCTTGGGCCTCGTTAGTACTTGGAAAGGAGAAGTCTTAGTCTACATAACTTAGACTATGCCTGAAATGCTACCTTCTGGGAATCTCTTCCTACACAGAAATTTTAGTAACTCAAGGAATTTAGGTCTATATCACTGGCACTTTTCTAGGAGAGTCCACCCTAAAGCCAGTGTTTGACAAGGGCCCAACTATGTCTTACTTGGACTTAGCCTGGCATGGGTTTGAAAGATGGCTCTGCCATTTACTGGCAGCATGGTTACAACCCTCTCTCTAATCAATGAAGGTCTGTGTTGAGTTTTAGGAGGTTATACTCCCCTTCTGTCCCAAGCCCATCCAAAAGCCCTCCATGCTAAGAGTTTGTCCATTTACCCTCCCAGTTAAGGTGACTAAATGCCCTGATTTGCCCAGGACTGAAGAGGTGCTAAGATGTTGTCTTTCAATGCCCAAACTGGAAAAGTCTCAAACAAACTGGAACCAGTAGGTCACCATACTCCCAGATGAAAGACTGGTTAGAGGCTACCCATATAGGATATGTTTGCATTGTTTTGATTTTCCACTGGGATACCTGTAAGGAATGAAAATGGAAAGGAATAGGGCCTAAGAAACTGGAATCCATTCTGCAGCCAGTTTGATAGAGGCCTCCACAAAAAAAGACAGTAAATATAGGTAATTATCCAGATGAGAAGGGGACTGGGGCAATGGGATCAAAAATCAGGACAGAAACAGAGATCACAGGGTGGCTACCTGGTCCCACGCCTGATAATGGATTCTGGGGATTAACCATAGAAAGGCTGTAGGAGGGCTGCCACCAGGAGGAGCATCACAGAAGGAACAAAGGCACTAGAGACAGACAGACTTGGGTTTGACATTCATCTGCCATCTACAAGGCCTGAACGTGTAACCTAAATGATTAAGCTTCGGTTGTTGCGTCTATAAAATGGAAAAATATTACAGGGTCTCCATAAGACTCAGTGTATTCCTCCTTGTCTAAGTACTTGGCACACTCCTCTGGATTTGTTAGGTATTACATTCATTATCATCATTATTTTATATTAAAGATACTTGTAGGGACTGATGATGGTCAGCCTGAAAAATTAGTGGATGGGGCTGAAGGGTCATAATAGAAAGAAAGTGAAGTCGCTCAGTCGTGTCTGACTCTCTGCGAAGCCATGGACTGTAGCCTACCAGGTTCCTCTGTCCATGGGATTCTCCAGGCCAGAACGCTGGAGTGGGGTGCCATTTCCTTCTCATAGCTGCCTTTAAATACAAGTGGGCAACACTCAGAAGCAGGATTCACCTTTCGCTGACTAATAATTAAAATAAAAACACTCAAGGCCCACACAAGACTCTCTAGTTTCTAAAGTGTCTTGATATATACTAGGGACAATTAGAAGCAACAAATTAAAAAGCTACAACAATGGAGATTTTTAGATAATAAGGGAAAATTATTTTTTTAATCACAAAAGACTATCTAGAGGTTCAGAGAGTTCTCATTCAGGTGTGTTGAAGCTGGGCTACATCTAGAATGCTAGAAGAGGTTAGACTAGACCTCAGCAGCAATTTACATTATTTGGCAGGCAGTTGAGAGGAAAAGTCAAGAACATAGGCAGCCTGCCTTGGTTCAAATGCTAGCCCCAACACTGAACAGCTGTGAAACCTTGGGCAAAACACTTAACCCTCCTGAGCCTCAATTACCAACTTATTAAATTGAAGCCAATACTTACACTGACCTCAGAGAAAATGGAGAACAATCAGTGAGCCAATGCACCTAAAGCAGTTAATAGGGTGTCTAGCACGTACTGGCACTCAATAAATATTACCTATTTGTAGCTAAAAATGTCTGGTGAAAAGTTGGAGTATTTTAAAAGCATGAATATTTCATTGTCCTTTAATCTCTGAAAATTGCTAAAATATTAGCAAACAAATTAGTAATTATCAGTTAATCAAATCTCTAACTGCATGGTATATCCCATTTCCTGATCATTCTTGGTTAAAAAAAAAAAAATGAGGAGCAGCAAAGTGTACTGAACAGCTTCAATCCACAAAGTATTGTCTGTCTTACACACTGTGTCACTGTTTCCCCAAAGATAGTCACCTATGATGTATAGTAACACACAGTACTTAATGGATCAAGAGATTTGATATGGGCTTTTAGTAATAAATCCATGGTCCAAGAAGGGGGAATTTTCTTACAACCTTTTCTCCCCAAAGAGCTATTAATAAAAAATAACTCAGAGGATATATTTCTACTAAACCAAGATTCCTGGGATGTAAACCCTTACTCGAGTCATGCTGAGCCCTTTATCCCTACTGAAAAAAAAGTACGGAATGATTGATGAATCCTGCCAGGAGACTGTCACACATT
Organism: Bubalus kerabau; assembly: GCF_029407905.1. Taxonomy (NCBI): domain Eukaryota; kingdom Metazoa; phylum Chordata; class Mammalia; order Artiodactyla; family Bovidae; genus Bubalus; species Bubalus kerabau. The sequence goes on from NC_073640.1 coordinate 23,752,948, forward strand.
TTGCCTTGCACCATTATGTACATTTCATACGTAGTAAACTTTAATGTGGATATCTTTCAAGCTCTACCTGGAAATGGGCAAGTGTAAAGGAGGCCTTTCAGTTTAATAGCCCTGCAATTTGAGTTCCCATTCTGTATCAACCATGAGGTCACTTAGTGGGAATGGTGAGAGCCCTTCACCTCTCATCACATCTGATTCTACCCACCAAAAGTGTAGCCAATGGAGACCTGTAAATCTGGGCTCCAGGGTAGAAAGTCCAGAAAGCTGGCCTCAACAGAAATTTCTCCTGATTGATGGTTAATTTGGAAGCAGAGCCCTATACAAAGAAGAGGCTGTTCAAAAGAAAAGTTGAACTTGCCTGAACAAAAGTTACAGCTAATAATTATTTCACAGCTTACAATAAATATGATTGAACTAGTGAGGTTTAATGTATCAAAGGGTGTCTAGCAATTCCCATAGTAATGGCATCTCATTATGTATCTGAAGAGGAAGGTTTGAGTTTGTCAAATGACTCATCCAGGAAAAGAATTTAAGAAAAGAGAGAGAGACCCTATCAGCAATGTGAATTTTGAAGTTTTCAGATCTCAGTCAACCTAGGTCAACAACTTGATGGTATTTGAGGAACGTTCACAGACACACACATAATTAAAGTTTATTCTAAGTAGTTATAAAACTAAAAACATGCTTGTGACAGTTATTTACAAGTCAATCGGGTATCTTAGTAGAAATCAAAAATAAAACTTCCTTGCTCTGTTTCCCTAGTTCACCTTGCCATATTTTTGAGATGTGGCTAAATGCTGCGCCTACTCTAAATTAGGGCTTCCCAGGTGGCTCAGCAGTAAAGAATCTGCCTGCAATGCAGGAGACGCAGGAGATGCAGGTTCGATCCCTGGGTGGGGAAGATCCCCTGGAGGAGGGCATGGCAACCCATGCCAGGAAAATCCTACAGACAAAGGAGCCTGGGGATCTATAGTCCATGGGGTTGGAAAGAGTTGGACACGACCTAAGCCACTAAGCATGCACACACTCTAAATTGTGGATCTTGTTTACAATATTATGACAGGTATAGGTGTTGTTAATTGAGTTCACCTGGAATAATTCACTTGCTGCCTGATTTCAGAGACAGAGATTTACATCGCCTCTGGTCAGTCCACTGAGATGCAGCTGCAAAGAGTATGTTAACAATCTGAGTCTCCAGAAGCAGGAGACAGTGCCAGAGGTGGCCTCTCTTTTTCTCAGACCCAAATGTACAATTTTCCCCCAGGCCAAAAGAAATTGCTCCCCAGTCAGACAAGATACCCTGGAGAATCCCAGTGGAATATTTTTGCTCTGTCAGAATCTACACATTACCAAGGGAAAGGCTTTCTTCACAGATCTGAGACCTAGAATGATTCGGGAAAGAGTGTGTGTTATATGTTGCCACTTTAAAAAAATATCACTCAATAAACCAACCCAAGAACTTGCCCAGGGTTAAAATTATCCTTCTTATGTGCATAAACTGGTCTGTTTATACCTATTACTTAACCAAGAGAAGCTCATCTTTTCTTCTTTCCACGGAAAACAATCTTTAAAAGCAATAAAAAGCCTGCCCTCCATGAATTCAGGAGAGATAGGAGCCTTTAGGGAGAAAAGAAGCAGCTGTGTAAGTCAGAAATGTCATTTGGAGAACATGTCATTCGTTCTGCCCAGCTCAGTAATCTTGACACTTAAAGGGGCAAGGCATGCTTTGCCCCATGATAAAACGTGAAATGAAATCGTACATTTATAAATAAATGATCTGACTCTAATTGGCATTTCTAAGCCCTCTCTGGGTAGTAGCTTTCTTGTTAACAAGCTACAGCATTTGACACTAGTGATATAGGAGCCTCAGAAGAGAAATTGCAAGACTATTTCTAAACTCCTATTTAGTAATAGAACCTGGAAACTTTCTTTTAATACCTGCACCTCTGGACTGACATATGGAGAAGTTAACAATAAAAGTTTTTGAGCACAGCTAGAGCTGAAAATAAGAAGCAAAACATTCTCAAGGAAGAAAAAAGTAGATTTTTAAAGGTTCCATATCTTAGGAGAAGTATAGGTTTGGGATAAGAGATATACAAAATGAGCCTGGAGCATCTCTTCATAGCTGAAAGCAAAGATGTACCAAAAAACTAAAAAGCATAGCAAAACAAAAAATCTACACTGATGTGGACATATCAAAGGGACAAAGGAGCCAGCTGAACGCACTCCCAACTGATAATGCCGGAACAATTAGGCAGCAATATAAATTAAATAATATTAGATTATAACTCAAAGTATATTATAAATATCCATGAGTTCCTATGGACATAGTTGAGCAAATTAAATTAGGGGAGAAGTGATGAATTTGTCATTCAGAAGAACTGCAAATATTTCTATATTATTTTCTCCTCCAGGGGTGTGTGTGTGTGTATGTGTGCTCAGTTGTATATGACTCTTAGTGGCACCATGGACTGTAGCCCATCAGGCTTCTCTGCCCATGGAATTTTCCAAGCAAGGATACTGGAGTGGGGTGCCATTTCCTAGTCCAGGAGATCTTCCTGACCCTGGGATCGAACCCTCATCTCTTGAGTCTCCTGTACTGGCAGGTGGATCCTTTACCACTAGCACCACCTGGGAAGAACTCTGTCTTCAAGGAGGTGGAACATAATTCCCCTCTCCTTAAGTGGGGCCTGTGCACAGTAACTTTAAAACCACAATGAGGTACCATTTCACACCAGTCAGAATGGCTGTGATCCAAAAGTCTACAAGCATTAAATGCTGGAGAGGGTGTGGAGAAAAGGGAACCCTCTTACACTGTTGGTGGGAATGCAAACTAGTACAGCCACTATGGAGAACAGTGTGGAGATTCCTTAAAAAACTGGAAATAGAACTGCCTTATGACCCAGCAATCCCACTGCTGGGCATACACACTGAGGAAACCAGAAGGGAAAGAGACACGTGTACCCCAATGTTCATCGCAGCACTGTTTATAATAGCCAGGACATGGAAGCAACCTAGATGTCCATCAGCAGATGAATGGATAAGAAAGCAGTGGTACATATACACAATGGAGTATTACTCAGCCATTAAAAAGAATACATTTGAATCAGTTCTAATGAGGTAGATGAAACCTGAGCCTATTATACAGAGTGAAGTAAGCCAGAAATAAAAACACCAATACAGTATACTAACGTATATATATATGGAATTTAGAAAGATGTTAACAATAACCCTGTATGCAAGACAGCAAAAGGGACACAGATGTATAGAACAGTCTTTTGGACTCTGTGGGAGAGGGAGAGGGTGGGATGATTTGGGAGAATGGCATTGAAACATGTATAATATCATATATGAAACAAATCGCCAGTCCAGGTTTGATGCAGGATACAGGATGCTCAGGGCTGGTGCACTGGGGTGACCCAGAGGGATGGTACAGGGAGGGAGGTGGGAGGGGGGTTCAGGATGGGGAACACGTGTATACCCGTGGTAGATTCATGTTGATGTATGGCAAAACCAATACAATATTGTAAAGTAATTAGCCTCCCATTAAATAAATTTATATAAAAAATTTTTTTTAAATAAAGTGTTTAGGAAAGAAAAGAGGAAGGAAAAGAGTGACCTCACCTGGAGACACCTGACAAACACTTCCTTAGCCAGGTGATCAGGTCAATAGCAACAGTGACAAGTCATGTTGATAGTGTAATTCCTTGATGAAAATGGTACTTATTTTTGTGGTCTTCTTCCCCTAAACTCGGGCTTCCCTGGTGGCTCAGATGGTAATGCATCTGCCTGCAATGTGGGAGACCCGGGTTCGATTGTTGGGTAGGGAAGAAGATTCCTTGGAGAAGGAAATGGCAACCCACTCCAGTATTCTTGCCTGGAAAATCCCATGGACAGGGGAGCCTGGTAGGTTATGGTCCATGGGGTCATAAAGAGTCAGACACGACAGAGCGACTTCACTTTCACTTCCCCTAAACTCACAACTCTGGTATAATCATGAGAAAAACATCAGACAAATTCCAGTAGTGTGGCATTTTAAAAAGATGACCAGTACTCCTCCAAATTGTCTGGGTCATCTAAAAATGAGAAGTCTGAGAAAGTGTTATAATCATGAGGAACTTGAAGAGACAGGAAAACTAAATATAACTAAAGACTGGAACAGAGAAAGACCTTAGGTAAAACTAAGGAATTTATGAACTTTAGTACATATACACAATGGAGTATTACTCAGCCATTAAAAAGAATGCATTTGAATCAGTTCTAATGAGGTGGATGAAACTGGTGCCTATTATACAGAGTGAAGTAAGCCAGAAAGAAAAACACCAATACAATATACTAACGCATATATATGGAATTTAGAAAGATGGTAACAATAACCCTGTGTACGAGACAGCAAAAGAGACACTGATGTATAGATCAGTCTTATGGACTCTGTGGGAAAGGGAGAGGGTGGGGAGATTTGGGAGAATGGCATTGAAACATGTATAATATCATGTATGAAGCAAGTCGCCAGTCCACGTTTGATGCAGGATACAGGATGCTTGGGGCTGGTACACTGGGACGACCCAGAGGGAGGGTATGGGGAGGGAGGAGGGAGGAGGGAGGAGGATTCGGGATGGGGAACACAGGTATACATGTGGTGGATTCATTTCGATATTTGGCAAAACTAATACAATATTGTAAAGTTTAAAAATAAAATAAAATTTAAAAAAATAGTAATGTGTCAATACTGGTTCAACAAGTGTAACAAATGTACCATGTTCGTGTAAAATATCAACAACAGGGCAACTGGATGCAGGGGTAAAGGAATTCTCTGTACTATATTGTCAAAGGAAATCCAACAAAGAGGGGATATATGTATATGTTTAGCTGATTCACTTTGCTGTACAGTAAAAACCAGCCCAACATTGTAAAGTAACTATACTCCAGTAAAAAACTTTAAATTTTTCTCTGGAATTCTAAAAAATAAAGTTGGTATTTAAGAAAGGATATAAAAATAGTGTGAATAATAAGATTTAGGACTTATTTAGTTGAACAACTTCAAAATGAAAAGTAAAACCAATCTAGCATTTCCAGTCTTTTTAGTACCTGAACTGTATCCCTGAAAGTCAATCCAGTTGCCACCCAATCAGTTAAGAAGACAGCTCTAGATTTTACATAGACTCACCTCCAGCTCAATTCTTGGGTGTGAAGGCAATTGAAAGATGAGGGTACTTTGCCTAGAACGTCTTTCCTCCTTGTGAATAGTAATTGCACAGACCTGCATCGCATATTACAAATTTCTACTACTGAGCAAACCTATCCATTACTTCACCCCTTAACAAATACTTATTGACACTTTTGGATTATAGGAATAATATTATAGACCTATACTAGGCAATAGTCACCTAACTGAAATAAAAGACAGGGCAGTCTCTCATGGACCTCACATTCTGGTGGGTGGGTGGGGGGCGTGGGGGGAGGTGCAGTAAGCAACAGCAAGTCAGTTAATTTCCAGTTGCTCCCACTAGTCAATGACACCAGACCTTTTCAGATGCACCCCTCACCCGCTTCCAAGCTTTCTTAATTTTCTATTCTCTGATTCTGCTTCTTGGATTTAACATATAAGATCTTTTGCGCTCTCTCTGTAGGCAGCTTGAAAAGAGACAATTTTTTCTAACAGCCAACTAAAGCAAGAAGAGGCAGCTGAATCCATAATTCAACTTCCTTATTTTTACAGATAAAGAGAGTGAAGCTCGGTAGCATTAGACAACAAAAAGCCAGGAAATGGGACCCTAAAACCAACAGTCTCCAACTCAGGGTTCCTTCTAGGATCCCCAGAGCACCCACTATAATATTGTAAAATCTATAGAGTCTTGAAAAAGTTCTCATTCTGATATTCTATATAAATATCCAGATAGATATTCCATCTCTAAAGACCTCCAGGGAAACATATCAGGTCTATCTACACATTCAAGTATTGTGCAATTGACATCCCAGAGAAATCTGACTCTTTTCTGCCTGTTAGCAAAGCGGTGAGGACTTAGCAAGTGAACAAAGGATAAAAATGAGACAGAAAATGTGCAGGCTATGAAAGAAGTATCTTGGATTTTTTTTTCCTTAAAATATTGTGACATCCTACCCATAGCAGACATTATTTTCCCTGTGATTGCCAGTAATCTAATTATTTCAGCATGTTTTACAGCAGCAAGTAAATGTAGCACCTAACGACAAGAAATGCAGTGACACATTTAGCAAAATATTACCCTGTGATGCTTTAATCAATTATAGCATTGATGGCTGGTAAAGTTGGCAGAGCCCTGGAACCTCTGACCCCCTGGTCCCTGTTAATACCTGATGCTATTTTATCTGAGAATCTAATTTGGGTTTGTCAGTAATTAAAATGCATGAAAATCAGTCCACTGTTAACCCCAGGTCTACCCTTCTGGATCCCAAATCTCTTATGAAAAGCTCTTCACCTCAACAAAATGTCAATGGCTGTCTTAGATATTTAGATGTGTATGGATTCAGCAATAGAAAGAAGAGGTGCAATGATCCAGAATTCCATTTTAGAGATGGAGATACAGAAAAGGTTAGTCAGCTAACTACTTGAGGAATAGCCACAAAACTATCATTATCTCTTTCTCAAAAATGGGTAATTGTGAAGAAAATGAATAATCAACTTAAGCAGTATCTAAATAATATGCTTTGTAGGCATTAAAGTGATATTTGTAAAGACTGTGAAGTGAAACTGAAGATATATATAGGATAATCAACCATGTTAAAAAAGAAGACTGGAAAGAAATTTATACCACAATAGTGATTATACCAGAGTGTTGGAATTTTTTCTACTTTTTAAACTATCTTCTAATTGTCAATTTTCTCACAGTAGTAAAGAAACCCAAACCTTAAAAAGTGTTTCTAAAATGTCAAAAAAGACAACAACAAAATCTTAGGAGATGACCCCAGCCGTCTGCCTTCTATTTTTTTCCCTCAAAGTATCAGAAGAATCACTGCCACCTCCCTTCCCTCATTCTAAAAATTGGTTAAGAGGAGAGCCTGTCATAAATCTGGTAACACTTGAGATGATCCACATCTATTTGTGTTCCACCCCGGGACCTTACTTTGAAAATAAAGCTGCCGCCTCCCTTCCTGTTTGACACCAGACTGCTGAGTGGCTTTGCTCAGCACTCTTTTCCTGAGGCACTGATTGCGTGAGTGATATCCATGATGGAGCCTATAAATTTATACGACAAACCGAGGAAATGTTTCCTCACAAAGCTTTAAGAGGCAATATTAATTAAATATGTCTTTTCACATGGGATCATATAATATCTATTGCTGAAGTAATTAAGAATGAAGACGTAAACTCATTAGATGTGTACTGTAAAGATGAAAGTGCTCAGAAATTATCGACTGTTCACATATCACCGCCTCCAGCCGTTTATAGAGAAAGTCATGTGCCAAAGGTTTGAGTGAGAATAAAAATAAGTACATACTCCTTTATTGTTTGTGCAAATTCATTAATTAGCCAACTCAGAAAGTCCTCTAAGAAAGCAGTTTTATTTTCTTTTAAATTGAGTGTGGCTGACTTTTCTGTTTTTCATCCAGTCTTCGCAAGACACTTCAATAGGACCTTTAGATAATACCACACAGCCAAAATTCTTAAAAGGAAAGGAAAAAAAAAAAACAACAGAAAATAGTAACTGTTGGCAAGATCTGACAAACTCTTTTACGTTGCTGATGAGAAAGTTAATTGATATACCAGTTTTGGAAACTATATGACACTACGGACAAAAACTGAACATTTGCCGACTCTGTCACCAAGTAATTCTCCTCCCAGGTAATTCAAAACGGAAATGTATACGTGTGTTTATTAAAGACATACAGACTATTTATGGCAGCTATTAACTAAAAACTGGAAACTAGCTAAATGCCCGACAAGAGGAGAATGGACAAAAAATGGAATCCTAGACAACAACAGGAGTGAATCATTGTCAACACCATGTAAGAACGGGGGTGAATCTCACAAACAAAACGTTTAACAAAAGAAGCCAGTTACGTAAGACTACATGATCTATGATTCCACTTACTTAAATAAGCCAAACTAATCAATGCTTTTAGAAACCAGGATACTAATTATTCTTGAGTGGATAGTGACCAGGAAGATGTTCAAGACGGCTTCTAGAGTACAAGAAATATTGTGTAATCTGGGTAGTTGTTACACAGGTATGTTGAATTATTGAAATTCATAGAGCATTGTACTTATTAATATACTTTCGTTTCTATTCATATTACACATCTGCAAAAGTTTATTTTTAAAGTTGTGGGATGCAGCTAAAATGTTACTTAGAGACAAAAGTATGCCCTTTAAATGCATGAATCAGAAAATTAAAAAAATATGAAAAAAAATGTGAGCAATTAAGTTGTACTACCCCAGGAAATATGTTCAAGTCCTTGTCCCTGGTACCTGTGAGTGTGGCCTTATTTGAAACTAGGGTCTTTTCAAGAAGTAATCAAGCTAGGATGGGGTCCTACTGGGGTAGGGCGGTCCTAAATCCATTAGGACTGATGTCCTTACTAAAGAATAAGAAACAGAGACACAAGAAGAAGACCATGTGAAGGCAGAGACAGAGACTGGAGTGATGCCATCACAAATCAAGGAACAGCCAGGGCTACCAGGAGCTGGAAGAGGCATAGATGGGTCCTTTCCTGGGAGCCCTATTGTGCTGTTGGTGTGAATGTAAACTGATGGAGCCACTATGGAGAATGGTATGGAGATTCCTTAAAAAGCTAGGAATAAATCCACCATATGACCCAGCAATCCCACTACTTGGCATATACCCTGAGAAAACCATAATTCAAAAGGACACATGTACCCCAGTGTTCACTGTAGCACTATTTACAATGGCCAGGACATGGAAGCAACCTAGACACCCACTGACTGATGAATGGATAAAGAAGTTATACATATACACAATGGAATATTACTCAGTAATAAAAAGGAATGAATTTGAGTCAGTTGAATTGAGGTGGATGAGCCTAGAGCCTGTTATACAGAGTGAAGGAAGTCAGAAAGAGAAAAACAAATATCCCATATGAGCACATACATATGAAATCTAGAAAAAAATGGTACTGACTGACCTATTTACAAGGCAGGAATAGAGACAGGGACACAGAAAATGGATTTGTGGGCACAGTGTGGGGGGAAGCAGAGAGTGGGATGAGTTGAGAGAGAAGCACTGAAATATATACATTATCACGTGTGAAACAGGTGGCTAATGGGAAGCTGCTGTATAACACAGGAAGCTCAGCCTGGTGCTCTGTGATGACCTAGAGGGGTGGGATGGGAAGGTGGGAGGGAGGCTCAAGACAGAGGGGTTATATATACACTCATGGCTAGTTCACACTGTTGTACAGCAGAAACTGGCACAACACAGTAAAACAATTATCCTCCAACTTAAAACAATTTTTAAATGGGTCCTTTCCTAGAGGTTTCAGAGAGAACATGTGCTTGATCTTAAACTTCTAGCTTCAAGAACAGGGAAATAATAAACTTGTGGTTTTTTTAAATCACTTAGTTTTTGGTACTTTATTATAGCAGTCTTATGTAGTAAATTCATTAAATGACACTATAAAGGTAACTAAAACAAAATTCAAAGGAAGGATGAGCTAAAAATAAAGTTGATAAATAATAATAAACTTGATAGTCAGTAAAAGAACAATAAAACAAAAGGAATAGAAACAATAATAAAAAAAGCTGAATCTGTTTGGGAGGGGATAAAAATTTAAAAACAACTTATAAACTAAGAAAAGGGAAAAGCCACTCAACAATAATAGGGATAAAAAACTACTAAACTAAAAATATACCAAATAACAGATATAATACATTTTTAAATACTTTAAAATGTATTTAATTTTTATTTTATAATAATTTCAGGATTTTAAAAGTATTGGAAAATATATAACCCTCATCCAAGTTTCCTTAAACATTAATGTCTTCCAATGTTAACACAGTATAATGATCCTGAACAAAAAATTAACATTAGTATAATATTAGTAACTAATCTACAGACCTAATTTGAATTTTGCCAATTGTCCAACTAATATCCTTATCTAGACCACGATTTCATAAGGTTGCACTTCATTGTCATTATCTCTTTAGTACTTTCATTTTGAGACAGTTCCACAGTGTCCTTTCTCTTTATGACTGTGATATTTTAAAGAGTTATTTTATAAAATATTCCTTAGGGCTTACCCTACGTGTTCTCACAACTAAACTTTGGTTATGCATTTTTGGCAACAAAATCACAGAAGTGATGTGTGTCCTTATCAGCACAACATATCAGGACTATGTAATCAGTGTGCCTTTTACTGGTGATATTAACTATAATCATGGGGTTAAGATAGTTTCTCCATTGTAAACCAGTTACCTTTTTCTCTTTGGAATTAATGAATATCTTGTAGGGAAATACACTGCTGCTGCTGCTAAGTCGCTTCAGTCGTGTCCAACTCTGTGCGACCCCATAGACGACAGCCCACCAGGCTCCCCCATCCCTGGGATTCTCTAGGCAAGAATACTGGAGTGGGTTGCCAGGGAAATACACTGGGGCGATACAAATACCTGTCATAGCATAATAATTTCTCCCACTAATTTCAACATCTATTGATGATTTTTGTCTGCAAAAATTATTACTATGATGTTTGTAAAGTGATGACTTTTTGTATCATTATTCATTCCACCTCTATTAATTGAAATCCTCTGTAAGGAAAAGCTGTCCTTTTCCATTTATTTATTTAAACACTTATCCAATATGTGTTTGGACTTCAATATCAATATGGACTTATTTGTTATTGTTCAGTCACTAAGTCATGTCTGAATCTTTGCAACCCCATGGACCGCAGCACGCCAGGCTTCCCCATCTTTCACTATCTCCCAAAGTTTGCTCAAACGTATATGCATTGAGTCAGTGATGCCATCCAACGATCTCATTCTCATCCCCTTCTCCTCCTGCCAATCTTTCCCAACACCAAGAGGTTCTCTAGTGAGTCGGCTCTTCACACCAGTTGACCAAAGTATTCAAGCTTCAGCTTCAGCATCAGTCCTTCCAATGAATATTCAGGGTTGATTTCCTTTAGGACTGACTGGTTTGATCTCCTTGCTGTCCAAGAAACTGTCAAGAGTCTTCTCTAGCACCACAGTTTGAAAGCATCAGTTCTTCGGTGCTCAGTCTTCTTTATGGTCCAACTCACATTCATACATGACTACTGGGAAAAACCATAGCTTAGACTATATGGATCTTTGTCAGCAAAGTGAGGTCTCTTCTTTTTAATATGCTGTGTAGGTTCAAGGAGCAAGTGTCTTTTAATTTCATGGCTGCAGTCACCATCCACAGTAATTTTGGAGCCCAAGAAAATAAAATCTATTAGTTTCCACTTTGTCCTCATCTATTTGCATGAAATGATGGAACTGGATGCTGTAAGCTTAGTTTTTTGAATGTTGAGCTTTAAACTAGCTTTTCCACTCTCCACTTTCATCTTCATCAAGAGGCTCTTTAGTTCATCTTCAATTTCTGCCATTAAAATGGTATCATCTGCATATCTGAGGTTGATATTTCTCCTGGAAATCTTGATTCCAGCTTGTGAATCACCCAGCCCATCAAATGATGTCACCCAGTACATCATAAGCAGGGTGACAATATACAGCCTTGACATACTCCCTTCCCAATTTTGAACCAGTCCATTGTTTAACATCCAATTCTAACTGTAGATTCTTGTCCCCATATAGGCTTCTCAGGTGGCAGGTAAGGTTAACTAGTATTCCCAAGAATTTTCCACAGTTTGTTGTGATCCACAGTCAAAGGGTTTAGCATAGTCAGTGAAGCAGAAGTAGATGTTTTTTGGAATACCCTTGTTACTTCTATGATCCAGTGGATGTTGGCAATCTTATCTCTGTTTCCTCTGTCTTTTCTAAATCAAGTTTGTACATCTGGAATTTCTCAGTTCACATACTGCTGAAGCTTAGCTTGAAGGATTCTGAGCATAATCTTGCTAGCATTTGAAATGACAGCAATTGTGCAGTAGTTTGAGCATTCTTTGGCATTACCTTTCTTTGGGATTGGAATGAAAACTGACCTTTTCTAGTCCTGTGGCCACTGCTGAGTTTTCCAAATTTGCTGGTATGTTGAGTGCAGCACTTTAACAGCATCATCTTTTAGGATGTAAACTAGCTCAGCTGGGGATTCCATCACCTCCACTAGCTTTGTTTGTAGTAATGCTTGCTAAGGCCCCCTTGACTTCACACTCCAGGATGTCTGGCTCTAGGTGAATGATCACACTGTCTGGTTATCTAGGTCATTTTTATACAGTTATTCTGTGTGGATTCATGGGTATTTGTTTTATTCTATGAATTATCATTCAACACTAGCTATTATTATTTATTGTTCATCTAGTTATCTAGGAAATGGTCATTTGGAGCTCTTGGATGAATTCTGTGTATTTTAAACATGATACCATTATGTTTCAGCATATCTTTTCTTTAGGACATCATAAGATGTTTTAGGTTCATCTTATATTTTGGTGACCTCAACCTGGGAAGCAGCACTTATCCAAGAAGGCCCAATACTTTTACTGGGAAATAGATTTAGTAAATAAGATACTAAAATTAAGAAATACCATGATCTAATTTATACCAATTTTTCTTAACTTGGTTGAAATTGATATTTTAGGGGGAAAGTAGTCAAAAATAGCTTGAGAAGATACATTAACTCATCATCATCAAATAATTCTAATTTAATAGGAAAAAAGAAATCTTTTCCTTACAAAGATACCATGCTCAGACATTTTACACTAATTTTTCCATGAACAGCAAAAAGATAATTCCTGCATTTCACAGCTTTACAGTTTCAGAGACTAGCAATAAGAAGATAAAGTTTCCCTAATTATTTTTTTCTTTTCATTCATTCATTATTAAGAGCTTTATTAAAATATAATTCATATACCACATAATTCACCCATTTAAAACATACGAGTCAATAGTATTTATTTATTCATAGTTGTGCAACCATCACCACAATTTTGGGATATTTTCATCACCACCCCCAAAAAACTCTATCCTCTTTAGCAGTCCCCATTCCCCTCATCCCACTCAGCAATAAGCAACCACTAAACCACTAATCTACTTTCTTTCTCTATGGATCTGCCTATTTTGGACATTTTAAATGGAATCACACAGTATGTGGTCGTTTATAACTGATTTATTTCACTTGGCATAATGTTTTCAAGATTCATCCATGTTGTAGCATGCATAAGCCTTTTATTCCTTTTTATTGTGAAATAACACTGCACTGTATGGATATACCATTAGTTGATGGACATGTGGGCTGTTTTTACTTAGGGTTATTATAAATAATGCTCTTACAAGCATTTGTTCAAGTATACATTTTGTGTTAACATATGCTTCCATTTATCTTGAATATAAACAGGAGTTTAATTGCTGGTCACATGCTGTTCATTGTTTAGCCTTTTGAGGTACTTCCAGATGGTTTTCTAGTGTGGCTGCAATATTTCACATTCTTACCAAGAGTGTATGATGATTTCAAATTTTCTTCACATCCTTGACAGCAATTATTATTATATGTCCTTTTCATTATGTCCATCCTAGTAAGTGTGAAGTGGTATCTCATGCCTTTAATTTACATTTCCTGATGGCTAATAATGTCAAAGCTTATTTTCATGTAGTTATTAGCAATTTTTATACCTTTTATGGAAAAATGTCTATTCAGATCCTTTGCCCATTTTTCAGTTGGGTTATGGTGTCTTTTTATTATTGAGTTGGAGGAGTCTGTATACATTCTAAATACAAGCCTCTTAAATATGGGACTTGCAAGGATTTTCTCCCTTTTTGTGGACTGCCCTCTCCATCTTTGTTAATCTTCAGCATAGGTGTTTTACATATTTTTTAAGTGGGATATGAATGCTTCCACATACTGTTGAAATATCTACTTCTAACTCTCATTCTGTCAGTTTTTATGCTATATATTTGGGGCTCTGCTTTTAAAGGGGGCAAGTATTTTATAACTGTTATATTTTCTGAAGGACAGACCATTGTAAGATGTCCCATGCTTTGTTTTCTCTAGTAAAACATTGTTTAGGAAATATTTTATCTTATACTATTGTATTCACTCTAGCTTTCTTATGGTTGCTATTTGCATGATATATTTTTTCCATTCTTTTTCTTTCAATCTATTTATATCATTGAATCTAAAGTATGTCTCCTGTAGACAGCACATTACAGGATATTATTTTTCTTCTTCCACTCTAATAGTCTCTGCCTCTTGATTGAATTGTTCAATCCATTCATATTTAATGTAATTATTTATGCAATTTGCCCTTTTACTTTTTGTTACTATATGTCTCTCTCTCTGTTCTATTTTTAATTTCTTTCTTTTGCATGAAGTGAATATTTTCTAATGTAACAATTTAATTGCTTAAAGATTTTTTCCCTCTATTTCTGAGATATTTTCTTAGTTTCTTTAGGGCTTTATTTTTTGAAAGATAGCTTTGCTGGATATAAAATTTGTCACTGACAGCTTTTTTATTACTATTACAGTGCTTTGACTATATCATCTTATTGACTTCTGGCCTTCATTCTTTCTGATGAGGAGTCAGCTTTAGTCTTATTGGAGTCCCCTTGTACATGGGGGACTCCCATAATGACCCCCATGATGAGTCATTATTCTCTGCTTATTTCAATATAATATCTTGATATATGACTTTCAGCATTTGTACTATGATGTGTCAGTGTGTGGCTCTTTTTGCATTGACTCCACTTACAGTGTGTTGTGCTTCTTAGATGCATCGAAGTTTTCATCAGACTGGGAAAACTTTCAACCATTATTTCTTCAAGTATTTTTTCCAACCCTTTTTCTCCTTTCCTATGTATATGTTGGTGTATCACACATTAGATGGTCTGTTCATTTTTCTTCATTGTTGGCCCCTCTATGTTCTTCAGATTGCATAATCTTTAACGATCGACGTTCAGGTTCACATATCTTTTCTGATGTCAGTTCAAGTCTACTATTGAGCCCATCAGGGTTTTTCATTTTAGTTATTGTACTTTTAAACTATAATTAACCCTTCAACAGTGAGGTAATTAAGGACACTGATCCTCCATATAGTCAAAAATCTGTGTATAACTTTACAGTTGGTCCCCCTATCTGTGGCTCCACAGCCACAGCTTCAACCAACCGCATATCATGTAGTACTATAGTATGCATGCACTGAAAAAAAATTCAAATATAAGGGTACCCATGTTGTTCAAGGGTCAACTGTACAAAATATTTTGTTCTGTTTTATAATTTCTATCAATACTCCTTATTTTATGCTACACTAGCATCATTCTTTATTTCTTTCACCATGGTTTTCTTTGAATATGTTTAGAATGGTGACTTTGAAGAGCTTCTGTTAAATTCAATGTCTGGTTCCTTTCACATGCAGTTTTTGTTGTCTGTGGGGTTTTTCCTCCAGTTTATGTATCATATGTCCCTGTATCTTGGCATGACACATATTTTGTGCTGTGGGGTGATGTGACATTTTGTACATACATACATATATATATATATATACACATAGTAACAACTTTGAATACTGGTGCCCTATCTCTGGGGACTCTTGTTGCTGTTTGTTCATTTTGTTAGTAATGGCTGGAGTATTTTAAATCTATTCCTCACCACTATCCCTATGGTATGTAGCCTTTGATGTTGTTCCTCGAGAGGTATGGCTTTGGGTATGACCACAGTCACCCTGGAATGACAGAAGTTTGAGCAGGACTCCTTTTGAATGTATCTTTCCATGATCACACCCAGCCATTAGGCTCCATTAATCACCAGATAATCACTGTATTGTTTTTTACAATGCCCTGGAGCATAAAAGATTCCAGTCTGCTCCAATTAAATCTGGATCCCTTTGCATGGGTAATTTTTGAAGCTATTGTTTGAGGTTTGTTCTGACCAAGGAAGAGCTCTTAGATGTCTCTTTTCCATGATTTTCCTTGGTAAACTAACTGGCTTAGTATTTAGCTTATTGCTTTTACCTCCAAGACCGTTATTGTCTTTGAGAGCACTTTGAGGTTTGAACTTCCCCCACACAGTTTGAAATAAAGTCATTTCCTTTGGGAAGAGCTTTAAAGTTCTCAGTTATTAAGGCTTGCCTCTCTCCCTGGATGAAATTTCTGAGCCACAAGCTCCAGAGCTGGATACAAGGACAGAAACCTTGTTTCTCTCTAAATAACAACTCACTTTGCTTTAAGAGCAGGCTACTAGGTAGGGCAGTAGCCTATGTTTTTATTTGCTTGTCTTTCCTGGCACAGAATCTCCACTCTATGAGTAAGCTAGAGTGAGGATGATCGTGGGCCCAGGATTGCCAGCATGTCATGACTGAAGTAGAGTTTCCACGCTATTAGTAGTGGCTGGTTGAAAGAAAGGAGCCCAACCTTCAGCCACATGCACCTGGAATTTAGCTTCTGAAACTGTAGCTGGAAAAGATAGGAAATGCTAGTAGCTTGCCCTACCCAGAACTATAACTTAGATCTTAACTTACAGCTTATGGGATAAGAAGTCCATGTTCTTGCCTGTATCTGCCTTGAGTATGGTTTCAATACTGAGCTGAGAAGGATAGAGAGGAAACAGGTCATGATTGAAAAGCCATAGATTGTCACTACTCTTACTAAGATTTAGTATATTTTCTTGAAATTTTCTTCATTTACTATTTGCCCTTAGGAAAATTTCCAGAGACTTTAAATGGTTGAGTTTTTTTTTCAATAAATTTCCACAATTATGTTTGCTTTGCTGAAGAGCAGGTTCATAGAACTAATCATATTGCCATTTCAACAGTGAAATGCCACTAATTCATTTTTATAAGCTACTAAAACCACAATGCATAAGCAAGCAAAGTCAGTCAGGAAAAGTAAATTATAGGCCAATCTTAAGTAAAAGTTCCCAATAAATTGTTAATAAAATGAAACTAGCAGTTTATTTGTTAAAAATAATCTTACTTGGACATGATACATCATACCAGGAATTCAAAGATGTTTCAAGGTCATACCTATTCATCTTAAAAGATAAAAGCAAGTTACAGAAAAACATGTCATATGGTCCTTTCAAACACATTTGGAAAGTACAAAAAAAATTGTATGTGTTTTAATGAATGTGGTATATATGCAGTAATGTAGTACAAGTGGAAGAAATGGAGTGTACATATAAATTTTCATGATAATGTTTATCTCTGGGAAGGAAGGAAAGAAAAGGTCATAGTAGAAGTGGACAAAGATTTCAACTTGGTCTGATGGATGTTTATTAATATATAAAGAATATAGTCTTGAGTTAAACTCTCAACAAGTCTTAAGTTCTCAGCTCTGCCACTTATCAACTATGTGATCTTGAGCAAATCATTTAACTTCTCTGTGCCTCAGTCTCCTAATCTTCAAAATAAAGTTTATAATCCCTACCTTTATGAATCATTGTGAGAACTGGAAATCATGAATTCAAGTATCTGGTACATAGGAGATACTCGAGATATTTGAATCACTATTATTATTATCATGGCTATTGTTTTTACTACTAATATTATTACAAGAGTTTCTTTACACATATTAAAAATCAATATTGTTGTATATATTCTATTCAGCACTATATCATACCCATTAAAAGATAATCTATAAAATATGGCCACAACATTGGTTACTACCATATAGATACAGAGTTTTCAAATTGACATGCAACATTAATCTCTCCTTAATGGATATTTCCTCCTCCCAGCTTAGGTTACACTCTACAATAGTGAAGAATTTAATGTACTATGGCTAGTGAATCTTAATAAACACAAAGCTTTTACTGGGTCCAGCTGCCTAAACTCAACTCCAAAGGTGGAGTGTTACTCAAGTCAGAGTTATCAATAGAAGAAAGATCTGTTTATTTCAGATTGCCTCACAAAACAGCAACAAGCCTTAGCTCTAAATCTGTCTCAACTTTGCTCCAATTGCCCTCTGAATTATTGACAGACCTAATTAACTCAAACCATCTTTCGCTAGGCAACAAATCTGATCCCCAAGCCTAGATTTGCTAAGAAGCCTAAAAGAGATAGCAAATAGTCATATCAAAGCCAAAAACTCTATCAAACATCCTGTCAATTAAAATCTTTTATCTCTCATAAAGGACACATGTCAATTTTAAACAAGAATTAACCTTTTCATTTTCATTTTACTTTTGAAGCTTAAGATTAAAAACGGACAGAAACTGATAAAGGAGACACTCAGGAACCACTGCTTTTGGGTCACGGAAAGCTTTAAAACACCCTCAGAAACACATAGATAAATCTTTTGGTGAAACACTTCCAATTCTTCAGAGGCATTTTTAGCAAACACAAATGTTTATCCCAATGTGCTTTCAGTGCTGTCAGCACAAGCTTGGCATGTTTATAATGCAGTTTGCATCAAGCTCAAGTCCAAAATCCGGGCAGTTTTCAGAGAAGGCACCCAGAAACCGTATTGTCTGCATTATTCACAATGCTGGAAGCAAGATCAATAGCTGCAGCTCACCAACAAGGCTCCAAAGCCCAGCAAGGAGTCATTTTTGACACAGTGAATTTAGTGAGAAAGATGTGCTCCTTTGCTGAACCCAAAGAGGGGTATTCTCAGGTTAACAAAGACGATAATGAAGTAGAGGCCTCCGGGCCAGAGAATACCACCTGGGATCCATTCTTACTGGGAAAGAGCTGTGTGCAAATACAACATCCAAGAGAGGAAAAATCACAATGGAGTTATTGCTTAAACCAGGGTATATACCAATGGAGGAAAGTGTCCATAACAGAGCACAGCCTAGGGAGAGGTCCCTCTACTCGCTCCATTCCCATCTGCCAGCCCGTCTGAAGACCATCAGGTCTTACACAAACTGAAGTCCTGAAGGCTCTTGGTTCTACCACCAGGAAGGGAAGACCCCTGGGATTCTTCTTGGGAAAAAAGCACCAGGTAAGGACCACAATGGATTTATCAGACATAATGCAGAGAATGGTGTATAAGGAGCCACTTGTTAACCACTGGGCATGTATACAGGTGGTCTGGAAAACTTGAACAAGGTGCGTCTCTGACAAGAACATCACTGGAACCAGAGGGCGAGTTAAATCCTTTTGAGAGGTGCCAGTACAAATTGAACCACAGTCAGAAGTGATTCTTTAAGTATCAACTCACTTTAAGTAGGAAGATGTTAAGTTAGAATAACCTAACCAATATGATATGTAAACTGTCTTATGATTAAATAGGTACCTAACTTAAACATAATACTCCAGCAGTAACAACAGAAGGAAACCACCATTTCTTGATTGTCTACTACATGTCAAACATCACCAGGTATATTATTTCATTGATCCTCCAATGGGCCAAAAGATGGAGAACATTTATACCCACGTTAGTGATAAGAACTTACGCCTTTAGAGCAGGACCAGCAGAATTAGCATCACCTAGCAAAAGAAGAAGGGGGTGGCAGAGGATGAAATGGTTAGATAGCATCACTGACTCAGTGGACATGAATCTGAGCAAACTCTGGGAGACAGTGAAGGACAGGGAAGCCTGGCATGCCATAGTTCATGTGGTTGCAAAGAGTCAGACATGACTCAGCAGCTGAACAACAACAAAGAACTTGTTATAAATGCAAGTTATCAGGCCCAACACCAGCCCTACTGCATCAGAAACTCTGGAGCTGGGACCAGAAACTAAGTTTAAACAACCCCTCCAGGTGATTCTGATGGTGGCCAAAATTTGAGAATCTCTGCCTTGGAGCAATGATTCTCAGCCTTGGCTGTACACTGAAATCTGAAGTTTTTAAAACTACTGATGCCTGGGTCTCATCCCTGTATATACATATGATTTAATTGATCTGGGTGCAACCTCAGTATAAGATTTTTCACCCAGGGGACTTACAATGTGCAGTCAAAAATAAAAGCTACCACACTGGAAACTGATTTTCCCAAGTTCCTCCATGATAATGAAAACAATGGAGCCAAGGTTTAAACTCAGGTCTAAGACAATTGTTATTGTGTGCCGTGTCCATACACCTTTGCCACTCAAAGCCTAGCCCAGAACCAGCAGCATCTGCATCACCTGGGAGCTTCCTAGGAATGTACACTCTAGCTTATACTCCAGACCTATGGTATCAGAATCTACACATTCACAAGATTCCTAGAGGACAGGCATATTTAATAGAGTTTGACTGGAAGGATGTTACTCAATGCCAATGAATAGTATTAGCTAGTCATAGAGTCATACAGCCATCAGTTCCAATTTAATTGTCCTTATCAGTATGGTAGATTTATTTTAAGATATTGACTGAGATTTCTTTTCCCATCCAATCTCTTTTTCCCATTTCCTTGTATCCATTAATTATCTGATTCTATTCATCAACAGAAATAGCTGGTTAAGGAGAAGTAATAGTGGGAGAGGGCGGAAGCTTACACAGTCTGGAACAAAGAAGTGAACTAAATGTTTAAACTCATATATTAAATGTATGCAAGTCTGGTGACTCAGACAGTAAAGAATCTGCATGCAATGCAGGAGACCTGGGTTCAATCCCTGGAAAGATCCCCTGGAGAAGGAAATGGCAACCCACTCCAATATTCTTGCCTGGAAAATCCCATGGACAGAGGAGCCTGGAGGGCTACAGTCCATGAGGTCATGAAGAACTGGATATCATTGAGTGACTAACACTTTCATTTTCACTTTAAATGTATATTAGAGAAAGATAATGTAAGGTATAATTACCTTAATATACCTTACATTATTTAGGAATACATAAGTTTACAGTTAAGTGTTAGTTACTCAGTCATGTCTGACTCTTTGTGACCCCATGGACTGTAGCCCACCAGGCTCCTCTGTCCATGGAATTCTCTAGGCAAGAATACTGGAGTGGGTATCATTCCCTTCTCCAGGAGATATTCCCAACCCAGGGATCAAACCTGGGTCTCTTGCACTGCAAGAAGATTCTTTATCACCTGAATCACCAGGGAAGCCCAAAGAATATCCCAAATATATCAATATGATAAATACTAAATTCTGAATAGTGGTTGCCTCTTCTGAAAAAGAGGGGAGACAACCAGGGAGAGGGTCATACAGAGAGTTTTAAGTAACTAGTAATATTCTGGAGAAGGCAATGGCACCCCTTTCCAGTACTGTTGCCCGGAAAATCCCATGGATGGAGGAGCCTGGTAGGCTGCAGTCCATGGGGTCACTAAGAGTTAGACACGACTGAGTGACTTCACTTTCACTTTCCACTTTCATGCATTGGAGAAGAAAATGGCAACCCACTCCAGTGTTCTTGCCTGGAGAATCCTATGGACGGAGAAGCCTGGTAGGCTGCAGTCCATGGGGTCGCACAGAGTCGGATATGACCGAAGCAACTTGGCAGGCGGCAGCAGTAATATTCTATTTCTTAAGCTGGGAGGTAGGTTTATGGGTCTTTGTTATAGTAGTCTTTTGTATGTCCAAAATATTTAAGTAAATTTTAAGAAGAAAAGAAAAAACAATTCTCTCTTTTTCCACTACTTGTTGTTGGGGATTGAAATTTCCAAGCTTAATATGAAACCAGAATGGCTTATATTCAAATTACTGTGTTCCTAGAAGAAAAGTCCTTTTCCATATTCTGAATGCTTTATTAATTTCTATCTGTACAAAAAAAATTACATAGATCAAGTTGAATAGACCTATAGCAATGTCCACCTCTAGGGTGTGAAAGTTGGAACAGCTGGTGGAATGCTAGAAAGAGTAAATTCTAACTTTCGTCTGAGCAATGGTTTAAAAGTTGTCACCTGGTCTATTAATACTTCAGATGGGGAAATGAAATAGGATTAATGCCAAATTGATTCTGCTTGAAGTGCAGCTGTTCCAATAAGAAAATGCTTGTAAGTGCTTACTCTATTCCAAGCACTGTTCTAATCTTATTAGATCAGACGATGGATTAATGCTATTATGAATTTACAGTAATCCTATGAGGTAGGTACTATTATTACCTTATTTTACACATACAGGAAGACAACGTATTTCATCAAAATCACA
Source organism: Bubalus kerabau (assembly GCF_029407905.1). Taxonomy (NCBI): domain Eukaryota; kingdom Metazoa; phylum Chordata; class Mammalia; order Artiodactyla; family Bovidae; genus Bubalus; species Bubalus kerabau. The sequence goes on from NC_073640.1 coordinate 23,775,026, forward strand.
AAGCTTGCAAAAGTCAGACCCAAGATCAAAATCAGGTCGTCCATTTCCAGGGCTCATAGTATCTTCTAGAAGTTCTTAACATAAGATGTTGACTCAATAAAAGAAAAGACCTTACTAATAATTGAAGCTTCTCTCAAATAGTAGGAATTGTCTTTTGGTTGAGAGTTCCATATCTCTAGAAGAATTCAAATAGGATTGAAAAAGAACCTCACTGGTTAAAAAGTTATTCTAAGTCCTTGCAACAAGAAGGATGATCCCTGGATCAGTAGCATCACTAGAGCATTTATTAAAAATGCAGGATCTTGGGCCTCATCCCAGAACCTTCATTTTAACAAGCTCCCCCAGGGGAGAAGCACTAATCTAGATCCAGGTTTTGAATCATTAGCTTGAAGGTTCCTGTGTCACATCACAAACACACTAAATCAGTATTTCTAGATTTTTTTAAAAATCTATATTTAACAAATGCTCTCAATTGCTTCAGATGAGCAGTCAGATTTGGAAGTCAATGGTCAGGTGACCTTTAAGAGGCCCCTCTGTCTCTCAGATGGTAGAGAATCTACCTGCAATGCAGGAGACATGGGTTTGATCCCTGAGTTGGGAAGATCCCCTGGAGAAGTAATGGCAACCCACTTCAGTATTCCTGCTTGGAAAATCCCATGGACAGAGGAGCCTGGAGAGCTACAGTTCATGGGGTCACAAAGAGTCGGACAAGACTGAACAACTAACACTTTCACTTTCCCATCTCTGAAAGTGGATGATTCTGGGTTTCATCCTTTCATCTTCCAGGTGGGGTTCAAGTCAGAGCAGGCAGAGAAGTGATTTCCCAGTCATCTACTGCTAACATGAGAATCCCACCTTGACAAGGTTGGTATATCCTGTCATTTGCAGGGCTTAGATCATGAAGTCAAGGCCTTTACTTTATCAGACACCACATCTGACAATGGAACACATGTGCTTATGAGGCTCCCTCATCTGACAGGGCAAAGAGATGTGACTCGTATGACTTCATCAGGGTTCAGAGGCGGATTCTTCCCCCTGCTCCCTTAGGTTGGGAGAGATGCTATTCACAGACCACAGGCACAAATGGACCCGCTATTTCTCCTTCAGAATGTTAAGGGATGTTTCAGGGCTTCCCACACTCGCTACATTAGGCTGAAGTTAAAGGCTGTCCGTTGGCCTGCCTCTTATTCCCAGATGAGTCAGTCTGTACATCTGACTCCATGTCAGATAGCCCCTCCTCTCACTGGAAACTCCACTCCACTTTCAAAAAACAAAAATAAGTTTGAAATGCTCCACTCTACATTTTCTCTGTTCCTTTCTTTATATAAATAAAAAGTTTTAAATTTACTCAGTATTGTCCATTGTTAGCATCTAGTCATATTTGAATGGAAAAGCCTCATGCCAGGTCTCAGAACCCAGACACCACTCTGGCCTTGCCTCTCTTACCCAGCCTCCTGCAATAGGCCCCCCTTCCTCCTCCCTGCCCAGTGCTTAGCCCCTTTTCATATACTCTCCACGAATTGGTTCACATCCTTCCACTGTTCCAATCAGTAGGTATTAAATGTAATGGTATTAAATGCAACTAGAAATTATAAACAGCAAGTTAATCCTATAATTACTTGTTTTTCTGGCTCCCCTGCTAGACTGTATGCTCCCAGGCAGGCCTGTGGCCACTGTATTCAGCTTCTGTCCCAGGATCTAGAACAGAGTGGGTCGTGCTGGGTGCCAAGTAAATATTTTTTGAATGGATGAATAATTGAGCGAATAATTTTAAAAAAAGATGAATAACCCAAGTGAAATTAGGAGGAAAAACCCACCGGGAAGCAAACCACTGAATATTTCCAAGAGTCAAGTAGGAATGCTGAGAATACAACAGGACCAGATTCTGAAGCCAGACTTCTAGGTTTGAATCTGGGCTTTACCCCTCTCCAGCTGTGTGATTTGGGGCAAGTTTGGTAAATTCATTTTGCCCCAATTTCCTCCTAGAAAAAAGTGGTAATAGGGGACTTTCCTGGTGATCCAGCTGCCAAGACTATGTGCTCCCAATGCAGGGGGCCCAGGATCGATCCCTGGTCAGGGAACTAGATCCCAAATGCCACAACCAAAGATCCCACATGCTGTACCGAAGGTCAAAGATCCCACGTGCCACTACTAAGGCCCAGTAGCCAAATAAATAAATACTTTTTTAAAACAACAGTACTTTCCTCAGAGAACTACTATGACAATCAAATGAGTTTACATACATAAGGACTTGGTATCTTGTCCGTGGATATCATTGTATATGCATCTATTGTGTTAGTTTATTATCTGTGCATCTATTCTGCTCTTATTTGTGGAGATAATGAACACTGAGCCCACATCAAACTCTCCTAGATCAGAATTGCATTTGAAGGATCACAGAGTGTGTTGACTGTCAAACTCAATTTAGGTCTTAAGGACAGAGCAGCAACTTGGCAAATGCACACAGGGCGGGTATTTTGGCAGTTGGGAAGGAGACAAGAAATGCTAGAGAAAAAAAAAAAAAGAAAGAAAAGCTACGTAATAATTATGTGGAGTCATATATGTGAACGAAAAGAAAACCTGCTTAGGTTCAATGACAAGACAAATGACCAAAAAGTCACATGAGTTTTGTTTGGTTTTCAGCTTTGTTAATTTTTTTTTTTTAAGATTTTTTTATGTGGGCCATTTTTTAAAGTCTTTATTGAATTTTTGTTACAATATTGCTTCTGTTCTATGTTTTGGTTTTTCGGCCACAAGTCACGTGGGATCTTAGGCCCCCAACCAGGGATCGAACTCTCAGCTCCTACACTGGAAGGCGAAGTCCTAACCACTAGACCACCAAGAAAGTCCCTATTAATGCTCTTTTAAGGTTTTCCAGATGGTGCTAGTGGTATAGAACCTGTCTGCCAAAGTAGGAGACATAGGAGGGCCGAGTTACGTTCTTATCTATTCCTCGGTCAGGAAGATTGCATGGAGAAGGAAATGGCAACCCATTCCACTATTCTTGCCTGGAGGATCCCGTGGACATAGGAGCCTGATTGGCCACATTCCATGGGGTCACAAAGAGTCAGATATGACTGAAGTGACTTAGCATGCAAAGCAATTCTGAGCTCTCTGAAATTCCAGCAATCTTACACAGTCCTGAGTCAGGCCTCCTGAGGTGGGTGGAGGGATTCTGACACAGAGTCATGGCTGCCTCTTCACCTATGGCAACTCCTTTATCTCTACAGCAAAGGTTGAATGACTGGGCCTCACATCTTTCAGTCATGACTTCTTCAAGATTTCAGTTTCTGCCTAATGTGTTTTTCTGGGTCTAGATTCCATGATAAATGTGAAGAAATAGTGAGTGAAAAGAGGTGCTTGTCGGGAAAACTTACTAGAGAATAACCAGTTGTCAAGGGTCAGCCATCCCCTAGCTAAAGTGAACTAGAATCAATTCTCTAACTGGACTCAAATAAATTAGCAAAAATATCTCCATAGACACAGTGTCTCTCATCAAGAAACCATCTTAAGCAATGAAAAAAAAGATTAATTTTATTGCCAAGGGAAATATCCTCAAATTCCAGCATGACGACTATATTTTCACCAGGGGACACATATTTTTTTTTCTATTAGCTGAAGCTCCTCCAACACAATATTCTGCTATTGCCTTTGAAGGGAAAAGAATATATTCTCATTAAATTTCTGTTTACTTAGAATGTAAAATGTGGGCAGAGAGAAGGGATTTTTAGTCAGGTGTTTACCATAAGAAAAATCTCAGTCTTATTCCCCAATGGCCATTCCAAGCTCCTGTGGCCAATAATGCCTTTAGTTAAATCTACTCTTAGAAAATGGTGATGGAAACACATTAGCAGAATAAGTCATTGGCTGCCTCTTCACCATATTGAAGGAACTGCAGAAAATCACACTTGCCTCCCTAAATTGTTCCTATCTCTTTCATTCATGCAGTGATACCTAGTAAATTTTTACTAGGTATGTCAAACAATAAAAGATTTTATCTGCAAATAAAAGTTGGCTCCAAGCTGGTATAAAAGTCTTAGTGCCAGTATTGGGTCAGGGCACCCTGCTATGGCTATCTTGTTTTGCTCCTGTTTCAGTCATGGGCTGTTTCCTTCGGTAGGGGCACCACAGCCAGTCTTTGCCCTACCACTGAGGACTGGGGCAGGATCACACCCAAATGGAAGAAAATTCAGCTGACCCTGAAGTGGCTGAAGGGAATTTGTCCAGTAAAAGGTCCCCATGACTGATGGGAGGGAAACCACCCAAGGGAACGCTCAATGTGGAGAGTGAGAATGCAGAATAAATGAAGAAGATGGTAGGTTACTCAGCTCGGGTTCCTACCTGTAAAGAAGATGAAGACTGGGGAGGGGGTACTTCTGAAGGCGTGCATGTGGGGAGAAACAGAATCTAGAGTGTTAGTGTGACTAACACTAACTTCTGAGGCAGATTCTTGTTCTGCCTGGAATCTTCAAGGATCCTTAAAATACACTTCCATCACTCTCAGTCAACTGACACAGGTTTTGTCCTTATGCCTAAGGAACCTGCTTAGCTGACACTATATGACTACCTCCAACAAAGTGAGATCTCAAACCCAAGAAAACCCTGGCAAACGTATGTGCCAGGCATTGAGGTCCATGCTTTACATGCATTGTCTCACAAGATCTCCATCGTAATTCTGAGATAGGTTGGCAAAATCCTCATTTCTTGAAGTGAGGAGCCTGAGGCTCTGGAAAGGTAAGGACTTTGCCTGAAGTTATCCAAAGGGCAAGTGATAGATCTGGGGCACAAATCCAGACTGTTGGATAGAGTTCGTGGTCTTCACATCATGAGCTAATACACCTCATCATGTGTACTTTATTCAGTCCCACGATAACCCTATAAAGTAGGTATGATCACCTCTCCTTGAGCTTGGAAGAAAATTGATGAACTTGTCTTAATGACATTGCTGATGCTGGGTTTACCTGTCTTGGAAGTCCAAACATTTAACCACTATGCTTAAAGAATACAGAAGAGGCTCTCCTAAATGGCACAGAGCTTGGTTCTCTTAGGACACGTCTTTTCCAAGAATATTGGTGGTGGAGGGCAGTTCATGTCTTTTAAGGGCACAGAGGTGCCTGAAATGCACAGTATTTGTGTATCCTACCCATCATAATCAGACGGTTTCCATAAGATCCTACTGGTCTATCTTCTGAATTCATTCCCTACAGAACACACACAGCCTAGGGGAGATTTAGTTAACAAAAACTCAATCCTCTTGATATTTTAAGGTTTATTTTATTATTATTTTAACTAATAATTTGCCTTGGTTATTCCTCATTTGACAGCAGTTCAGCTGATGGAGAAAGACACTTAGGAGAAGGAATGACTTGGCTAGCAGGCAGACCATTGTATCTGAAATAAAAATCAATTGCCCACCATTCAGATTGCAGAAGAAGTTGCAAATAAAATTACTGTAAATTTAATTAAAACATTCCAGTCAAGTCCATACATTTGGTATTGATTACCTGGCCTGCAATTTCAGGGAGTTAATTAACACAGCCCGCGCCTGGACAACAAGCGAAAGCTGGAGCAGGAACTGGTTGTCCTAGCAACAGGTAGGCGAAAGCAGCTCACAGATTAAATGGGAGGAAATACAGAATCTTAGTGAATTAGACTTAAATACAATGACTGAAAAATACGAAGAGGGAACTTAAAGTTCAAAACCCACTTTATGAACACGAGTCATTGTGTGTTTCTAATTGGGCCAGAATGGAGTGTTTGGACGGAAGGATGGGACGACTGAGTGGGAAGATTATTTCAGATAATCTGTTATAAGAGGACCTCCTCAGCACTGCTGGCCAAGGGTACTGACTCCTGCAAGAATTCATTTGAAAAAAAAAAAATTCCATTATGAATAATCTCCTAGATCCATAAGTAGAGTGGATCTATTTATTTTCCCTTCCCCACAATGAGGCATCCTATGGAAAGAAAGCACATTCAGGGGGATTGGCTAATAGGGTGACCACCATGGAAACTGCTCCTGCACCCTGAGCTAATACACAGGCCCTTGACCACCACCTGGGTGTGCACCCAGGGCTCTCTCCTTTGCTTTCCTGTGTGCTAGAGGTTTTATTTTTTTCAGAAAAGAAACACATCTCTGCATTTGGTGGCATCAGCAGAGGATAACTGATGACTGTGGTCCCTAACAAAAATTAGGGACCATGCATTTACAGAGAGATGATGTCACTTATATTAGAAACTAAATCCCATCTCTACCATCTACCCTCTCCCCGACCCACCCTAGAACACACACACCCTATTCTCAGATGCCTGAAAGTTCCTTACTGAGTCTAGTATTCTAGCTTAGAGTTTTGCATCCTCTTAAAACACAAATAACTTTGGGAGAGGTGACACAATTATGATGATGATGATGATTAATAAAAAGTTTCCCAGTTATCTAGTATTTGCCACATGCCAAGAATGATGTCAGGTGCTTTCCTATATGTTGCTTCATTTGATATTCAAAACAAACTCTAAGAAACAGGGAAACTGAAGAAATTGAGATGCACAAATGTCAGTTAACTTACCCTGGATCACATTTCTGGTGTATGGCACAGATTTCCCCAAAGTCTGTGTTCTTTCCACTATACAAGCACTTTTCCAGCTTTTGCTAAGTAACCCCTCACCAATCCCCCTTTTAAAAAACTGGAACAGAATCCTATGTGGCAGGGGCACTCAGATTTATAAACTAGGTAAATGTAGAGAGAGCATGGCAACAAAGCTCACTCAGTGCGGCTGCCCGCACACAGACCCTAGCCTCACAGAGGCCCTGGAACTCTTCTGCAGAGGTCAGGGTTTTGAGGACATGGTCGCGATGGCCCTGGACACTATCCTGACCTCCCCACTGAGCAGAGAGGAGTCAATTCACCGCCTGCCTCTCCCTCCCTCGTGCCACTGCCGTGGAATCCCAGCTGGTGCTGTAGGTCTTGGCTTTTTCCTCACTGGGGATTATCAATAAACAAACACATAATCAAAAGAAAAAGACAGAGATTCTATCCCAAAATGTATTTTAGCTGACCTTGGAGAGCATTTTTTAGGGATTTGATTTGCTTTCCTAATCTCATTTAAACTCAAGTCAACATTAATTGGCTTTCCTTCCACATGTCTTTGTAACAATGCTTGGATTTAACTCCTGTACTATTTGATTTGTTAACAACCATATTGAAAAGGAAACGTTATGTGCTTACCATAAATTTAAAGAACTAAAGTTCTTTTCTAATGTGCATTCACATAACTACAGTGGAGGATCGGTCCATTACCACTTAAACAAATTGCAGTACCAGCAGTGGTTTGTGTACTGGGCTCTGAGAAATGCTGGGAACATTAGAAACGTTCATCTCTAGGCAATTTCAAGAGCTTCTTCCAGCTCTTCCCTCTTGGAATCTAAACTTCTACTGCAATATGGTAAGGGAGATATCTGAGCAGCATGCAAGGGGACAGAGGGACGTCCAAGGCAGCTGAAGGGAGGCAGGCAGACCACAGCTAGGCATAGTGGAGATGGCCAGAGGCAAAGGAAGTCGGCCAGGTGGGAACACACCACCTAAGTTCTGTCAGCTACTCACTGACCACCTAAAGTTCCCATCTGCTCTTGGGATTCCTCCCACCCCAGAGAGCTGAATGGGAGGCAAACACACGGATCATCAGGTCCATGCCTACATACAGGCTCCCAGGGTAGACACATTGTGTTAGTCACTCAGCCACATCCGACTCCTTGTGACCCCATGGACTGTAGCCACCAGGCTCCTCTGTCCATGAAATTCTCCAGGCAAGAATACCGGAGTGGGTGCCATTCCCTTCTCCAGGGGAGCTTCCCTACCCAGGGATCGAGGCCAGGTCTCCTGCATTGTACATGATCCTTCATTATCTGAGCCACCCGGGAAGCCTGGGTAGACACAGGAGCTATGCAAATTCCACACTAGGTCCCCCTCTGCTCCAGTGCCCACTGCTAACTTCTACACAAGGCTGCTCTTCTGTTGACAAAGTATATTCACATATGTTATCGCTTCTATGAGATAAGGAGGTATCTGATGCTCATTTTGCAGCTGAAGAAACTAAGGCTTCTAAAAGGAAATGAGCCACATTGGACATGTCAACCTTCAAACTCAGTCCTGTTTCCCTCCAGGCTGCAGCTGCCTCTACATGCTACAGGCAACACAAAATTCTCATCTCTGAACTCAACGACCACCTTTCACAATTTTTTTTTTTTTCAAGTTTCTCTAGGGAGTTTGACTGAGATGTAGGAATTGTTCCAGTTCCTGGGGACAGGGATGCACAGGCGGACAGTTTCCCCCATTGCTGAGAATGGTTTTGATACATTCGGCCAGTGAGCCACACTCTGAATGTCACTGTCCTACAAGGTTCTAGGAAGGAGCATGGGGTCCTGGGAGTTAAAACCCCAGGCCTGCCACATTCTTCTCTCAGCTTGTTTCTTCCTATGCAGTTGAACCCATCATGCCAGGACCCAGAAGGGTCTTTCAGCCTCCCACTTCAGGACTCTGCAGCCCGGCCTGTGTATGGAGTGGACTGTCAGATACACTAATGGGCACAGTATAAACGCCTCCTCTCTCTCTACTTCACAGGAAAATCAAGTGTGTATATTTATTTGGCATGAGGGTAGGGGTGGGTGGGGTGTGGGAGAAGGTCCTCTAGAATGAAATGGCCTTCGCTCAAAATCTGGACCTCACCTTTACTAACTGTGTGAATACAGGCAAGTTAGTTAATGTTAACTTTTCTAAACCTGTTTCTTCAACTATAAAATAGGGAAAAAAAAAACAAACATTCAAATGACTGATGATCAAATGACATGAACTCTAAGGGAACTAATACAATACCTGACTTGTAGTGAATCCTTAAAAAAATAGCTGTTATGAGGATGACTAAGACATCTTTGTTCTGCTCCAACTCTGCCTAGTCCTCTCTGTAGTTTAGAAAAGAAGCAAAGAACTGGCAGAACAGCCTCTGAGGAATCGGCCATATGTTTAGACAGCCCCCTACACACACAGGTGTTCAGTTCCATCTTCCCTAACAAGACAGCCATTAGATTCGGGATGGCATGGAGTTGTGTTTCAGGAGAGGGACAGAGGGAAGAGGAGTCCAGAGGCCCTCAGCTCTAATTCTCCAGCCCAAGGTCACCATCCAACCGCCAGTGGGCCTTCCCCGCCTGTGTGTTTCATCAGCCTATAAAATGGCCTTAGGTTTCTTGAGCTGCAGTTAAGAGAGTGCATACAGACCAGTAACTCTGTGTGGAACCTCATTAACGTGAGTGATAAAGTGAAGGTCAGCTGTCTTTACAAGGACAAGAAGTAAAGAACCTAATACCCAGAAAGCCAGGAGGCTAATGAGAAACAGGAAGCACTTTCAGCACTCGGGATGAAAAGTGGGAATCTATCTGGGGGACATGTACTCATCAGGAGCGTGCCAAAATTCACTGAAGAGAATGCATAAAAGACAAATGTTTATAAAGATCTTAAGTTCAGAGGCTTCCAAAGAAAACGAAAAGAATATACAACAAACCTTTATAAGATACTAAGCCAAAACAGAGATCCTACTCTCATTACACAAATTTTTCTAAGCATCTACTATACTCCAAGACTGTTAGAAAGGGAGAAACACATCCTTTAATTACCAATCACCCCACATCTTGCTACTATTCATTATTCTGTGTCTCATCATTCCATGTATCTAGTAACTACTAAGTGTCTCCAAGCTTCTCACTACTCCAGAGGTATGAAACCGATGGGGGTTGTTTCAACTGCCCACTACATATTTCCCTTAGGATGAAACAGCATGTGCCCACAACCAGGAGTTGGGCAGTGAATCATCTGAGTATATTCTGTCTCCATGCTCACAGGAATGGTCTATTCTGTGCTGTACTCAGACGTTCAGTTGTGTCTGACTCTGTGATCCCATAGACAGTAGCCTGCCAGGCTCCTCTGTGCATAGGATTTCCCAGGCAAGAATACTGGAGTAGGTTGCCATTTCCTCCTCCAAGGGATCTTTCTGACCCAGGGATCAAACCCATGTTTCCTGCATTGCAGGCGGATTCGTTACTGCTGAGCCATTGGGGAACCCTGGAATGGTCTGTAATGGGCACATAGACATAGCCTGCTTAGAGCCCCACTCTGGGGCTTTTTCACTGGAATGATGATCTGACTTTTCTTTATTCTGTGGTCAGGGAGATGGGGAACTCTGTCTCTGTGGCTGTCAAAGGACTACATCCCCCAGCTGGTAGAGGAAATGACTCCAGAAATGAGGAAGTGAAGTGACACACAAAGAGAGGCAAACGTGTGCATGCACGTGATGTGTGTGTGTGTATGTGACGTGTGCGTGCACGTGATGTGTGCACACACGTGCTTACATGTGTACCCATGGGTATGTGTATATGAGAGAGACAAAGAGAGGGATGAAGGTGGAATGTTTTCAGGGTATTTTATCCCAGGATCTATAATACCCAAAGCCAACTTTACTTTTGCTCTGTTCTTGTTGTATTATAAAAGCCAAGAAATTACCTAAAGTTTGGTTCCTATAACTCACAGAAAGAGAAGAGGAAATAAAATAGAAAATAGGCTATGATCTCAATTTTCAAGGAGCTTAACACCTAGTTAAAGAGGTAAGTATAGCCATTCGAACCTCTAAGCAGCACAAATGTCCACTTATAAAAGCTTACAAGAATATGAATGACCATAAAACAGTGGGCTCTTCTCTCTAATGGTTGTGTTCTGTGACACTAAACAATATACACCATTCCCTCCTTCAAACTGCTTCATTTCAGTCCATAAATCAGTCCTTGAGAGCAAGAAGATTAGGACAGAAACCTCGTAGAAACCTATTATTCCAAGACAAGTACAGTGGGCCAGGGTCACATTTCCCAGAAGATTCCTTGAAACATTGACCTCAGGAGATGTGGAACTGAGTATACTCTTCTCAAAATGGCACACCCTGTAACTAGCAGAGAGCCTCGTGTGTGTGTGTGTGTGTTAAACACCAAATATACATTTGTTAAGTGAGTGAATAAGGGCATCCCTGGTGGCTCAATGGTAAAGAATCTGCCTGCAAAGCAGGAGATGTGGGAGACACAGGTTCAATCCCTGGGTTGGGAAGATTCCCTGGGGTGGGAAATGGCAACCCACTCCAGTATTCTTGCCTGGAGGATCCCCATGGACACAGGAGCCTGACGGGCTACAGTCCATGGGGTCGCAAAGAGTCGGAAACAACTAAAGTCACCAAACACGCACACACAAGTGAGGGAAAAAAGCTGCCACGAAAACTCAATCCCTTGTCAAATAAGTTTGAGAAGTGTTACATGTTTTGCCCTCTTCTTTGAGATTCCCAGTCCAAATGAGAAAAAATAAAGCCTCTGAGAAGTTCTGCAGGAAAGAAACATGTTTCACTTTGGTTAGTTCACTGTTCCCCCAAACTGTTTAAGGCTAACACCAATTAGCACCCTGCCTCTCGGATCTAATGCGTGGACCATGCGTGGGCAACATGGACAAGTGCCACTGGTCCAGGAGTAACCCTTTCCCACTGCCTGGCCTGAATTTGGCCAGAGCATGACAAGCAGGAAGCCCAGGGCTTCCCAGTAGCACCTGCTCCGGGGTCCCAGCCCATTTCCATTTCGGCAGGTCTGCTTTCCAAAGCGGTAGGAGCAAGGGGTATAGCCTCTTAACCTAGGCCCCCCTGCCCCCTATACACACACATACACACATATCCACAGCACCCCAAACAAAACACTTGAGGGTGAGCTTAACCAGGAGTATTTAAATATCAAGGCAAGGAGAAAAGCTCTGAATCTGAATGTAACAGGCTGGCACAAATTAGGAAAGATTAATAGAGTCAGACACACACTCTTTGAGTCATTTTTAGATAATCAGTAGGTTCTCACTGGCATTATCCTAATCCAGCACCACAGTGGAAGAAAATTCACTCGATGGCTCTCATGGTCAACTCCACAGGAACCAAATAAGCTATATTAATGTGCAGAAAAGATCAGGGCCAGGGCAGAAGGGGCAGAGAGCTAATTCCAAGTATGAAATACTGCCAGAATTCAGGAGCGCTGCTTCTTTAGGAAAGACTGACATTCTCCGTAAGAAAATTATATAGTTACAATGATTAATTACATCCATTTGAGTTAGTCTTTGCAAAGCAGACCTCAGGAGCTATGCTCAGGAGTTGATTCTTCGAAGTTCTTAGCCCAAAATATAATAGGGCAAATGGCAAAATGAGGAGCCAAGATAGCACTGACCTTTTCTGCAGTAGTTTCTTTTTTTTTAGTGGAAATTGAAACTGGAGATACAGCCATTCATTAAAGAAAAAAAAAAAAAGGAAGGGAAGGGGTGATGGTAACCGCTGCAGTCCTCATTTAGGTAGGTCCCTTTGGCGAGTCACTTAAAACTTTTATTATAGTCAGCTTCACACAATTGTCCCATCTCCAGGGGATCTTCCCAACCCACTGATTGAACCCAGGACTCCCACATTGCAGGCGGATTCTTTACCAGCTGAGCCACGGACTGTATAGTCCATGGGGTCGCAAAGAGTCAGACACGATTGAGCGACTTTCCCTATCACTTTCACACAATCTTTCCTGACTTTAATGGTCATATCAGAAGTTGATCTGTCCAGTATGCTTTCTCCTTCTTCTGAAAAGAAATCCTTCACTTAATCTGAAGAATTATTCACCCTATGTGATTCTGATGGGGCAGCCAATTACCATGTCCTGTCCCCAGTTCCCAGGTGTTCATATGTGCCCACACCATATGAGTCCCATGGTCCCAATGATTGGGCCAGGGATTAGCACGTGACCCAGACCAGCCAATCAGAACACTTTGCATGGTTATCCTATAAACTTTGGAAGAAGAACAGTTTCCCCACTCAGTGAGAAGGACTTATTTTTTTCTAGGGTTGCTGGCAGCCATTTTCCCATACGAAGGAAGAGAGCAAGACTAACTGGGAGAAGCTCAGGACAAAGAGATGGAAGTGGTGAGGCAGGAATAATGATGAAATTGAGAGAGATTTGATTATACTGCTTGAGTTCCTCATGTTAATTATGCCTGAAGCCATTAATTTTTTTTTTTTTAACTAAGGCTAGTTTTTGCTGGATTTTCTGTCACAACTGAAAGAATCTGACCTTAAAGTGACCCCACTGTCAAAACTGGATTAGTGTATCTTCTCTGAAAATGGCACTAATTGCAATAGAGTTTTAATTGTCCATTTTGATGAACTGACAGTGAGCTCAATGAGCACTCCCAGGGCAGGGGAACCATCAGTTTTTCCCCAGTTCTTCAACCTGTAAATGACAATTGGCTGGCATAATAGTTCCCTAGTACTGCTCTAACAAATTGCCATAAACTACATATTTAAAAAACACATTTATTGTCCTACAGTTCTGAAAGTCATAAATCTAAAATAAACCTTACTGAGCTAAAGTCAAGGTATTGGCAGGGCTGGTTCCTTTGAAAGTTTCTGAGGGAATCTGTTTCCTTGTCTGTTTCAGCTCCTGGGGCCACTTGCATTCCTTGGCTCCTGGCTGCTTCCTCAGAACACTCCAGGCTTTTGCTTTTATTGTCACATCTCCTATTACTCATTCTGTTCCTCCTCCCTTCTTCTTCTAAGAACCCTTGTGAACTTTTAGGCCTGCCTACATGACCCAGAATAATCTCCCCATCTCAAGATCTTTAACTTAATTACATCTGCAAAGTCTCCTTACCACAGAAGGTAGCATCTTCACATGTTCCAGGGGTGAAGATGTGGGCATCTTTGAGGAACCATTATTCAGCTTAGCATGCTAAGTCGCCTCAGTCGTGTCCGACTCTGTGCAACCCCATAGACGGCAGCCCACCAGGCTCCGCTGTCCCTGGGATTCTCCAGGCAAGAACACTGGAGTGGATTACCATTTCCTTCTCCAATGCATGAAAGTGAAAAGTGAAAGTGAAGTCACTCAATCGTGTCCAACTCTTAGCGACCCAATGGACTGCAGCCTACCAGGCTCCTCGGTCCATGGGATTTTCCAGGCAAGAGTACTGGAGTGGGGTGCCATTGCTTTCTCCACAGCTTAGCATAGCTGGATGTAAACAGCAGTTGTAGAAAAGAAGTGTGTGGTGTATTTGCAGTCTTTCCAAAGCCCAGTGTTGTAAGACTCTTCTAATATCAGGGAAGGCAGAGGATTATAGCCCAGAACAAAGAAGAATAGCCACCAGATCCTTCCTGTGGGCCTGAGGATCCTTGTTGTCATTTTACAACATCCAAACTCCTATTTTAAGTATTTCCTTTCCTAATGTCTTTGTCCAAAGTACATTATTTGCAGTTCTCTACATCAATATGACCTTCCAGCACTTGAAGCAAAAGAAATTTGGGGACCCAAAGAGCCTTCCCTTTAAATCATGCTCTTTACTTGGATCTAAGCATAGATCTGGGCTTGCCCTCAAGGGAGGGCATCACAGATTCTAATTATAGGGAAGAGGCAGCTAGCTTTTCAGATGCTGGGTGGGGCTGACAAGATTGTTCCTGAATGTCAGACGTAAGCTGATGCTGACTCACTCACCAGATTTCATGACTTACAGAGAAACACATTGTAATATATGTCAGTCAGCTCAGTTCCCATTTCTTCCCCTAGCTAATGTCCAATTGCCTATCAGGTTAAGAAAACCAAGACAGGATTCACCAATTATTAATAGTAAGAGTTTTATCCTTGAGTATTACAAGCCTCTTATCCTTATCCATCAGAGGGCCAACAGAACGAAAACCACAATCACAGAAAACTAACCAAACTGATCACAAGGACCACAGCCTTGTCTAGCTCGATGAAACTATGAGCCATGCTGTGTAGGGCCACCCAAGATGGATGGGTCATGATGGAGAGTTCTGACAAAATGTGGTCTGCTGGAGAAGGGAGTGGCAAACCACTTCAGTACTCTTGCCTTGAAAACCCCATGAACAGTATGAAAAGGCAAAAAGATAGGACACTGAAAGATGAACTCTGCAGGTCAGTAGGTGCCCAATATGCTACTGGAGATCAGAAGAGAAATAACCCCAGAAGAATGAAGAGACAGAGCCAAAGCAAAAACAACACCCAGTTATGGATGTGACTGGTGATGAAAGTAAAGTCCAATGCTGTAAAGAACAGTATTGCATAGGAACATGGAATGTTATGCCTATGAATCAAGGCAAATTGAAAGTGGTCAAACAGGAAATGGAAAGAGTGTTCATTTTAGGAAGCAGTGAACTCAAATGGACTGGAATGGGTGAATTTAACTCAGATGATCGTTATATATACTACTGTTTGCAAGAATCCCTTAGAAGAAATGGAATAGTCATCATAGTCAACAAAAGAGTCCAAAATGCAGTACTTGGATGCAATCTCAAAAACGACAGATTATCTCTGTTTGTTTCCAAGGCAAGCCATTCAATATCACAGTAATCCAAGTCTATGTAATGCTGAAGAAGCTGAAGCTGAATGGTTCTATGAAGACCTACAAGACCCTCTAGAACTAACACACAAAAAAGATGTCCTTTTCATTATAGGGGACTGGAATACAAAAGTAGGAAGTCAAGAGATACCTGGAGTAACAGATAAAATTGGCTGTGGAGCACAAAATGAAGCAGGGCAAAGGCTAACAGAGTTTTGCCAAGAGAACACACTTGTCATAGCAAACACCCTCTTTCAACAACACAAGAGAAGACTCTACACATGGACATCACCAGATGGTCAACACCGAAATCAGATTGATTATATTCTTTGCAGCCAAAGATGGAGAAGCTCTATACAGTCAGCAAAAACAAGACCAGGAGCTGACTGTGGCTCAGATCATGAACTCCTTATTTCAAATTCAGACTTAAACTGAAGAAAGCAGGGAAGACCACTAGACCATTCAGACCTAAATCAAATCACTTACAATTACACAGAGGAAGTGATGAATAGATTCAAAAGATTAGATCTGAGAAACAGAGTGCCTGAAGAACTATGGACAGAGGCTCCTGACATTGTATAGGAGGCAGTGATCAAGACAATCCCCAAGAAAAAGAAATGCAAAAACACAAAATGATTGTCTGAGGAGGCCTTACAAATAGCTGAGAAAAGAAGAGAAGATAAAGGCAAAGGAGAAAAGGAAAGATATACCCATCTGAATGCAGAGTTCCAAAGAATAGCAAGGAGAGATATGAAAGCCTTCCTTGGTGATCAATGCAAAGAAATAGAGGAAAACAATAGAATGGAAAAGACTAGCCATCTCTTCAAGAAAATTAGAGATACCAAGGGAACGTTTCATGCAAAGATAGGAACAATAAAGGACAGAAATGGTATGGACCTAACACAAGCAGAAGATATTAAGAAGAGGTGGCAAGAATACATAGAAGAATTATTAAAAAAAAAAAAAAAAAAAAAAAGCTCTTCATGACCCAGATAACTACAATGGGGTGTGATCATCCACTGAGAGCCATACATCCTGGAATGCGAAGTCAAGTGGGCTTTAGGAAGTATCACTATGAACAAAGCTAGTGGAGGTGATGGGATTCCAGTTAAGCTATTTCAAATCCTAAAAGATGATGCTGTGAAAGTGCTGCACTCAATATGCCAGCAAATTTGGGAAACTCAGCAGTGGCCACAGAACTGGAAAAGGTCAGTTTTCATTCCAATCCCAAAGAAAGGCAATGCCAATCATTCTACCACACAATTGCATTCCTCTTACATGCCAGCAAAATAATCCTCAAAATTCTCCAAGCCAGACTTCAACTGTACATGAACCATGAACTTCCAGATGTTCAATTTGGATTTAGAAAAGGCAGAGGAAACAGAGATCAAATTGCCAGTATCCATTGGATCATCAAAAAAGCAACAGAGTTTCAGGAAAACATCTACTTCTGCTTTATTGACTTCTGCTTTATTTGGCGTACCAAAGCCTTTGGGTGGATCACAACAAACTTGAAAATTCTGAAAGAGATGGGAATACCAGACCACCTGACCTGTCTCCTGAGAAACCTGTGTGCAGGTCAGGAAGCAAAAGTTAGAACTGGACATAGAACAACAGACTAGTTCCAAATCGGGAAAGGAGTATGTCAAGACTGTATATTGTCATGCTGCTTATTTAACTTATATGCAGAGTAAGTAAAGTTAGTTAAGTTATGTTGCTCAGTTGTGTCCGACTCTTTGCGACCCCGTGGACCGTAGCCTACCAGGCTCCTCCGTCCCTGGGATTCTCCAGGCAAGAATACTGGAGTGGGTTGCCATTTCCTTCTCCAGGGGATCTTCCTGACCCAGGGATCGAATCCAGGTCTCCCGCATTAGAGGCAGACACTTTAACCTCTGAGCCACCAGGGAAGCCCAGATATATGGGGCTGATATATGCAGAGTATATCATGCTAAATGCTGGGTTGGATGAAGCACAAGCTGAATCAAGATAGCCGAGAGAAATATCAGTAACCTCAGATATACAGATGGCACCACCCTTATGGCAGAAAGCGAAGAAGAACTAAATAGCCTCTTGATGAAAGTGAAAGAGGAGAGTGAAAAAGTTGACTTAAAACTCAACG
Source organism: Bubalus kerabau (assembly GCF_029407905.1). Taxonomy (NCBI): domain Eukaryota; kingdom Metazoa; phylum Chordata; class Mammalia; order Artiodactyla; family Bovidae; genus Bubalus; species Bubalus kerabau. The sequence goes on from NC_073640.1 coordinate 23,792,585, forward strand.
TTCAGAAAACTTAGATTGTGGCATCTGGTCCCATCACTTCATGGCAAATAGATGGGGAAACAATGGAAATAATGAGATACTTTATTTTCTTGGGTCCAAAATCACTGCAGATGGTGATTGCAGCCATGAAATTAAAAGATGTTTGCTCCTTGGAAATAAAGCTATGACCAACCTAGACAGCATATTAAAAAGCAGAGACATTACTTTGCCAATAAAGGTCCATCTAATCAAAGCTATAGTTTTTCCAGTAGTCATGTATGGATGTGAGAGTTGGACTATAAAGAAAGCTGAGCTCCAAAGAATTGATGCTTTTGAACTGTAGTTTTGGAGAAGACTCTTGAGAGTCCCTTGGAGTACAGGAAGATCCAGCTAGTCAGTCCTAAAGAAGATCAGCCCTTAATATTCATTAGAAGGATTGAGGCTGACACTGAAACTCCAGTACTTTGGCCACCTGATGTGAAAAACTGACTCATTGGAAAAGACCCTGATGCTGAAGGCAGGAGGAGAAGAGGACAACAAAGGATGAGATGGTTGGATGGCATCACCGACTCAAAGGACATGAGTTTGAGTAAGCTCCAGGAGTTGGTGATGGACAGGGAAGCCTGGCGTGTTGCAGTCCATGGGGTCACAAAGAGTAGGACACCATGACTGAGTGACTAAACAGAACCAGAGAGTATTATCTCTCATTTGTTGATGATTGCTATATCCCAAATGTATTGCTATCCACATGTAGTAGTTACGATCAAACGAGCTGCTATAACAGATGAACTCCCACATTTCAGGGGCTTAGCATAATAAAAGCTTATTTTTTCACTCAAACTGCAGTTAGTAGCGGCAGAGTAAAGAGTTTAGTTGTGCTCCATGCAGCCCAACAGAAACACAATGTATTCCCTCATATGGATCCCTCATTCCCCATAGCCTTGGAGACTTACAAACAGCTGGCAGGCAGAGAAAGACCCTCATGGAGGTGCACCTCTAAGAGGCTTTTATGGACCTGACACACATGACTTTCATATTCCAATAGCTAGAACTTAGTCATTTGACCTCACCTAAATGCAGAGACTCTTGAGAGTCCCTTGGACTGCAAGGAGATCCAACCAGTCCATTCTGAAGGAGATCAGCCCTGGGATTTCTTTGGAAGGAATGATGCTAAAGCTGAAACTCCAGTACTTTGGCCACCTCAGGCAAAGAGTTGACTCATTGGAAAAGACTCTGATGCTGGGAGGGATTGGGGGCAGGAGGAGAAGGGGACGACAGAGGATGAGATGGCTGGATGGCATCACTGACTCGATGGACATGAGTCTGAGTGAAGTCCGGGAATTGGTGATGGACAGGGAGGCCTGGCATGCTGTGATTCATGGGGTCGCAAAGAGTCGGACACGACTGAGTGACTGAACTGAACTGAACTGAAATGCAGAGGAGGCTGGGAAATGTAGGCTGGTTCTGTGTCCAGAAAGAAGATGGAGAAGCTTTCAGGAGATGCATAGGAATCTCTCCCAACACAGGTTTTTCACATGATCTCAGCTAATCCCACCAACAAGTGTACCATTTTCATTTCTGTCGTACAGTTGAGCTACAGAGAAGTCAGGTACCTTGCCAGGTTCACTCAGCCCAAACTGTACTCAGAATGCAAGTCGTCCTGACTCCTAAACCCATGCTCTTAACCAATGGTTCTCAAGTGGAGACAATTTGCCTGTCTACACTCCCCCTGCAGAGATATCTGACAATGTCTCTAGATATTTTGATTGTCACAGCTAGGGGTGTTGGACCATAAAGAGAGCTGAGCGCCGAAGTATTGATGCTTTTGAACTGTGGTGTTGGAGAAGACTCTTGAGAGTCCCTTGGACTTAAAGGAGATCAAACCAGTCAATTCTAAAGGAAATCAACTCTGAATATTCATTGGAAAGACTGATGCTGAAGCTCCAATACTCAGGCCATGTGATGTGAAGTTTTGACTCATTGGAAAAGACCCTGATGCTGGGAAAGATGGAGGGCAGGAGAAGAAGGGGACGACAGAGGATGAGATGGTTGGATGGCATCACCAACTCAATGGACATAAGTTTGAGCAAGCTCTGGGAGATGGTGATGGACAGGGAAGCCTGGCGTGCTGCAGTCCATGGGGTCAAAAAGAGTCGGACACAACTGAGCGACTGAACAACAACAGGGAGTGTTGGGGGGTGGGGTGGCAGTACTGGCATTAGTCGGAAGAGACCAAAGATGCTGCTACATATCTTACGACGCGCAGAAAAACCCCCATGGAAAAAGGTCATCTGTCCAAAATGCCAGCTGTGCCCAGATTGAGAAATGCTGTTCTTAACATTATTTGTTGTTGCTCAGTCACCAAGTTGTGTCCAGGTCCTGCGAGCCCATGTACTGTAGCCCTCCAGGCTCCTCTCTTAACATTATACAGTTCTACAATTCTAAGGATAAAGGGCCAACCTCCAGAGGTTGCCCCACTAGAAAAGCTCCTGACACTGACACAAAACTGTTAAATTTAAGGGATACGGGACTTTTTCCTTTAATGGAAAAAGCAAAGTGCCAAATTATTTAACTTATGATGGAAATTATTGCTCCAATAAAAATACATCCTTTGGAAATATGACTGCAAATAATCAGAGACAGAGCCAAACCAAAAGTCTGCTTCAACTAGAATAGCAAGGGGAAGTGGGGGGAGGAGTGCCAGAAAAAAGCAGGCAGATGATTTGTGCTATTAATTTTTGTTTGTTTATTTTTAGTACCACCTAATCTTGGCTCATGTGCTAGAATGAGCACTTATCCAAAGTGGTTTTGGCACGATGGTTATTCTTCACCACAATTCTGAACCTATTTTGTGACAATACAGGTAAGAATATGAGCTGCTTCTCGCATTAAGAAAAGTATTTTTCTTTGCCGAGCTCCAAAGCATTTCCTCCAAGGATGAGGGTAAGACAGAGAGAGGTGGATTACATTCAAGTGGAATTTTATAAAGCTCTAGTTTAGGAAAGCTGATTTAAACCTTGGCTCTCCCTTTCCTAGCTGTGTGATCTTCGGAATATTACTCTTTGAGTCAGTTTTCTCGCCTATAAAATGGGAATAATAATGGTATATATTTCACAGACTAGTAAAGATTAAGTGAGATAATCATGCAAAGTGATTAGCTCGGAGCCTGGCACAGAGCCCTCGAACGCCAGCCCTTAGCCACATCTTCATCATTATTACTAGGAACACTGCAGGGAGGGGGTGGTGGCAATATCAGGCTAAACCCTGGAGGCAGAAAACTACCATGAAAAGACTTAACTGACTCTGCATCCTGGTAGGAGGGCTCCAGCTTTCCTCCTTCTATTACTGTGAGCCTGGCCACATCAAGTAAGAGCCTCTGAGCCTCAGTTTACCACCAGGGAAAGGGAGATAAGACTAGGCTGTGGCCCCCTGTTTCCAGGCAGCCATAAGGAAGCTGAAATGGGGCAGGGTGATGGCATGGGCTCTGGGGCCACACTGCCAGGGTTCAAACACAGGTCGCACGAATCACTGGCCAAATGACCTTGGGTGAGTGACTCACCTCATCTGTGCCTTTAGTTCCTCCACCTGAAAAATGGGGATAATAATTGCTACCATTAGGGAGTAAAAAGCATAGGGCAGGGATCTTTGTCTATTTTGTTCACATTTTGTACCCCCAGCACTTAGGGCCGTGTCTGCTACATTGCTCACATTTAACAAGTATTTTTTGAATGAATGAGTGACTGAATGAATGAACAATGGCTCCTGTCACAGAGGCTACAGTGTGACTTAAATGGGATTATACCAGTGAAGGTCACAGAATGCTACCTGGTCCGTGGTATGCCTACAAGAAACACTGGATGTCATAACACTGTCCATAAGCTTTGTCCAAGTGAGGGATTGTTGTTGCTGTTCAGTCACTAAGTCGTGTCTGACTCTGCAACCACATGGACTGCAGCATGCCAGGCCTCTCTGTCCCTCACTATCTCCTGGAGTTTGCCTGAGTTCATGTCCATTGAATTGGTGATGCTATCCAGCCATCTCATCCTCTGCTGCCCTCTTCTCCTCTTCCCTACAATCTTTCCCAGCAGAGCAATCTTTTCCAATAAGCTGGCTCTTTGCATCAGGTGGCGAAAGTATTAGAGCTTCAGCTCAGTCCTTCCAATGAGCATTCAGGGTTGATTTCCTTTAGGATTGACTGGACCGTCAAGAGTCTTCTCCAGCACCACTATTTGAAAGCATCAGTTCTTCAGTATTCAGCCTTCCTTATGGCCCAGCTCTCACATCTGTACATGACTATTGGAAATAAGGGATTACTAATGCTAAATAGACACAGTAACAGCCTCAGATTTGATTCACCAGAGCAGGAACAGCCCTGAGTGTACAGCCAAGGTGATCATCTGGAGGGCTTCTTCCTCCTCAGCCTACTCTCTGCTCTCTGGTTTGCCTCTGTCCCCTGGCAAGGCATTACGTGTACTTGATGTCTCTCCACGTTTATCTCCCTGGGTTTCTTCTCCCAGCTAGATGAGCACATTTAGACCCCTCGCTGAGCATCCATGGCAGTTCGTGAGTGACTCTCTCTGATGTGGTGCGTCTGTCCCTCCGTGAGCTTCTGCAGCTTTGTCTCAGCAAGATGGCTCCATCTGGGGAAAGCTTTCAGCACGCAGACTGCCCGTGCGGGGCCCTGTGGATTGTTCAGATCTTAACTGCAGCAGACATCCCTAATGGCCCTCCATGCAGTGATGGAGATGGCCATTCAACTTCCATTTTACCCTCTCTCTATTGGCTGCAGATGTTGTAAAGCTAAAGACTACTTCTCTGACTCCCTGGGGTTCAGTATGTCGTTTGGGTTTGGCCTCTCCAATGCACAAGACTTGGAGGGCAGCAATGATGCAGAGACCATGCTTCTCTTCCTTCTTCCAGCCAGAGTTGCCCTAACAATGTTTGATTTTTATTCAGCAAAGTCAGCAGAAGTCCAGGGACGAAGTCACCAACTTTGTAGGTGTCAAGAGGCAGGATGCAGGGCATCATTTTCTTGGTGTGGATCCAGGAGTGGCACAGCTCTGGAGCCAATGGTTCTGATGGCAAACGTCCCGATCCTCCGATGGCAGGAAGGTGGCATGACCAGAAGGCAGCGTGGCAGAGCAGCTCCTCAATTCTCCACTTCCTGAGCATAACAGAGCCGTTCCCTACGTGGACCAATTCTGTATTGCTCTTCCGAAAGTCACTCCCGGAGCCCAGCTCCAGCTCCTCCAACCATTTGCTAAGCACTGAATATCCTGCAAATTGCTTTCTTCTGAAAAATAACCATTTGTGTGTTCTGCCACTGAGCCGTGACTACTGGATCCTCCTTTTCCACTATCAGTCCTGATTTCCAGCTGAAGGCCCATTCAGTCCTATCTCAATCTTCCTAGACCTTCATGGGTAGAATATACAACCCAGGCCTAGGCCAATGAAAGGCCCCAGCCCTCTTCACAGAGCCACTGTTTCTGGGGTAAGAGCACATGACCCAAGGCTCCCAAGTCAGAGAAGTTTTCTGGGAATGCTAAAAATAAAAACTAACTCTTTTCTGCCAGACTCGAAGCTAGCAGGAGGGGACCCTGAAAAGCAGAAGCAGGCATCTTGCAACCATGAAAAGAAACGCATCTAAGAATGAGTTCTCCAAAGAGAAAGCTGGGCCAAGACATGGAGAATAAATCACATCTGTGGTGACTTGAGTCCTTATAACTAGCTGCACCTGAAGTAAGATCTACTGTTAGTGGGCGGGCTTCCCAGATGGACTAGAGGTAAAGAAGCCACCTGCCAATGCAGGAGACCTAAGAGACACAGGTTTGATCCAGGGTCAGGAAGATCCTCTGGAAGAGGGCATGGCAACCCATTTCAGTATTCTTGCCTGGGAAATCCCATGGACAGGGGAGCCTGGAGGGCTACAGTCCATGGGGTTGCAAAGAATAGGACAGGACTGAAGTGACTTAGCATGCACACAGCCTTGATGGGTAAGGTATAGAAACCAAGAGAGTTTCATTCTTTCTTTTTTTTTTTTGTAAACAAAGCCAGTCAGAGCTACATTCTCCAACATCTGCAATCTAAAACCCTGTCTCATCATACAACCCAATAAAGTAGTGTATGTTAGAGGCCTGTCTCTGCTTCTAGAAGTAAAGGTTATATGAGCAGAACATGCAGAACCTGAAGCCAGAGACCATCGCTTTGCTCTTCTCTCCACCTCTGGGCTGCCCACAGCCCCTTTCCTCCCAACACCCCTGAACATGCATTCTGAGGACCACTCTGCAGAAACCACGAGTCCAGAAAGCTCTTGTCTGTCTAACCCACCAGCTTAGGCTTCTGACAGAAAGGAGAGTTTGATTGTTTGTCACTTATTAGAATTGATTCATTTCTCCCTAACTGTGCACTCAATCTCGATTCCCTTGGCTGTAGACAGCAATTCTGGGGTCCAGAGCTCCAGGAAGTCTATTATTAGCTGCACATAATTTGTCATGTAAGGGAGCATGCATTTTTGGTGGTCATGGAGATGACAAATGGTTTGGGAAGAGTGAGTTCAGGAACTGGGGTAGTTTGCCGTGGAGAAGAGAAGTGTGAAGGAGTCTTAGAGGGGTCAAGAAGGAATGTAAAAGAGAAGATGCAGAATTCAGTGGACTTGCCCCAATCCTGGACACAGGGTCCCCCTGGCAAAAGTCACAGCCAACCACACTGGCCACCATAGCACTTCTGCAGTGACCACTGTTTCCAGACAGAGTTTGGGATTCCAAGGGTGTCAGATATAAGATGATTCTTTCTTTGCAAGGAACTGGATGAAAGCAAAATTGTGATGTTACTGTAATATCCTTATCCGCACTGTGGCTTGCATTACTCAGGGAAGACTTGAGATGAGCTGGATTTATTTAAAATGCACAGGAACATCCAATAGATGTGCTAAATGAACAGGCTTGACACCACTTTTATTTTCCCTTTCACTTGCTTTCAATATTAAGATGAAGGCATTGACTGAGGTATTCTTCCTGCAGGATGGAGCAGAATATTACAAAATGCATTTGCAAGCAGGCTAAATCATGATTGACAAAACAAAATTTGTTAATACAATGGTTTGAGGCACTTGACAGAAATTTTTGTCAACAGTGTAGATTAAGGGATACAAAAAAAAATGAAATTTGCAGATGAAACGGCTTTGATGTTTCTCATGAAAAGCATTTTGTTGACAGACTGGATCACTGTGAAAAAAATGTGCGTTTTCTCAACGCACAGGTTGTAAGTCTTTGACAAAACACGTATTCATCCTGCTGTTTTTGCGCGTTTGCCATATACTCCATTGGCCCTGCCTTTAGCCATACAAAGTGTTTGGGTATGCATCGAAACAGTGTGAAAACCACCTTGAGAAAACTTCACACTGATCCTGTGTGATGGTTGTGATGTTCAGCCGTGTTGTTTTTCAAGTGCTTATTGATGAGTTCCCAGACACCTTATGTTATCTTCTTCTATTAATTCTTCTAGGAATAAGATTCTTTCCTCTTTAGAAAAGATATATCAGGACAGTTTTGGTCATAAGCAGCAAAAATAAAAAAAGTCTTATCAGCCAACGGTTCCCAAAGTACAGCCCATGGACCAGTAGCAGCAGCGTCTCCTGGAAAGTTACTTGAAGTGTAAGTTTCCGGTCCCTACCCCAGACCTCCTTTCAGGTGAAGCACAGCAATCTGTATTTTAACAAGTTCCTCAAGTGGATTTCTGTGGTGCCTCAGATGGTAAAGCGTCTGCCTACAATGCCAGAGACCCGGGTTCGATCCCTGGGTTGGGAAGATCCTTTGGAGAAGTAAATGGCAACCCACTCCAGTGTTCTTGCCTGGAAAATCCCATGGATGGAGGAGCGTGGTAGGCTACAGACCATGGGGTTGCAAAGAGTCGGACACGACTGAGCACCTTCACTTCACTTCAAGTGATTTGATGCACACCAAAATCTGAGAACCACTGACTTGAACAAGAGCCAGAAAGAAAGAGACTGGTTCATACAACTGAAAAGTTCATGCATATATGAGGCTTCAAAAACAACATCATTAGGACCCTGGCACCAATTTTTCCTCTTTAGTCTAGAATGGCTGAACTCTAAGATAACTTCTCCCTCTGTGGTGGCAAGATGTCCGCAGCCCCAGGTTTATCTCTCAGGCCCCTGACTACCACACGAGAGAAAGAATGCTTTTCCCCAGTAGCTTCAACAAAAGTCTCAGAATAGAGTCCCATTTGCTCTCACTGGTCCAGTCTAGGCCTTGTGCCTTCCCTGAACCTATCATAGTAGCCTGAGGATATCAAACTCTGAGTCATGGTTTACACGCCAGAGAGCTTGAACTCGAGGAGAAGGCAAGTGAGGGCGGATTGTTGCCCACATAAAATCCAGTGTGGATGGAGGAGAACAGGAGAATGGACACTAGTCAGATTGAAACAAAATGTCCATAAAGTCCTTGGTCTTCCAATAAATTCCAGATTAAGGAAAGGGTAGCTTCCTAAATCCTCATATCTTACAATAATAGCCTTACTCTAGATACTGAAGGTGGAACCCCACCCCTTTCAACCCACCCTCTTCCGTGGGCCCTCTCTGGCTTCTCAGTTAATGCAAAGAGTGGAAAATTAGTTCTTAATAAGTGCAGTCCCAAAGATCTAACTAAGGACCCGGTTAGATGTCTTATCAAGTGCTTCTCGGAACACTGTTCTTAGTCTGACTCGCTGTTTGTTTGTACCTTGCCCTCTACTCTGGGACAGGGGTCATGTTTAATTCTTCCTGTACCTTCAACGCCACACACAAGATCCAGCACTGAGCAAGGCCGACATGTCTATAAATAAAGAGAGTTCCTAAAAGTTAGCGATGGGGAGGAGTCTAGAAAAGGATCCCCCAAGGAGCATTAGGTGCTGCTCCGTACAGATGGTGGGGGAGCTGCCATCTTTGACCCCACTGCCTCCCTCAGTGGGGCCTTTCATTTCCCATAGTTCACAGAGGAATTTATTTAGCAAAGGAATAAAGAACCCATGTACACAGTTTGGCTTTCATCTTCAAACCAGGACTGAAACTTTGAGCTGTCATAGTTGTGCCACCTCAGCAGTTCAAATTCAGTGTTTTACAAAAGAGAAGAGAAGAAAGAAAACTTTATCCCTTCCCTGTAGCATCATCTCTGTACAGAACAAGAAAATGTTTTCCTTTTTTGGAACACATGAAAATGCTCAATGAGTAATCTCACTCTAACTTGAGAATTACTATCAAGAACAAATGTCTCGTCAAATGCCTCTTATAACACTGTTCCTGGTCTAGCTTGCTGTGTGTTTTTTGCCCAGCCCTCCACACCGGGATCTCCCCCAAGGACAGGGGTGATGTTTAACTCCTCCCTGCATCTTCAATGCTGCACACAAAAGCTGGCACAGAGTCAATGTTGTATATATAAAAGTCACATTGAATTAGGTGTAGAGTGTTCTGTTTTCCAGCCCCATTGCAGTTCTTCATACACTTGGATATTCTCTGGTTTCTACCCTGGAACATTTGTTCCCTCATCACTAGTCACGGTGTTGACAAGATGGGCAGTGTTAAGCACTACCTAAAGCCACCTTTCTCCCTTCTACAATCTAGTTATGTAAGGATGACCTTGAGACATTTTTACACCCAACTCCCTCACATGACCACTAGAGGGCAGCAGAGAACACAATGATGGCACAATGGCCGTTTTGTCCAGCCTTTGTCTTCAGCTCTCCAAATCCCTCATCCCTCTAGCCTTCATCCTTTTGTTAACTTTGGTTTGATGGGGTCGGGGGTGGGGGGTGCAAGTTTCAGTATGGGACAGACTGCTTTGTTTCAGAACAAAGAAAACCATTCCTTTCTTTTAATGAAATTCCTAGAAAAAAATAATTTCATAGGGAAGACAAATTACTCAAAGTTTACAAGATGCATCTTTTTAAATTTTAATATGAGCTTGCTTTTCAAAAAGATTTTTTTAAATCTTATATATCCATATTAGGCTACAGCCTTTAGTTCTGAGGGCCTTTCCTGTAAGATCTTTAACTGAACTGTTCTATCATTGCCCCTCCAGCCTCCATTCTTCTGATCCAAAATCCAGTCTGGGAAAAAGCTCCCACTGGAAGGATAATTAAAGTAGATGAACAAGTCCTTCAGTCTCAGTTAATCCCAGTAAGCCTAATTCAGCTTCTATAGATGGAGGGATAAGTATGTCTTCCCATCAGAGTCATTCATAGCTGGACTGCAGCCTACACCAATAAATCACTCCCCAGATAAATGCAAGATCATGGAGACCAGGTTTCTACATAAGATTTAATTTGGTCTAGGTTTGATCTAGGGGCTTCCCAGTTCACGCTAGTGGTAAAGAATCCTCCTGCTAATGCACGAGACTCAAGAGACATAGGTTCGATCCCTAAGAAACAAGGTCCGATCCCAGCCTTGAGAAGATCCCCTGGAGAAGGAAATGGCAACCCAGTCCAGTATTCTTGCCTAGAAACTTCCATGGACAGAGGAGCCTGGCGGGCTACGGTGAATGGAGTCACAAAGAGTTGGGCACGACTGAGCATGCACACACACACACAAAAGTTTGATCCAATTGCACAAGTGAAGGAATAACTGCCAAAAAAGAAAGGCTACTCAGAACTAAATTTCAAGAAGAACCAACACCCTGAATCTTTGCCTCCATGCAAAATTTTTCTTCAAGCTCCTGTGTTTTGACATGCAAATCAAAAGAGTCTTTTAAAATAAAAATACAGCAACAACTATTAAAATGAATGCTGCCTTTTCTAGAAATTAGGATAATCACTGCAACATTATTTGTTAGAGCAGATAATTGGAAACAATCTAAATGTCTATCAATAAGGTATTCTTTAGACACATTTTAGTATGTTCATACTATGAAATACCATACAACTAAATAAAAGAAAGAGTGTGATAGATCTATAATTAATGAAAGGAAAGAATGGCTAAAAAATATTATGAGCAGTATACTAAAATACTAAAAATATGCTGTTTTGAGTTTTAAAAATTGTATTACACAAATGAATATGAATACAACCTATTTTTACAAGGTCTGGAAGGATTTACAACTGGTTCTGCGGGAGCACTGTGGATCTGGGAGAGGAGTAAGAAGTGGACATTTCGCTGAACTCTATCACTTGCACAATGACTCTTTTTTTATGTATTTTTATGTATAAAAATTTGCTTATTCAATAGGGCCCAAATTAGCAAAGGCCAATTGTTTGTTAGCTAAAACTGCATTTATTTCAGTCTCTATTTACCACGTGGTCTTCAGATCCCAGGGATAAAGTAATAGTTTTTTTTAAGTTTTCACTCTTCAAAGATTTTTAGAAACTAATGAAACTCTGACTGAGCAACCAAACTGAACTGAATGAAACTCTGCTAGCCTGAACAAACACAACACATAAAGCACTGGGATAGACATCATCCTCAAACGGAGGGCGAACAAACATCCCCTTACTGCTAGCCTTGCCCAAAGATGCACAGTAAAAATCAAGTTTGGAAGCTAGCAAGAGAACTTCGAATTTTGCTCAATGCCCCCTCATTCACAAATGAAGAAAGGGAGGCCCAGCAAGACCGTGGCACTGCTCCAGCCCATAAATGTGCAGCCGAATTCTCTGGCTTCCCAGGCCACCTCACGGAATGACCATGTTATTTATCATCTAAAACCAGGATACTTTTGACAGTGAAAGGGGGCACTATTATTGGACAACAGCTGTAAACCAGGACGGCCTTGGGCTATGTGGACACATAGTCAGTATACCAACCCCTCTTCAACTGCACTAAATTCCAAAGGAACGTGTCTATGAAGCTGTACCCCCAACACCATCATCTGCCAGGAACGTGACGAGGATCTTTTCTTCCAGCTCCCCATCACAGAAGTCATCCTGAGTGCTGTTACTCCTTATTATTTTAGTTCATTATTCATTAACACACATCTTCCTGGCTTTTCAAAGGAAGAAACCACATAGCAAATAATTTAACTATTCCTAGGAGAAATAAAACCAAAATAGGACAAGGGTTCTTCTCTAATGTTCTCTCTCTATTGCTCTCAGAGACCTTGCACGGTGACACAGACATCCAGGTCTGGCTTTCCAGCCAGGGTTAGCAGTGAAAACACAGAACATCCTGTTAAATCTGACTTAATCATCCAATATTTGGGATGTACTTGTAATATATATATATATATATATATATATATATATATATATATATATTGCACATTTATCTGAGAGTGGAATTTAACTGGATATCCTGTATTTCCTCTAACCACCCTGTGACTTAATCTCACCCTGCCTCACTTTTCTGAAGGTCCAAAACTTGCCGGACTGCTTGGGCTTTAGGAGCTACTGATTGGTGGCAGGAGGAGAGAAGCCACCAAGGAACATACAGAAAAACTGCATGAAATATTTCCTCATACTATTCCAGGAGGCACCCTGGGCTAGTAATCAGACCAAACTTCTCTTTGTCCTTCAACTGCTCAGCAGGAAATAGAGGAGAGACGATAAGCGCCAATTTTGCTGGTCTGTCTGTCAGCTAAGGAGGGCATCCTTCCAAATCCCGCAGCCCCTAGCCTCCTCACATCAGTCTCCCACCACCACCCCACTTCTTTCATCCTCACCCCTGCCGCGCCCCAACCACGCGCTCCTCAGCTCCCTGAACCACACCACCCACCTGTGGCTTTGTTCAGGCTTCTGCACCCAGATGCTTTTCTCATCTCAGCCTGGCAAAACCCTACTGACCCTTTAAGTCAGCTGCTAGAGCACCTCAACCTACACAGCCCCTCTATCCCCCTCCCTTGCCTCATTTTCTTCACATCACCAATTTACCTGACATAGCATGCTGTTGTTTTTGTTTCCTTGTTTGTTGCCTGTTTCCCAACCTCCTCACTTCCCCCGCAAAAATGGAAGCTCCATAAGGTCAAGGGCTCTGTTGGCCTCAATGACCATGTCTCCAGTACCTAGAAGAGGGGCTGATGCTGAACTTCTCCGATGGTCCAGCAGTTAAGAAACTGCCTGCCAATGCAAAGGACACAAGTTCGATCCCGGGTCTGGGAAGATCCCACATGCCGAGGGGCAACTAAACCCGTGTGTCACAACTACTAAAGCCCTAGTTCACACCCTAGAGCTGGTGCTACTCAACAGGAGAAGCTGCTGTAATGAGAAGCTTGCATACTGCAACTGAGAGTAGCCCCCGCTCACCACAACTAAGGAAAGCCCACATAAAGACCCAGCATGGCCAAAAATTAAAAGAAAAAAAAAAAGAAGAGTGCCCAGTGCTTATACACAGCTGGAGAATGAATGGATGGCGAGACACCTCCACCTGGAAGCCTCTCTTCACCACCCTCAAAAAAAATTAATGACTATCTCCTTTGCAATTCCACAGTCCCCTAGTCTTCTTCATCTAGGCCTCCACTCAAAATAGTTAACTGAGTACCAACCATATACAAAGAATTCATAGCACATTGCATAACTTAGTTATATGCTTACCTTGTTCTTGCTGTTGTTCAGTTGCTAAGTCATGTCTGACTCTTGGAGACTCCATGGACTGCAGCATGCCAGGCTTCCCTGTCTTTTACTATCTCCCGGAGTTTGCTCCAATTCATGTCCATTAAGTCAGTGATGCTATCTAACCATCTCATCCTCTGTGCTTACCTATCTCCACTCTAATGAATAACATTCTTGAAGAGAGAGAATGACTTATTCATTTAATGGCCCCAATAATTAGGACAGTGTTAGAGGTGCCATTTAAACAGGTTCATTTTTTTTTTTTTAATTTTAATTGGAGTCTAATTACTATACAATATTGTAGTGGTTTTTGTCATACATTGACATGAATCAGCCATGGGTTTACATGTGTTCCCCACCCTGAACCCCACTCCCACCTCCCTCCCCATCCCATGCCTCTGGGTCATCCCAGTGCACCAGCCCTGAGCACCCTGTCTCATGCATCGAACCTGGGCTGGCGATCTTAAACAGGTTCATTTAAATGAATATCTAGGGACACGACTGGGCGACTTCACTTTCACTTTTCACTTTCATGCACTGGAGAAGGAAATGGCAACCCACTCCAGTGTTCTTGCCTGGAGAATCCCAGGGATGGGGGAGCCTGGTGGGCTGCCGTCTATGGGGTCGCACAGAGTCGGACACGACTGAAGCAACTTAGCAGCAGCAGCAAGGACCTGTAGGAAGGAAGAGGCTTCCCTGGTGGCTCAGTGGTAAAGAATCCGCCGGCCAATGCAGGAGACTTGGGTTCCATCCCTGGGTCAGGAAGATCCCCTGGAGAAGGAAATGGCAACCCACTCCAGTATTCTTGCCTAGGAAACCCCACGGACAGAGGAGCTTGGTGGGCTACAGTCCACCACGTCTCAAAAGACTTGTACACGGCTTAATGACTAACAACAATGACTAAACAACAACAACAACAAGGAAGAGAGACATGATCTGTTTCCTTATTTTATTTATAATTGAGACAGCATATTTTAATTGCTTATATAACAGATTTTTTAAACATCTAGTTTGGGTAAGCCCTCAGATAAAGGGGCAGTTTCACTCTTTGCAGGTAGAGCTGTGCATCGGGGGCCCTTCCCAAGGCTGGCCTGGCTTGTTGTGAAGACAGTCTGATAGCATGGTGTCCTCTGATGTCACAGCTCCTCCCTGGGAATCTGTCCTAAGGGAGGGAAAGGTGCGGAGGAGGTCCATGCCATCAGTGTTTATAATAATTTGTGGTTAGAAAAGACACGATCAGACATTCAATGTGGAACTATGCAGCCATGGAAAATCATTTGTTAGAATATTTAAGAATGTCAAAAGATTTTCAAGGTCTGGTGTTAGTTGAAAAGAGTGGCAAAAATGATATTCCCAATATGATTTTGATAAGGAAAAAAGAACACAGACACATACTGATGAGTGGATTCCACAGCCAAAAGATTACCAGTACTTAAACCTGGATGTAGTATTAACATTATGTTGCTGTTGTTCAGTTGCTAAGTCTTACGTGGTATCGATAATGGGAGAGGCTACGCTTTGTTGGGGAGTGAGGGGACATGGGTATCTGGGAACTCTGATTTTATGCTCAATTTTGCTGTGAACTGAAAAATAAAGTCTATATTAAGTGTATTACTTTGATAAGAAGAAAAAGGCATAACTAACTAAAAGAAAAAAAAAAAAAAAACAACCTGTCTTGAGAATTAGAGAAGATCAAACAAAGCAGGAATGAGTTACTGGAGGTCATCAGAGAGAAGCCAGCCATGCTGATGAAGGCAGCCTAACACCCAGAGCCTTAAAATCCTGGGGAGCCTGCTTGCTTGCTCCCCTGCCCTGCCGGCAGAGCAGCCTCATATGTTCCTGAGAGAAGGGAACACGCATCCAGTTGCACACACACAGGCACACCTAAAGGCATGTTCTCTCTTCACCTTCACACGCATACCGCCTCACTCACCTTCAGAAAGGAAAAACTACCCTAAAACCCTTCTCCAGATCCCCTGGTAAAAAATCTGAGAGAATCCTGTGCCTCCCAGAAGCCTTGATCAGGACAGTACTCTGGGGAGTTGCAGGCTTCGTTTTTATGAGCCCATAACACACATCTACTAAGTGCTGAGACTTTGACAGACATTTTTTCTTGGGGGCGGGGGGTTGTTTTGATGGGATTTGGAAATCATTTTACCACTGAGAAGTTGCCCCCTTGAGAGTAACCAAGAAAGTTTCAGCTTCTGATCAAAACAAAGTAGTGATGATCAGATTCTGGGAGCCCCAGAATCAAGTAGAAGACTTATGAACAACCATTAGCTTTAGGCCTTTAAAGATGCCTTCCTCCCTTCCATGTATACCTGTAATCTTCTTGCTCCAAATCATGGGCACTGAAACCCTCCAGGGTCAGTTTCCCAGTGGAAATTATTAACAGCCTCCTGACTCCGTCATTCACACTGTCATTGGGAAACACTTAGAAATGTCATTAAAGGCACTTGGTTCTATAAGAAAGGACAGTGAGGGCTGATTATTCCGGGAAGCAAAGAAGGCATATCCAATAAGTGTTCTCAGAAGGATGAGAGAAAACGAGGCATCGAGATAGTACAAGAAGCAAGCGTACACAGTAGGTGGACCTCTTGAGAGGTAGTTGTAGACAGAGTCGTCATGCTGTCAGCCTAATTAAAGAGCGGTGATGAGATCAGGATGGAAGAGACTGAGAATGTATGTGATGGGCCACTAGCTAGCTGCGTGTGCATGTATGTTTCCTCTGTCCTTTGTAGAGCTCAGTTTACTGTCTATAAAATCAGGGTGTTATGCTGGAGGCAATTGGTTCCTAAATCCAACTTAGCATCAGCTTTTCAAAAATAAAGATTCCAAGATCAGAACGCAAACCTTCTAAATAAGAATTTCTGGGTGTTGAAGTCCTAGGATCTGTATGTTTTTAAAGATCCCCAGGTGTATTGACTTGGACACAGTCAGTCAACAGAAAACGAGTCTGGGCACTGCTGGTTTATATGTATCACTGGCCTTTTCCACTTCTATCATCTCCTAATTCAAAAGCATCAAAGGGACGCCCAAAGGACCAAGGTGTGTAGAGATGTGATCACCCACACCTTTATGGATTTTAAGTGAGGAAATGCTGAATATGGCCTGAGGTGATAGACAAGGTAGATATTGTGAGTGCACCATTACAAAGCTTAGATCTAGGGTTCACAGAAAATAAATCCATAGGTGTACAGCAGGAATGTTGCCTTTTCTGTAATATTTACAACACACTCAAGTCTTTCTTTCGGTTGGTGAAAAATACCTACTTGCACTGGAACTTTGTTTTGTGCATTTAAAAATACAATCATCAGAATTTCAAAATTACCCAGCTATGTTAATGTCAAATACATGAGGAAAAGAGATTACCTGAAATGAACATAAAAATACAAAACTTCAGTCCATAATCAACACCTCTGAACAAAGTTATTCAGATTAGTCATTCTCATTCAAGATGATATCACAATAAGGACTCTGAAAGAGCCTCTGAATGTCACCCTGAATAATTCTATTCAAGGAGGAATTTTGCATGAATATAGAAGTTACCACCATAAGCAACTGCAAACTGGGAATTAACTTAATGGTATTAAATGCAGCACAAATCTTCGAGAAAGACTTGATTGGTCCCACGGATTACATGCCATGTAGGCAGTGAGGAGACTGACGGTGATCTTGCCATAGTCCGCCAGGTTCCTTTGTCCATGGGATTCTCTAGGCAAGAATACTGGAGTGGATTGCCATGCCCTCCTCCAGGGGATCTTCCCAACCCAGGAATCAAACCCATGTCTCTTACATCTCCTGCATTGGCAGCAGGTTCTTAAGCCCTAGAGCCACCCAGGAAGCACATCTTGCCTGGGGGGGCCCTCATCCTGGCCGTGTTTAGTCACTGCATATTCCAGCTCATTGCCCTTAAAACTTTGGTGGCAGAGAACTTAACATGTTTTTTGCAATTTGTCCTCAAAGGGGAAACAAAGTTAACTCTCCTTTAGAAACCATTACACTGTAGAGGGGATATGCTCTACTGAAAAAAATAAACAAACAAACTTAAGGTTGATATAAGTGACCACATCCCAAGCAAGGACATAGGCTGAAACTATTTTCATGCTTTCAGGATTGAGAACATCATTTTGGATCTTTGGAATAGCTCTTCTGGCTGGGTTTCTTGTGTGTAAATGAGACTCACATGTTAAATATCTATCATGCTTATCTACTCTGCGCAACAAGATAAATACGGAATGCTCAAATGTATCTACCCTTGGATGTAGGGGAAGTCATCCCTGGAAAAAAGGAATACTGGACAATTGAATTAGTGTTTTTATTGTCTAACTTGATGGCTATATTCAGATATTAATTAATTCATAATATAATTCATAATTATTCATCATATTTCTTGGTCACCTCCAATCTCCTTTTAGGTTACCAACCTTACATTGCATAAGAGCATAAGAGAAATAGACAAGTAAACAAATAAGGTGATTTTAAATAGCTATAAGTTCTGTAAAGAAAATGAATAGGAGACATTGAAGATGGTGGCTGGGAAAGGACTACTTTAGAGAGATGGTCAAAAAAAACTCTCTCTAAAGATACTGAAAAACCCTCTAGAAATCAATGTTTCCCTCAAGACCCAGTGTTGAAAAATACCCAGAATCCACTGATGCCCACCCTTATATACAAACTACATGGTCTCACCAAAAAACAACCAAAACTGGTTAAATCAGGACTTTGACAGAAATATAGAAAATATTCATTTGGAGACTAGTTGAAAACTAATCAATAATTATACTTACTGAGTCATCTCTACTGGAGGTGAGAACTAGAAAAGGTCAGTCTTCATTCCAATGCCAAAGAAGGGCAATGCCAAAGAATGTTCAAACTACCACACAATTGCACTCATCTCACATCCAAGCAAAGTAATGTTCAAAATTCTCCAAGCCAGGCTTCAACAGTATGTGAACTGTGAACTTCCAGATGTTTAAGCTGGATTTAGAAAAGGCAGAGGAACCAGAGATCAAATTGCCAACATCTGTTGGATCATAGAAAAAGCAAGAGAATTCCAGAAAAACATCTACTTCTGCTTCATTGATTACGCCAAAGCTTTTGACTGTGTAGATCACAACAAACTGTGGAAAATTCTTCAAGAGATGGGAATACCAGACCACCTGACCTGTCTTCTGAGAAATCTGTATGCAGGTTAGGAAGTAACCTAAATCTGTATGCAGATTAGTTAGAACTGGACATGGATCAACAGACTTGTCCCAAATTGGGAAAGGAGTACGTCAAGGCTATATATTGTCACCCTGCTTATTTAACTTACATGCAGAGTACATCATGCGAAATGCTGGGCTGGATGAAGCACAAGCTAGAATCATGATTGCAGGGAGAAATATCAATAACCTCAGATACGCAAATGACACCACCCTTATGGCAGAAAGTGAAGAGAAACTGCAGAGCCTCTTGATGAAAGTCAAAGAGGAGAGTGAAAAATCTGGCTTAAAACTCAACATTCAAAAAATTAAGGTCTTGGCATCCAGTCCCATCATTTCATGGCAAATAGGTGTGAAAACAATAGAAATCATGAGATACTTTATTTTCTTGGGCTCCAAAATCACTGCAGATGGTGACTGCAGCTATGAAATGAAAAGGCGCTTGCTCCTTGGAAGAAAAGCTATGACCAACCTAGACAGCATACTAAAAAACAAAGACATTACTTTGCCAACAAAGGTCCATCTAGTCAAAGCTATCATTTTTCCAGTAGTCATGTATGGATGTGAGAGTTGGACTATTAAAAAAGCTGAGTGCCAAAGAAGTAATGCTTTTGAACTATGGTGTTGGAGAAGACTCTTGAGAGTCCCTTGGACTGGAAGGATATTAAACCAATCAATCCTAAAGGAAATCAGTCCTGAATATTCATTGGAAGGACTGATGCTGAAGCTGAAACTCCAATAATTTGGCCACTTGATGTGAAGAACTGACTCATTTGAAAAGACCCTGATGCTGGGAAAGATTGAAGGCAGGAGAAGGGGGTGACAGAGGATGAGATGGTTGGATGGCATTACCGACTTGATGGACATGAGTTTGAGCAAGCTCTGGGAGTTGGTGATGGACAGGGAAGCCTGGCATGGGGCAGCCCGTGGGGTCGCAAAGAGTCAGACACAGCTGAACAACTGAACTGAGCCATCTAACTAGATACCATATGAAAGATGCAATCAAAACAAAAAGGTCAAATACTGTTGGTTAGTTCTGCCTTTGAGGAATTTTCCATATCTTAGGAAGCATATAGTCTATTGCTCAGAACATTTCAATACCAAATAGGCTATTCAGACAACAAAAACACTGTCATAGCTTTGTGGATAGTCCTTTATATTTCACAGTGTAATACGCAGCACAATCCTATGAGGTGGGTAGTATATTTCCATTATACACAGAAGAAAAATGAGGTTTAGAGAGGTTATACACCTCATCCAAGACCACACAGCTAGTAAGTAGCAGTATCTAGATGTGGACTTTAAGTTTTCTGACTTAAACTACGAAGCTTGAATCATCCATATTGTATTTAGGAAAAGGAAGAATGGCACACTTATCTCTCAGTCACATTTTGCTTAAGGTATAGGAAAAAGAATACAGAATAGACCTATTATCTTGGGGTAAATCTTATTGATCTGGAAGAGGGTAGTAATCTTAACACTTCACAAGAGTGAAGCTCATTATACTACTGTAAGGATTTCATATAATATATAGCATCTTATTCTCACAATCACTTAGAGAGGTTCTTCAAGAGTCAATTTAAGCATTTCTTCCAAAGTATTCTAAGCCATCACAACTTCCAGTGACAAGTGGTGTCCAATTCTGAACTGAGATTGTTCTACTCTGACCTCATTTAGTTGATAAAAGTCTTGTGCTGTTTTCGACAGTATCTGTCCATGGTACATCTCCTCAACGGGATTTTATGCAACATGTGGGCAGCATAATGCCTCCCACCTGGATGCAAAGCAGGTGATAAACTAGAATCTCCATTTTATAGATCAGAAAACAGAAGCCAACAGACATAATGTGGCTTCCTTGGTGCCCAAATAGGCAAAACCATAACTAGAAGAACATCTCCAGAAAGCCAGCCTCTACTCACTTCTCAAAATGTCCTATCCCCTTTTTTCCAACCCACCCCTCTAAAGCCACCCTCAGGCATGCTTGGCATTGAGAATTACCAAAGATGTAAAGCCCAAATTAGGAATCAGATGATCTAGGCTGGAGATCTGACTCTATAGTAAGTAATTCAGGGAACTTCTTTTGTTCAATCAATATGTATTCATCCAGCATCTACTACGTGTGTTCATGAGCATACACATATATACACACATTGCTTTAAGCTCCTTAGGAAAGACAAATTTGAATTATTAAACACATTCTATGAACCTGGCACTGTGCTAAGCATTTTATATATATTCCATTCATCTCCTTCCTGCTCTCAAACACCTATGCCTTATGCTCAAATGCCAGCTGTGGGCACCTGGCCCCTTCCCGAGCACTGCAACCCACCTCAGCACTGTTCCGTGTTCCACTCTCAAGTCCTATCACCCCCTCCCTGTGGTCCCCTCCTTCCTGACAGGCACATGGTGCAATGGCCTGCCTCTCCTCTTTCCTCATGCTCGTATGTGTACAGAGAAGCAGTTAGTCCCTCCTCCCTTCCATTCACCTGCTCTCAGGCAGCAAGACAGCCATAACAAAGCCCCACTAGGGAGCCTGGATAGGCAAGACCCAGTCAGCTGGGCCTTCCAAACTTTCTCAAGTAGGGTTGGCTGTGAGACCCACTGGTGGCCCAGACTCTGAGCAAGACTCTCTGATCTCTCCATGGGAAGGTCTTTTCACAGGCCTCAACCAGGTGCAAAGTGGCAACAAGTCAATGGGGTAAACCCCATAGAGGCCACCTCCCTGCTTTGCCACACAAAGTAAATGGCTTCCTACGCTTAGAGGACCCGGGCAAAGGAAGATGAAAATAAAACCAAACAAAACAAATAAAAACTCTTCCTGTTCAGACTCTCAAGAACCCTCACAGAAGCTCTGGAATTTTCATATCAAAAAATTTTACCCTCTTAAAGCCACTGAGACTTAGTGGGCACTTAGAGGCAAGACTGATGCTAATTGCCTACTGGATGTAAAAAGGGACTAAAAGAACTCCAGATAATTCCCTTCAATTTGACCCAGCAAGAGCTATGCAGCTATGCAAATGACCTCACTACTGCTTCCCCTGGATTAGTTGAGTATTTCTGTTGCCAGGTATGGAAGGACAGGAAGTACGTGTTAGTCGCTCAGTCGTGTTCGACTCTTTACGACCCCATAGACTGTAGCCCGCCAGGCTCCTCTGTCCATGGGATTCTCCAGGCATGGAGTGGGTTGCCATGCCCTCCTCCACAGGGATCTTCCTGATAAGCTGATGTTAAATCACTTAAGAGGTTACACCGGTCTCAGATGGAGGTGAGCAAGGGTCACGGAAAGAACCTGGAATTGGAATCATGGAAAATTGGATCCAATTCTCCCTGCTCTTTATTAGCCATGTGACCTGGGACCTTCATTTTTGGTGGAGATTTTGGATGGTGGATGGGCTGAGATAAGTAGAAGGGAGAAAAGGGACATTCAGAGGGATAGGTGGATGTAATGGTGTGACATATGTGGAGACCTGAACACTCAAAAAATATTAGTCTCCATCTTCCTTTGCAGACAAGCCTAACACAGGTGTCTTATATTACAACGAAACATTCTTCTCTGTTAAGATATAACCTGGTATGTTCTGTAGAACTTGCCCAAATCAAAGAGAAGATCTTTTTTCTCTGTACTTATACCTGTATAAGAGAAAACAGAGTTAGGTAATCTTGCTACAGAAGGGTCACAGAAATTATCTGGCATAACACCTTCATGTCCGAGATCAGAAAACTGAGACCCAGAAAAGAAGTAACTTGTTTTTTGTCAAACAGAAATTTGGTAGGACAAGGATCCAAATCAGTTTATTCAACATAACAAAAAAATGGCCCATGAAGAGATGAGGTGTAATCAATGTCGCAGTGATAAGACCTACAATTTGTGTATCGTTTCCTACATTCCCAACATGCACTGACTCATTAATTATCACAGTGGGGTCATGAGATATGTTCTAATATTGTTCCCCATGTAACAGATCAAGATAGTGGAATAGAAGGACATGGAGCTCACCTCCTCCCATTACCTACATGTGGAATAATTCTCACAGAATACCTGCCATATAACAGATTACCCAAGCTCTTACAATGGTGGAGCCAGAATTTGAACTGAAGACTTCTTGGCTCCTTTGAACCAAAGCCCTGCTCTCACTCACCCCACTCAACGGCCTCTCGTGCTCACTCACCAAGCACCATCAAATTGCCTAACATGGAACAGCCTCTAGAGAAGATAAAGTTATGACACAACTCTTATCTTAAAACACCTAACATTTTAATTGAGGAGAAAACAAAATACACACACACTTAATGATTCATAGCAGTCAAAGATGACATGCTCAAAGTGATGAGATGCTATTATCTAGATGTGAGAGAAAGAAGAAGAATGTGGGTCCAAGAAGTGAAAGAGGTCTTTCAGATGAGATGCTACCTGAGCAAGCCTGGAAAACAAGTCTGTCCTTGAGCCCATGCTAGTGTCTTGTTAGGTGGTATAGTGGTTTTAAAATACACCCAAAATTTCTTCAATGTGTCTCCCTTCAAGAGTTAGAATTTCATTTTCCCCTTCAATATGAGTAGGACTTGGTGACTCACTCATAATAAACAGAATATGGCAAAAGAGACAAGGAAGACACTGCAGCTTCCTTCCTCTCTCTTGGATCAATTCCTCTTGGGGAAGCCAGCTGCCATGCTGTAGCCACACTCAAGTAGCTCTATGGCAAGACTCTCATGGCAATGAATGGAAGCCTCCTGGCAACTGAGGGACTGAGATCTCTTGCCAAGAGCTATTCTTCATCCTCCAGCTTGACATCAAGTCTTTAGTTGACTACAGCCTTGGCTGATGTCTTGAGGGTGACTTCTTTAGAAATCCCAAGCCAGAAACAACCATCTAAACTGCTCCCAAATTCCTGACACACAGAAATTGTGAGATAACAAACATTTGTTGCTTTAAGTAGCTAAATTTGGGGGCAATTGGTTACACCACAATAAATAAGTAATCTAGATGGTAATGCTGCATATGTATTGAAGGGATGTGAAAAATAAAAGAGGATGTGGATAATAAAGTAAATGGCAGACTCTGCATCTTCAAACTCTAGTTCTAATGCTCTGAGACCTAGAAAATGCAGGTTAAGCTGGAGTTAAGTGCAGAAAAGACATTTATCCAAGTTAATAGCCAGAAGCCAATTTCCTGAAAGCTCAGTTAGTAAATTTACCAAGCAACTATCCAGGGTCACTATGTGCCATCAAGAGTGGTGAATACTAATTAATCTTTCTCCAGAGGGGAGTCAATTGGGCCCAGAATAGAAATATTCCTCTCCAATGTACCCAAGGGCAGTGGAAAAACCCAGGCTTCTCACGTGCAATCTGACTTTGTAATTACAATTTCAGGTAGCAATCATTACGCATATACCTCCACCCCTCAATTTACAGATAAGCATCTACCTGTGCGTGCACACCGCAGCCAGCAGAACACCATTCATGCCCAGTGCTGTGTCCTTCACCTGGGTCACCCATCACAGAAGCCTCTGCAGCACATGATCTTAAAGAATGATTACCATTTGTGGTTCTAAATAGGCCCACGTTATTTTCTACAAGTGTCAATTTTCCCCTGCAATATTACATTTTCCAACATTTAGTTTTCCAGCATTTTGCCATGACTATCTGTGTAGATTAGAAAGGTTCTTAACTGTTATCTGTAATAGATTTTGCCTGCAGCAAAATTCATGCAGGCATAATAGAAGAACAAAGTGTACTCTGATGAAATTGCAACCATAATTTCCAGATGCCTGACATTTATTGCTTATTGCTATTAGAATTCAAGTGCCTATTTGTTTTGTACTTTGCTTTTATTCTTACATCACAACATATAATGGAAAAAAAAAGATATTTTAAATGTTGGGTTAAGTATAACAGATCAGCACGAGGTACCAACATAATCAATACTACTTAAACATACTTCTAGGCAATTAATTTTTAAAGAATCAAATTGTTGTACCACATCAAAATTTATAATGATACCAGAAAGGGCGTTACATTCTTTATTGTTTAATTAAAAGCAACATTTAGCACTCAGGCAGCTAACTGTTAAGACATCACAACATAAAAGGTTTTGCTTATCATTATGCTGAGAGAGGTACAATTGACTTTTTACATTTTTTACTATTAAATGTTAATTGTACTTAATCAGCTAGCAGGGATTTATCAAATTAGTAGAAATCAGAAGGAGAGCTGTAAGAAGCAAGCTTAATATAGCTATCCTACAGTGACCAGGGCATTGCTGATACTTGATATCCAGATAACTGTCTTCTTCTGAAAGAAGACAACAAGTGGGTTTTACAGCGAACAAGTTGATTAAGTTGAGTCCAGAAAATGGCAGAGAGTGAAATATGCATAGCTTCAGGGAAAGACAAGAAGATGCATACACAGAACAGAGAAGAGACATGGGAAATAAAAGCAAGTAGAAAATTATACTGAAAGATTCAAGCTGAAAGAAATAAAGAGAAAGAGGGAGGGGAGAAGAAAGAACACTTACCAGCCTCTGGATTCCTACCCAGAGGACTACAGATTCAAGATAGGTGGGTGAAGCTGTTAAAACTCAGTTCAGGATATTTGTCCAATGCTGAGGCACTGCCCAAATGCTCAGACGGTGTTTAGGCTCTTAAGAGAAAAATGGTGGGTGGAATGAGAGTATCTTGCTGACTATCAAGTTCATGGACCACCTGGGCTGATTCATAGAATGTTAAAGGGGCCTGGAGGGCTTCCCTGATGGCTCAGCAGTAAAGAATCTGCCTGCAGTGCAGGAGACACAGGTTTGATCCCTGAGTTGAGAAGATCCCCTGGAGAAGGAGATGGCAACCCATTCCATCTCCAGTCTTGCCTGGGAAATTCCATGGACAGAGGAGCCTGGTGGGCTACAGTCCATGGGGTTGCAAGAGTGGGACACAACTGAGTGATTAAACAACAACAAAAGAGACCTGGAAAGGACTTAAAGACAAAGTAGGCCCTATCGTGGGCCCTTTTGATTAATTTTCCCCTACAAAGTCCACATGTGAGAAATTCTGTCTAATAAGTAATGTGATGCTATGAAGGTAAATATACAACTTCTACTGGGCTTTTTGCAGTACTGAAAGCAACCCATTACATTACTACTGTTCAGACTCCAATCTAATTCTTTTACTTTACAGTTGAGAAAAACAATGCCTTCCCTAATACTGGCAACACTGGAGACTGACTCCAAAGATGGTGAATACACCCAGGAGGCAGTGAGCACTGGCCTGGTCTGTAAAGGCAGCTCCACATGCCTGTGCTTTCTACGGGGATAGGACCATGGTCTCACAAGCTACCAGTAGCCCTACCCTCTGGCTCAAGACCCTGCAAATGAGCGAATCCTCCTTGGGGTAAGCTCTATTACTATGAAAGTACCTGTCACAGCCTGTAAGGTCTGGGTTCTGAAACTGGGTGTCCAGGCAACTGCTCTCAGAAGTACATATGCTACATAATGATTCCAGAGAAACGAGGCATTCCAACAAAATCTCCCTCCAGGAACCTATCAAAAGCAGTCCTGTGAGACAAGATAGAAAATTTACACATTATTCTACAATTAGGTAAAGAAATTACAACTACTCCAGTTTCTGTAGATGACCTCATCTTCTTGATGACATCTTACGCCTAGTCAAAACAGGCAGGGAAAGGATTTAAACATACCATCTATTGGTATTTCAGTCAACTGAGTCTCTTTTTGGTAAATAAATCTTGAGAATGTGTTTGCATACTCTGTGTGCACATGTATTTATATTAATACAAAATTTGTTGCTATTGTTATTTAGTCACTAAGTTATGTCTGACTCTTGCGACTCCATAGACTGTAGCCCACCAGGCTCCTCTGTCCATGGGATTTCCCAGGCAAGAATATTGAAGTGGGCTGCCATTTCCTTCTCCAGGGGATTTTTCTGACCCAGGGGTCAAACCTGCATCTTTTGCATTGGCAGGTGGGTTCCTTACCACTGAGCCACCAGGGAAGTTCTTACATAAATTTATATTACATCATTTAGATAATCATTGAAAACATCTTATCAAGAAGAAAGATCTTCTTGGTATCTTAAGTTCAAGATACCATGAAATTCAGTTCATTAGGGAGGACTGGACTCAACATGAACAACCTGTAAGTGTGAATGTGCATGTGTGTGTGTGTGTGTGTGTGTGTTTATACCCAGGAGGTGGGTGTTCTAGGTTCAATCAAGAAAGACTTCCTGGATCTAGAATGAGTTTGAATACAAACTAAGGATTGTGGGTTCAACCTCATGGGCAGCCTCTGTTGATACAGAATCAGAGGCATTAGGATAATATAGCATTTTAGGGGAAAGATGACTAGCAGGCTTTGCAAGACAGACCAGGAGGAAACAGCAAAACTTCTTGTTCTCTAATGCAGGCACAGGTTCACACAGGGCCAGCGTAGTGGTATGGAAAGGAAACATGGGTCCAGCGAACACTGATGAGAAGCTCACGGGGTAGGAGATAACAGGGCTGAGGGGAGAGAGACAGGGAGGAGAGCAAGCTGGCTTAGAGATGAACAGCTTGGTTGGGATGTTTTTTTTGAAATGCTGTCTTTCAAAAGTCAACCAGACATTCATGCAAAGATCTGTTGTTGCTATTTTCTCTAGTTATCTGAATATTTGTGATACAGATTACAATTAAAACAATCAGAATGGCACAAATTCTAAACCACTCTACCTGATATTTCCCCATAACTTATGATATAGTAAGGGCAGGAGAATAAAGGTTGAGTGTGTGTGTTAGTCGCTCAGTCGTGTCCGACTCTTTGCGACCCCATGGACTCTAGCATATCAGACTCCTTTGTCCGTGGGACTCTCCAGGCAAGACTACTGGAGTGGGTTGCCATTAATAAGGATAAAGGATAGGAGAGAAAATTTGTTCACCAATCCTAACTTCCTTTTACATATCACTAGATGGTTTGACACAATAGGAGGGTAATTATTTTGAGGCAATGTTTTAGATACACTAACAAAAAGAATGCAGAAAAACAGAATCTATTCTTGCACACCCACTGGATGGTCACTTTTGAAACATATGCTTGAAGAACAATTAGCTCATGGCAATGTTGTGCCAGCCCACTTAACATTGAATGTGATGTTCTTTCTCACAAACCCTTCAAAAACATTTGTAAAGCATTTTCTGTGACTGTTTAACATTCTTTTTTTCAAATTGCAGACTGATTCAGCAGATCCCACAACTGTCATGATTTTTTATAATTTTGAAAGAGAAATAACACATAAATGTTGTTTAAAAATCCAAAAAGTACATAATGATATAAGATTAAAATGTACAAGTCTCTCTTCTTCCCCAACCTTTTGCATATCAAAGATAGCTGTTGTTAACAGCTTCTCATTTATCTTTCCTTAAAAAGGACATAACACCACATTCATTATTTCATTTTTAAATTTACACCAAGGCAATCCTATACCTTGCTTATTTTGTTCAATTTTGCATCACTGGAGTATTTCCCTGTCTATACATATCGCTCTGACACATACTTTTAACAACTAGGTGGATGTGCCATATTTATATAGCTGGACAGTAGGTTGTTACCAAAGTTCTAGTATTACACCTAATGCTCAAATGAATAACCTCATATACATATATATGTAATTTCTTAGATATGGAATTTCTGGGTCAAAGGAAATATTCATTTCTAATTTTAGTAAATTTTTCCACATCACTTTGCAAAACGATTTTCCTAATTTACATTTTCACCAGAAGTTGTAAAAGGACACATTCCCTTATATCCTTATTTAGCTGACTTATAAAGCTGACATTAATGACTATATAACACTGCCAATTTGATTTGTTTCTTTAATCATGAGTATAACTGAATATATTTTTTGTACAGAGATGAGCTCTTTGTATTTCTTTTTGAATGAACTTGGGAAAATCGCAAGAACATGCTATTGCAAAGCATTTTTATCAAGTGCCTTTCCTAGTTTTACACTGAGAATCATTACCTAAGAGGTTTCCCACAGCTTGTAAAATTCCTAGAGTCAAGTCTCTGGTTCAGAGAACCTCATCAAGAATTCACATTTCCAACAAACATGACCAGGGCTGAGGTTGTCTTATAAAAACAACAAGATAGAACCAATGACATTTACATCACATTCAACTTATGAAGCACAGCAGTAGGTGAAATTACCTGAAAAGAGACATATTTAGTGTCTTGAAAGAGAGATCTGATCAAAGAGAGATGATTGATGGCTTAGCAGTAAGATTAATGTTAGGATGGTGATCTATAATATAACTGAAGGAGAAAAGTGAGTACCAAGAATATCTTTTAGAGGGGTGGGATGGGAAGGGAGGTGGGAGGGAAGTTCAAGAGGGAGGGGACATATGTATACCTATGGCTGATTCATGTTGAAGTTTGAAAGAAAACAACAAAATTCTGTAAAGCAATTATCCTTCATTTAAAAAATGCGTTAATTTTTTTAAAAGAGTATCTTTTACCTGAATTTCTAGACACTGCCATTTTTGAAATAGTTCATTTTATATTTACAAAGTAAGATGGGAATGACTGAATGGTGGCACCAAGATGACCCCTGGAGTAGGTATAAAGAAACAGATATGACAAATTCAGGTAATCCTGGCCTGTAATTAATGAAATCCAATGTGTAAGTGTTCAACCTAGACTGTACATTAGAATCATGTGGAGAACGTTTATCTTTTCTGGCTGTGCTGGGTTTTGCTGCAGCCCACGGGCTTTCTCTGGTTGCAGAGCGTGGGCTCTACAGCTCTCAGGTTCAGTAGTCGAAGTGCACAGGCTAGGCTGCCGTGAGGTGTGTGCAATCTTAGTTCCCTGACCAGGGATACAGCTGAGTCCCCTGCACTGGAAGGTGGATTCTTAACCTCTGAACCACCAGGGAAGTCCCTGGAGAGCTTCTTAAAACATCTAATGCCTGGATCCTACCCCAGACCCACTGAGTCTAGGCTTAAAACACTGGTATTTTTTAAGTTTCCTCAGAAGATTCTAATGTGCAGCTAAATTTGGGGACCTCTTCATTAAGGTTTATATATATTTTCAAGAGCTTCCTAAGGTCTTTGCTAATCTAGGGATCTTTCCTGAACCCTCATGATTACTAAGCCTTGCTGTGACAATCTGAAATCAGTATTTGGCATGATTTCTATTAGAAGGCCATGTATGCAGAAAAGTTAGCTACATCAGGCACAATGAAAGGCAATGACTATAAAGTTCCTGTGGGCCCCTGAAGGAATTAATCTTTAAAAAAAGAAGAACCTAACTCACTCTACTAATGGAAGTATAATCTGAAGACCATTTTAGCAGTTTAAATCAAGAGTCTTTAAAATGTGCGTATCTGTTGACCCATAAATCCCATTTCCAGAAACCAGGGATATTTACAAAGATGTAGGCATAGACTAGGATATTAACTCTTGTATTGTCTGTATCACAAAATTGGAAACAAGTCATCTAGTAAACATTAATAAATTCAATATTTCCAGTGGAATATTATAAATCATTTAAAATGTGCCTAAAGTATGACTATCAGATTAGTCATTCATTGACTTAAAATGAATGACATGGAAAATGTTCAAATATATTTGAAGTGAGGAAGCAAGTTGTAAATTTCCACATGTAGCATATCTCACTTCTTTACAAATGATGTAACAGTAGCACATTTACCAAGGGCTTTCTGAATTCTAGGTATGGTTCTAAACATTTTATAAATATTCATTCATTCATGCTTACAATCCCAGTGGTACCACTATTTTTCAGTCCACTTTAGAGATGAAATTGCTGGGACACAGAGAAGTTACTGATGTACCTGAGGTCACATAGCCAAAAAGTGGCAGAGCTTGGCTCTCAAATTCACATACTCTGGCCACAGCCCATGCTTAACTGCTACACTATACTGCTGCAGACATGTGTTTATATGCATAAAGTATCTAGGAGGAAAAAGGAAAGTTTTACTGCCTACCCTTTGCTAATAAATAGTCTGTTTTTTTTTTATAATGAGTATACATGAAATACATTTTTTCAAAGTTAGTACATATATATATAATATATATGTATATATATATACATATATGTGTGTGTGTATGTGTGTGTGTGTGTGTGTGTGTGTGTGTATTTTTTAGCTCAATGTGGCTTAGATGGTAAAAAATCTGCCTGCAATGTGGAAGACCCAGGTTTGATCCCTGGGTCAGGAAGATCTCCTGGAAAAGGAAATGGCAACCCACTGCAGTATTCTTGCCTGGAGAATTTCATGGACAGAGGAGCTTGGCGGGCTACAGTTAATGAGTTGCAGAGTCAGACATAATTGAGTGACTCACACTTTCACTTTCATATATTTTTAACTTTTTATTTTATATTGGAGTATATTGCCATCCTGTTTATTTAACTTATATGCAGAGTACATCATGAGAAATGCTGGAGTGAAAGAAACACAAGCTGGAATCAAGATTGCCGGGAGAAACATCAATAACCTCAGATATGCAGATGACACCACCCTTATGGCAGAAAGTGAAGAGGAACTCAAAAGCCTCTTGATGAAAGTGAAAGTGGAGAGTGAAAAAGTTGGCTTAAAGCTCAACATTCAGAAAACGAAGATTGTGGCATCCGGTCCCATCACTTCATGGGAAATAGATGGGGAAACAGTGTCAGACTTTATTTTTCTGGGGCCAAAATCACTACAGATGGTGACTGCAGCCATGAAATTAAAAGACGCTTACTCCTTGGAAGGAAAGTTATGACCAACCTAGATAGCATATTCAAAAGCAGAGACATTACTTTGCTAACAAAGGTTCATCTAGTCAAGGCTATGGTTTTTCCAGTGGTCATGTATGGATGTGAGAGTTTGACTGTGAAAAAGGCTGAGCACCAAAGAATTGATGCTTTTGAACTGTGGTGTTGGAGAAAACTCTTGAGAGTCACTTGGACTGCAAGGAGATCCAGCCAGTCCATTCTGAGGGAGATCAGCCCTGGGATTTCTTTGGAGGAATTAATGCTGAAGCTGAAACTCCAGTACTTTGGCCACCTCATGCAAAGAGTTGACTCATTGGAAAAGACTCTGATGCTGGGAGGGATTGGGGGCAGGAGGAGAAGGGGAAGACAGAGGATGAGATGGCTGGATGGCATCACTGACTTGATGGACGTGAGTCTGAGTGAATTCTGGGAGTTGGTGATGGACAGGAAGGCCTGGCGTGCTGCGATTCATGGGGTCGCAAAGAGTCAGACATGGATGAGCGACTGATCTGATCTGATCTGATAGCCACTTAGCAATGTTGCGATAGTTTCAGGTGGAGAGCAAAGGGATGCAGCCATACATGTACAAGTATCCATTCTCCCCCAGACTCCCCTGTCATTCAGGCTGCAACATAACTCTGAGCAGAGCTCCCTGTGCTGTTCAGTAGGTGCTTGTTGGTTATCCACTTTAAATGTAGCAGTGTGTACAGGATGATCCCTTCTAAATTTTTAAAGAATGGAAAATCCATTGACCATAACAACCAAAAATTAGAGAAAAATAAAAAAGATGTACAAAGGACAGGGAGGCTGGGCATCTGCCCAGTGAGCAAAACTAAGGAGGAGAACCAGTCTCTAAAATTCTGCACAGGTCCTAGCCTGGACAGGTCCTTTCCATACCTGTTCTGCTGTACAACAGAAGGTGCAAATATGCAAAATGAGGAAGGAAGCAGCAGCCAGAAGGTGAACTGGCAAATTCAGCTGGGTAAGAGTTCTTTCAGGATAGGAGAGAATTTGAGAGGAGAGTTGAACAGGGAGAAGGAGCCAGTGAGCAGACAGTAAAAATGCATGACAGTGAAGAGACTAGGTAAGTGGGAGGGTTAGGTAACTGAAGATGAAAGAAAGCAGAGAGAGACAAGACCTCACTTATACAAGACCTTAAGAAGTGTGCAAGGGAACAACCCATCCACACCTCCCCTGTCCTCATGTGATCTGATGAGCAGCTGGAGCTCAGAAAAGGCCAAACGTTTGGAGCCGCCAACTTACTGATGAAAGGATGGAGCTCATCATGGACATGTGGAATAACTTCACAGCAGTGATTTGGAGCCGAGCAGAAGCTAGATACCAGCGATCTGTGATGGTGCTCTTCAGCCGGTTAGTCTACTCCAAGTGACACCAGTAGAATTAAAAGGCAGCACTCAGGCCTTTGGCACGATGCTCTGCCCACTGACCCAGTGGCCCAGGCTTCTGGCTCACTGCGGTCATTAATGTCTGTCAGCCCACGATGCTAGGTTGTAATTCTCCCCCTTTGACCAAAGCTTCAGTGGGTAGAACTGCTTTGGAAAGTAGGACATTCATTCTGAGCTAGGGAAAAATTCTAGAATATATTTAAAGAAATGCAGCTGGCTGTGTTACTATTAGGACCATATAGTCATTCAAACTATAATAACAAATTCAAACTATTGCCTAATAAAAATACTTTGGGAATAAGTGACTGATATATAACCAATATATAAATGTGTGCTTCTGAGGTACTTGAAGGTGCTAGAAAACAGAAATTAAAACAGATTCTATTCAATATTTTAAGGATATCACTCCGTCTTATTCCCATTTTCAGCTTCTATTTTAAGAAGGACTCTTCCCTTCTTCATAGGTTCCCCATTCTTATTACTGCCAATATAAGGTTAAATAAATATAGTTCCACTCCACATTTTGCTTCACTTAGCAGATGTACTCAATATTTTCACACGGTCACATTTAGAATTACAGCAAAAGACCATATTCAAGTCAAGAAACAATTGTCTTTCACAATCATTCTACAACCAGAACTCTCAAATTAATGAGTTTAATAGCAGATTTTTCCTCCTTTGGACACTAACCTCTTTCTGTCTTTAGATATAACATATGATACCTGGGAAGCATGCAGAAATTATGCACAGACATGCACTCAGATTGTAAAAACCTCATTGTAGAAATAGCTATCCCTACAGTAAGTAGTTATATAACTTTTTTTGCCTCCTTATTATTGCAGTACATAATTCACTCCTCTGCAAGTTCAAATTGCATATTACAGCACATTAATGTTGGTCTTCCTTTATAGCAACCTATCATATGGTTAGCATTCTCATTTATAACTTAAATTACTTTTATTTCTCCAGCCATTTCACCTAACTACTTTGAATCAAATGGGAAAACCTTCATATATCCCAGGTTGCAGAAATATGCTGTCGTAAGAGCTGGCTGGAGTGCAACGTTATCCGTATATGTGGCTGCACCCCTGTCTGAGGTCAGTGGCCCTTCTGAATCCACAAAAACCAAAGGGATGTGTGTGGGGCTCCCTGACTCCATTTAGAAGCAGCCTCAGAAGTGGGTAGAACTGAAGACCAGCTATGCCTTTAATAAAGACCATAGCCAAATATATTGTTTTAAATAGAGAAGAACAAAGGTGGGGTGGGGTGGGTTGAAACCCTCCAGTGGCTTCCCATTTACCCTAAGATGAGAATGGAAGTATTGGCCTTTCCAGGTCTGCACCCTGTCTGCCTCTCTGGTCTCCTCATGCACCCCTCTGCTTTGCTCCCCACCCCACCCTATAGAGATAATTTCACCTCTTTGAAAACAACTCTAATTCAATCATTAGATCCTCTCAGAAACTCTTTCCTGGTCTCCCAACTGAATCACTTTGTTCAAGCATATAATCTTGGGCGGGATAATTTACTGAAAATTTTTTGTTACATATACATTTGTGATTTTTCTTTCTCACATTTCAAGCTTGTAGTTTGAACTTTTTGTTCTTCTTTGCCTTACCAAGTTTTGCAGAGCAGACAGCAGAAGCCTCCTGTTTTGCCAGCAGTTTAAAACCATTGAAGAGATAATGCTAGACCTTCAGAGAAGAGACAGGTGAG
This sequence comes from Bubalus kerabau, assembly GCF_029407905.1. Classification (NCBI taxonomy): domain Eukaryota; kingdom Metazoa; phylum Chordata; class Mammalia; order Artiodactyla; family Bovidae; genus Bubalus; species Bubalus kerabau. The sequence continues at coordinate 23,827,162 of NC_073640.1, forward strand.
AGATCCTATAAGCAGTGGAGACCTTCTCCTTGCTCCCAAATGGCCCTTCAAAGAAATGGCAAGACTTCCAAAGGATGGCTGAGGGTGTTTTTGGAGAACTTAAGAGTCAAATAGAGGCAAGCCTCTGACCTCAAGGATGCTTATGCATTGAACAATAAAGATATCAGCAAAGACCATGAAGGTCTGTGACCTGGAAACCTGTACTGCACTGTCCAGGTACTACCAGAGTTCCCTGGGTTTGGAGTGACCAGGAGGATGATGCAATCCCAACACAGACAGAATTGGAATCTCCCACTTACCTGGCTGGAGGAAAACTCAGGCAACTTAAAAGAATGTGATACTTCTCGCATATCTGAGTTTTAGATACAAACATAATGTTCATATCTGCTATAGTCTCATCTTGCTCACACAGTGCACTCATCTATAGTTTTCAAATTTTCAAACACATATATACATTTTTTTCTCATTAATGTCTTTTTTCTAAGCTCTATGAGAGGGACTGTCTGTGTTTGCTCACTATCCAACCTCAAGGTTCTAGCACAACACTTAACACACAGTGGGTGTTGATACACTCCTTTCTTAGATTTAATTGCATACAGTAAAATGCACAGATCCTAGGTGAATTTTGGCAAAGGTATCTACTCATTCAAGTAACATTTCAATCACTGTATAGAGCATCACCATCACCCTAGAAAGTTCTCTCTTGTCTCTTTACAGCTGTATCCCTCTTTCTACCAGTGTGTGTTGGTGTGGTGTGTGCACACTCAGTCATGTCCGACTCTTTGTGACCCTATGGACCGCAGCCCACCAGGTTCCTCTGTCCCAAGATTTCCCAGGCAAGAATACTGGAGTGAGTTGCCATTTCCTCCTCCAGGGGATCTTCCCGACCCAGGGATTGAAACTGCATCTCTGTCTCCTGCATTGGCAGGTGGATTCTTTATCACTTCTCCACCTGGGAAGCCCTTTCTGCCAGAGGTGATCACTATTCTGAGTGCTATCACCACAGATGAGTTCTGCCAGTCCTTTCACCTGATGTAGATGGAAACATGCTGTATGAACTCTCTTGCATCTTGATTGACTGACTCATTATAATGTTTTTGACATTCACCCATGTGTTATATGAATGTGTAATTTGTTCCTTTTTTGGCACACACTATTCCATTGCATGGAGTTACCACCATTTGTCTGTCCATCAACAAGAAAATGTAAACATGTTGTTTTGGGTATTTTACTATTATGAATAAAGCTGCAATGAACATTCTTGCACACGTCATTCTGTAGAAATAAATATGCTTCCACTCCTCTTGGGTAAACAGGTAGAAGTTGAATGGCTGGACCATATGGTAGGTGTATGTTTACATAAGAAACTGTCAATTTTTCACAGTAGTTGTACGATTGTGTACCTCCAGTAACAATACATCAGCAGTCCAGTTGCTCTGAATCTGTCCCAGCATTAGATATCATTAGTCTTTTCAAATTTTAGAGGTTTTAGTAAACATATAGTAGCATCTTTCTGTGTTTTGTTTTGTTTTGTTGTTTGGCTACACAGCACAGCTTGCAGGGTCTTAGTTCCCCAACAGTAAATCAAACCTGGCTGCAGATAGTGAAAGCACCAAGACCTAACCACTGGACTGACAGGGAATTCTCATAATACTGTAGTTATAATTTGTCTTGTCCAGCAGGCTTAAAGTTCAATTTTTAATGAGTGTTTAGAGCTATTCAGGTCATCTATCTATTCTCTAATCAGTTTTGATAAGCTTCATTTTTTAAGAATATTGTATAATTTGGTGGCATAATCTGATATCCAGTTTAATAATTAACATTGATTTTTGTGTTTTCTCTCTTCTTTCTTGATCAGTCTTGTTAGGAATTTGTCAATTTTTTAAATACTTGTTCAATAATCAACTATTGGGCTTGGCATATTTATTTATTGCTTTCCATTTTTATGTTATTTCTTTTTTCTTCCCTGGTGGCTCAGATGGTAGTCTACCTCCAATGTGGGAGACCCGGATTCAATCCCTGAGTTGGAAAGATACCCTTGAGAAGGAAATGGCAATCCACTCCAGTATTCTTGCCTGGGGAATCCCATGGACAGAGAAGTCTGGTGGGCTACAGTCCATGGGGTCGCAAAGAGTCAGACATGATTGAGTGACTAACACACATTTTTTTTTTTAATTTACTTTGACTTTTGTTGCTGTTTTTCCTAGCTTTTTAAGGTAGAAACTTATATAATTTTAGATCTTTCTTCTTTTCTAAAATAAGCATTTAAAAATAACAATTTTCTGTCTTAGCACCCTTTCAAAATTTGTAGGGTTTTTACTGTTATTTAGTTCAAAATATTTTCTAATTTCCCTTATAAATTCTTCTTTGAATCATGGATTATTTAGTAGTGTGTTTTTAGTCTCAAAATATTTCAGGAATTTGTAGACACATTTTTACTACTGATTTCTAATTTAATATTGCCATGGCCAGAGAACACATTTTTGTATTATTTCAATTTTTAAAATTTTGGGGGGTTTGTTTTATGGCCCAGAATTGATCTATCGTGCTTAGTATTTTATGTACACTTGATAAGAACACATGCTACACATTTGTTGATTATATCGCTTCAGTGGTGTCTGACTCTTTATGACCCCATGGACTGTACCCACCAAGCTCCTCTGTTCGTGGGATTCTCTAGGAAAAAATAGTGAAATGGGGCACCATTTCCTCCACCAGGGGATCTTCCCAACCCAGGGATCATGAACCCTTGTCTCTTGTGTCTCCTGTATTGGCAGGTGGGTTCTTTACCAATAGTGCCACCTGGGAAGCCCCATAAGAATGTTATAAATGTCTATTAAGTCAGGTTGGTTGACAGTGTTGTTCAAATCATCTATACCCTTTCTGATTTTTTGTCTCCTTTTTGATCAGTTACTGAGAAAGGAACACTGAGTCTCCCAACTCTGATTGTGGATTGATCTATTTCTCCCTTTAGTTCTGTCAGTATTTACTGCATGTAGTTTGAAGTACTATTTGACACACATACATTTAGGATTATCGTGTTTTCTTGATGAATTGACCCTATTCTTATGAAATCTCTCTCTCTTGTGTCTGGTAATATTTTCTGTTTTGAAGTCTTTTTTGTCTGATTAACAGAGGCATACCAGTTTTCTTATGAGTACTGTTTGCACAGCATATCTTTTTCCTTTTTGACTCTTCATCTATCTGCAATTTTATACTTAAGGGACATCGCTGCAGACAGCACTTAGTTGTTTACCCATCCTGATAATCTTGGCTTTGTAACTGGAGTATTTGTTCCCATTTAAATGTAAATAGTCATTGATAAAGATTGGATTTTAATATACTATTTGGGGTCTTTTCCTGCTATTTTTCTTCTTCTAGTCTCTGATCCTTGACTACCCTTTCCTGCCTTCTTTCATACTCATTGAGTACCTTTTTAGAATTTCATGATTTTCTTGTTTGTAATTTGTGTACTTTCTATTGCTGCTCATGAGAATCATAATAGACACTTATTAACTGAGTAAATGAGTGTGCAGTGTGTACCCACTCCTACTAATCCCTCATCAAACCTGGGAGGAGAAGACCACGAGCCCTAGTGCAGCCAAAATGGACAGCATGCCAGTGCAGTGGAAATGTCTTCATTTCAGGTTCACTTTTTGACATTAAAGAGCTCTAGTCTCAACTCGAGCACAACTGCTTCTTGGTTTGGTTGCGGTTTTACTCCTTCCTTAGTCCAATTATCTTTCCGTCTATTAAATACACATTTCTTCCTCTGGCTATATGTCAGAATCACCTTTGAAGATTTTAAAAACTATGGATGGCTAGATCCTATCCAAGATCTACTGAATCAGAATCTTCCGAAAGCTTCCAATATACAAATAAAGTTGAGAACCACTACATTACTGACTGTCCATTAAATGCTGGGCCCTGGCTATAAGCAATAATCCTTTAATGCCTCCTACCTATGTGCCACAAAGCAGGAAATGTATACAAGTTCCTTCTCTCTTCTAATTATGTACAAGGCTAGAAGGGGAAAAAAATAGAAACTAACGAAGCTCATCAGGTTTCTAATAGGGTTTTTTTTGCCCCCTTTTCTTTTCTAGAGATTGGGCTCCTTGAGGCACATTGTAATTCAAACTAATACCATAGGAAAAGGGAGGAGTGTTGGAATTGCAATGGCAAAATCTAATGGCAGCAAAAGAAAATTACAAAAAAAAAAAAAAGAAAGAAAGAAAATAGCCTTATCAATAATGTACTAGATATTAGCCATAAAAAGGAATGCACTTGAATCAGTTCTAATGAGGTAGATGAACCTAGAGCCTACCATACAGGGTGAAGTAAGTCAGAAAGAGAAAAACGAATATCATATGTTAACATATATGTATGGAATCTAGAAAGATGGTACTGATGGACATATTTGCAGGGCAGCAATGGAGATACAGATATTGCTGTTGTTGTTCAATCTTCAAGTCGTGTCTGACTCTTTGCGACCTTATGGACCGCAGCACACCAGGCTTCCCTGTCTTGCACTATCTTTCAGAGTTTACTCAAACTCATGGTCTTTGAGTTGGTGATGCTGATATAGACGCAGACATAGAGAAGAGAATAGTGGATCCAGTGGGGGAAGGAGAAGGTGGGACAAATTGAGAGTGTAGCATTGAAACATATACGTTACCATATGTAACATTAGATAGCCAGTAGGAATTAGCTGTGTGATGCAGGGAGCTCAGATCAGGTGCTCTGTGACAACCTAGAGGGGTGGTATGGGGTGGGAGGCGGGAGGGAGGTTCAAGAGGGAGGAGACATGTGTATACCTATGGCTGATTCATGTTGATGGATGGCAGAGACCAATACAATACTGCAAAGCAATTATCTTCCTATTAAAAATAAATAAATTTTAAAAATAGTGTACTAGAAAAAGATGGAGAAAGCAATGGCACCCCACTCCAGTACTCTTGCCTGGAAAATCCCATGGACGGAGGAGCCTGGTAGGCTGCAGTCCATGAGGTCGCTAAGAGTCAGACACAACCGAGCGACTTCACTTTCACTTTTCACTTTCATGCATTGGAGAAGGAAATGGCAACCCACTTCAGTATTCTTGCCTGGAGAATCCCAGGGATAGAGGAGCCTGGTGGGCTTCTGTCTACAGGGTCGCACAGAGTCGGACATGACTGATGTGACTTGGCAGTAGCAGCAGCAGAAAAAGAAACATTACCCCTTCACACTTCCTCTTTATGTTCTCTGTGTATGGACTGTGCATTCTTATAATGCCCAAAGTATTTCTAAGCCATTGACTCCATCTCTACTCAGTGGATGCTCTGGTTGGTCTATCATGACCAGCTAACAAAAGCCAGTGGACACTCAGAGCTTCATGCAGGGTCTCGGGGCCCTACAAGGCCATAACCATACCCAAAGTCGAGTGAATTCCTTAATCTTTTCAATGAGGCAGAGCATGCTTTGTGATTTACCATTCACCCTGAAAGCCTCGTTGATGGTATGTATCTCTCAGAGGTTCAGCAAGGAAAATGGAAACCTGCTGTTCTGGTGGGAAAACCCAAGACACCTTTCCACCAATTCTTATTGCCCTGGAAGCTGTACAGCCCAAGAAAAAAAAAAAACAAAGAAAAACAGAAAACTATAGCAAGGCGTGGTTCATGGAATTACTACTGTAATACTAGAGAAATATACTGGTGCCTTTAATGATAGCTGAGACACTTGCTCTTTTCCAAATTACTCGAGTTATGTGTGCTGTACCATGAGTGTCATAACATGGGGTTTTACCCGGCTTTTGTTTTTAGTCCATTTTGGGGTAGACAAGAATCATGTGATTATAGTGATACTTTGCATGGCTGCCTAGAAAATCAGGTAAGGCTGCCATACATGAAAATGGGCACCAGGCAGAGGTGCCCAGAAGCTAAACTCAAAATGTCCACTAACACCTCCCTTACCTCATGGGCCTAAATGCAAGCTGGAGGGGAACTGGGGTTTCACACACAGGTGAGAAAGCTCATTGCCTTGAACTGGGTGTGCCTTGTAGGATGTCACACTAGCTTACAGGAAATCCTGCTGGGAACAGAGGAAGCAAGCTTCTCCCAAACCAGAGGTTTCAAACTGGAAGCATGCAGGCTGGAAATAACCGCATCAGGGTTTCTGCAGCCCTTTATACACCTGTGTATGAGTTAGAAGGGCTTCCCTGGTGGCTCAGTGGTAAAGAAAAAAAAAAAACAAACCTGCCTGCCAAGGCAGAAGACACAGGTTCAATCCCTAGATTGGGAAGATTCCATGGAGGAGGAAATGGCAACCTACTCCAGTATTCATGCCTGGCGAATCCCACAGACAGAAGAGCCTGGAGGGCTATACAGTCCATGAGGTCACAAAGATCTGGGCACAATTTTGTGACTAAACAATGAGTTAGAAAAAGGTATACTCCTAGGTCACCTGTGTAGACCTACTCAAGGGCCCTCAGCTAAAACATAACCTTCCCAATTGTACACGATGGCCACAGAGGCCATACATGCTTTGTCTCTTTTTAAAATATTTTCAGAATATTTTACAAAAAAAACTCCACCGGATTTATATTTTCTCTTGAAAAACCAGAATGGTGGCACACTGAATTCACATTCCCCATGACAGCCATCATAAATGTAATTAGCAGATGCCCATTTGCGATGGGCCATGTGCTCTCCAGTTCAGTGCCATCCATTCCACTCCCCAATGTCCTTCACTGGCCTCACTTTGCTCACTAACCTGCCAGACACTAAGGACATTAAAGTTTGCAGCCACTCAAGGATTTCAGGGCCCAGAGTAGCACGCAGTGTCAGGGTTAGTTTTCCTTCTTGCCTCCCTGAAACAGTGAAAAGAGATTCCATGGGGACCAACACTGCTCTTACATGGAGGTTAAACTGGTGGGATCTGAAGTTAGCTTGCCCTGAGTTTAAGGACCTTATCTGCCACTTCCTGCCTTTTTGACCTCCACCTGAAATCTGATTCCTACTCACTTCTGCCTTTCCTTTAAGGTTCAGCCTGAAAGGCACCTCCTCCCAGAGGCTCTCTCAGACTGCCTCCCCCTGCAGGGATCAACCTGAACCTCAATACCAAAGGTACACACCCTATATAATGAGCCTACACGCCCTCATGACAGTGGTCGATCATCTAGGTAGGCTTCAGGGAGTCTATGCACCTGGCTGAAATGAAATGTAAAATATTGTGTATATGTGATTTTATGTATTTTGGGAACAAGATAGTAGACAGCTTTCACCCGATCTCCAAACGGATTTGCAAACACAAAAGCTTTAAGAACCACTATTCAGAGCCTTTATCTATACTAATTTTCCCCATGTGGAGTTTTCCTTTTAATATCTTATCATTCTTAATTATTATGTTTATTTATGCATCAGGTAAGATCACAGCCATGGTGCAGAAACAAACAACTCCAAAACCTCAGGAGCTTACAATAATAAATGTTTATTTCTCACACAAAATCCACTCTGGTGCTAGATAATTCTTCCAGGCTACTGCCTTCCATTTAATGAGTCAGCTCATACTTTTATAGCAGCTTATGCTTCCACAACTGCCAACAAAGGGATGGAGAATCTCACACCAAGCAATCAAATCCTTCTTTCTAGAAACAAAACATGTCACTTGCTCTTCCATTTCAATGGGCAAAACAAATTCTTACCTAACCTAGTGAGGGTAAGAAAGTTCTAACCTCCATATGCTCAAAAGAAGAGAACTGAAAATATTAGCAAGCAGTTGACCTGAAAGAGTAGACTACTGACCTAAGTAACTGTGGAGAATGGTATTTTGACTAGAAACTATAAAGCTAAAAAAAAAAAACAAACAAAAAACAAAAAAAACCTGCATATAATCTTTGGACTTTAGTTAGTAGTTTCTCTCTCAGGGATGTGGGTTAATAATTCTGGAGCTATGTGTTCAAGTCACTAGACTTGAACAAATATGTAAATAAATGGTAGATAGTGGGAACCAGGATTCTGTCAGAGAAAGAAATTTGCAAATAAGCAGGCAGGCCTGTATGCAGGTCAAGAAGGAACAGTTAGAACCAGGCATGGAACAAGGGATTGGTTTCAAATTGGGAAAGGAGTATGTCAAGGCTGTAGATCATCACCCTGCTTATGTAGCTTATATACAGGGTACATCATGTGAAATGCTGGGCTGGATGGATCACAAGCTGGAATCAAGACTGCCGGGAGAAATATCAATAACCTCAGATATGCAGATGACACCACCCTAATGGCAGAAAACAAAGAGGAACTAAAGAGCCCCTAGATGAGGGTGAAAGAGGAGACTGAAAAATCTGGCTTAAAAGTCAACATTCAAAAATCTATAATCGTGGCATCTGGTCCCATCATTTCATGGCAAATAGATAGGGAAATAGTGGAAACAGTGGCAGATTTTATTTTCTTAGGCTCCAACATTACTGCAGACAGTGACTGCAACCACAAATTAAAGGACACTTGCTCTTTGGAAGGGAAGCTGTGACAAACCTGCTGCTGCTGCTGCTGCTGCTAAGCCGCTTCAGTCGTGTCCGACTCTGTGAGACCCCATAGACGGCAGCCCACCAGGCTCCCCCGTCCCTGGGATTCTCCAGGCAAGAACACTGGAGTGGGTTGCCATTTCCTTCTCCAATGCAGGAAAGTGAAAAGTAAAAGTGAAGTCGCTCAGTCGCGTCTGACTCTTAGCGACCTCATGGACTGCAGCCCACCAGGTTCCTCCGTCCATGGGATTTTCCAGGCCAGAGTACTGGAGTGGGGTGCCATTGCCTTCTCCAGTGACAAACCTAGAGTATACTAAAAAGCAGATACATTACTTTGCCAATAAAGGTCCATATAATCAAAGCTATGGTCTTTCCAGTAGTCATGTTTGGATGTGAGAGTTGGATCATAAAGAAGGCATGCATATGCATGCATGCTAAGTTGCTTCAGTCATATCCTGACTCTTTGCGACCCTATGGACTGTAGCCCTCCAGGTTCCTCTGTCCATGGAATTATCCAGGCAAAATACTGAAGTGGGTTGGCACTTCCTTCTCCAGGGGATCTTCCCGAACAGGGGTCAAACCTGCATCTCCAGTGTCTCTCTTGCATTGGCAAGCAAATTCTTTATTACTGAGCCACATGGGAGGCTTATATATACATATATGTATATGTGTGTATATATATATGTGTGTGTGTGTATGTATATATAGCTAAATATAAAATATAAAAATACATTCAATAATTCAGTATATAAAATAATTCAATAATTAACCTAGAAACTGTCTGACACATAAATACTCAATAAATATCTTATTAGTATATAAGATAATAAAAAGAAGAATCTAGCTGCTGATATGGATATATTCCCATGATATACATTCAAAAATCATCTCTCATACTAACTGAAAGGTTTTTCTGGGGTTCCTTATCGGTCCTAGAAGTGAAGGAAGAGACAAAGATTCCTTCCTCCTCAACCCTGTTATCTGAGTAGGGGGTGGGGGACTGAGGCCTGAGGTCTCAACCTTGGCATCTGGGCCCACTGCCTCTCAGAAACAGCTGCTCCTCTCTCCCTTGCCACTCACAGGCCAGAAGGGTTAGCGGAGGTGGATCTGAGCAGATGACCCCTGGGACCCACAGGTCAAACACAGGCTGGGAGAGGGGAGGGCCCCAAGGAGTAGCAGCTGCTGTTTGCTGGGCTGGGTCTCCTGGGGATTATTTGTTTAAGTTTCAGTGAAATGATTTTAATTTAGTGGATCTATGTTTTATGTTTAGTTTTTCAAAAAAAGATTTTCAATCTAGCCTCAGACCTCCCTAGAGATTGTTGATAGTACTTTAAGTACTCAATTATTTGGTCTGATATGAGAACAATTGTTTGAGGTCACAGGCTTGACCAGGAGATCCCTAAGTCAACCACCAAGACACTTCCTTCTGCTTGTGTTATTATTTTATTTTATTCTTCAAAACAAATAATATAGCTAGATGTGATTTGAAATATTAAATCTACCAAAGACTTGCCTCCTACTCATCCCGTCGTCTAGTTCATTCTTTAAAGGCAATGACTTTATTAGTTCTCAGGTGTGCTTTTTGGATTCTTCCAGACTTTTGGGTTTTTTGCCCAAGCAGGCAAACATTCAAATATACATATTTGGTTTCAGTTTTGTTTTCTGTTATTTCTTTTAATAGGAAATTTTTCTCAGATCTCCATGATAGGTGCTACGTTTGTTTCTGTGTGCTAAAATGCATTCTGAACTTAATGACATTTTAAACAAACTAGTGTTTTAATAATGGCATCCTCATTCATTTGAAAACAATTCCTATGGGGGTTTAAGAGAACCTTTACTACACTGTATCACACAGCAGCTTTAAGGAAAGGAGTGGATATATCTGTAAAGTACTAAAAGATCCACTAAGGAGGAATGTTTTGGAGTAACTGTATTTACGCTTTGATTAAAACTGTCTCCAAAATATTCCAAAGTCACTGAGAGCGCATACAGAAGCATACAACATTCTTCAGAAAGTTACATGCCAAACCAAGAACAATGGGGAAGGGAACAAAATGGATGAGAGTCAGGGTTGGGCGGTCAAAGGGGTCATTAGCAGAGTACATACTGTGCTACGACATACCATTAGGTGGCACTTCTGGCTTCCTGGCTGGCATCAGCCCAACTGGTCGGTGCCCATACCACACTGCTGTCAGGCATTTTGAATCTCACCTGGTCATTAGCCTTATCTTTACTATTCAAGTATTTTAGCAAATTAATTTTCTTTTGAAATTAAACATGTATCTAATAAGAAAGGAATCTATATGCAAGGTTTACGTATTTTATCCACAGAAAGAACTCAGTGCCTATGGCTGTGCAGTCCTGCAATCCACTGATTTATAAACCATAGTTTTCCAAAAGCTAAAGGATGCTTCTTCAACACTTCCAGCTGGACTCGAAATGTACCAAGGATTCCACCTCCAGTCTGGGAATGGTCTCTCAGTGCACTGAGGTGGATTAACTCCCTATTGTTCAAATCCCAAATGTGATCTTCCTCCTCAGCCTAAGCCACTTCAATGCTGAGTGAAAGGGGAGGAGGGTCCCTCTAGGATCATTCCCACCTAATAGGCTGCAAAGATAAGGACTGCTCATCAGAAATCAAAATCACCTCCGACAACTTTTAGGAGTCAGCAAACACAAAGGGCCAAATAAGTATTTCTGGCTTTCTAGGCCAGATGGTCTCTGTGGACATTACTCAGCTCTGTCATTGCTGTGCAATATGGAAACAAAGGGGTATGTCTGTGTTCCAATAGAACATTCTTTACAAAAAGGGGACTGTGGCAAGCCATGGTTTATAAACCACTGAGGCTGACAACTACCATTGCCAACACCTTATCTATCTCTAACTCATCACTGGTCTGAGGTATCAAAAACCCAACAGCAGATATGGAGTCTGAGTCTTGGTTGAGACTTTATAGATTAGGAGACCTGCAGAGAATAAAGGCCCCAAAGCGATTCCACTCAGCACTGCCTGGTGACCCCAAAGATAAAGGACTCTCTGATGGTGTGTGACATTTGACCTCCTGTACTCAAGGAAGTCCTGGTCCTCAGAGGCACAAGTTCACCCAAGACCCCCAAATGAGGAAGTGGACAGGAGCCAGATGAAGAAGGGAAGTTTCCATTTTTATTCTCCAATCTGAGTTTTTCTCTCTCTCAGCATTTGAATACTTGTCTCCAAAATTTAAGTAGGAATATATAGAGAATCAAGGGCTTCCCAAGTAGCTCAGTGGTAAAGAATCCACCTGCCAATGCAGGAGATGCAGGAGGCGCGAGTTCGATCCCTGGGTCTGGAAGATCCCTTGGAGGAAGAAATGGCAACCCACTCCAGTATTCCTGCCTGGAGAATTCCATGGACTGAGGAGGCTGGCAGGCTACAGTCCATGGGGTCTCAAAGAGTCAGTCACGACAGAGTGACTAAGCATGCCCACACGCATATAGAGAACTGAAATGTATTAGTCAGTCACAAATCCCACCTGGGTTAGGCAGACTTTCCCTGATAAGACCCTATCTATTGTAAAGCTCCCACATCACACAAGAAATCTATCTTTATCTTAAGTAATAAGCATTATGCCAGTCAATCTTTCTGTGGCAGGTTGACACATCATTAAACCAAACATGAGGATTAAAGAAAAACAAAGCCCCATCAAAACTCCCATTTCTTTTATATGTAATAATACAATAAAGGCAACTCTTAAAATTATAGGATGTCCCACATTCAGCCTGACCAGGTGGGGTTATTCCAGGTTTTCTCCAAGCATGCCATACCAACTGGAATGCCAATCTTAAACACAGTACTGAGGAGCTCAAGGAACAGAAGAAGCAAATATAACAGAAACAATCATTTTCAAGTTCTCCTAAAAATGGCTGAAAGGTTTTCTGGGGTTTTTTGGTACCCAATTAGAGGTAAGGGGAAGTGGAGAAAGATCTAAAATTGTGATTAGCGTATTATTTTTCCCTCTTGCTCCCAATTAGAGAGAGGTTTTTTCTTTCACTAGAGATGCATAGTTATTAAATCATGATGTCTTTCTTTAAAAAACCAATTTATAGCAGAGGGCTCCATACTGCTGCCACTTCTGCAAGGTTGCTTATAATTGCTCCATGCAACGCTTTGACTAATTAAATCACACAAGAGATTGTTTCTTAGTAACACACCTGGTCCACGCTTTGTTGTTGGCTTTCATTAAAGCACTGTGTCTCATGCTGCCTTGTAGCATGAAAGGATATTAATCAGGTAAATGGCCATTAAAAGTCATATCAATGTTTGCGGTGCAGTGATTATTTTTTTAAATCTTGAACAAAGGAGTTTTCTTTGAAATCTCAGGGCTGGTCTCCAACCATGGGAGAGAATAGCCACACTGAAATGTGTTTTTCAACCTTACCAAGAAAGAAGGGAAAAAAAAAGGAGCAAAATGCAAGGTGTGGCAAAAAGTAAGATTATATTCTCTTTGTTCTCGTGGGCTATTTGGGGCAAAGAGGAACAAGCTGAACACACTGAAATCAGTGTACAGCAAGTGGGGACAACAGGGAAGAAGTGCTCTCTGAAGGCCCCCTATTCCCTAGGAGAGAAAAGTTTCACTTTGGAGGCAATGCTGCTAATTAGGCTGCATTTCAGAGCTCTGGTTAGAAATAAAAATGTCCAGGGAATCAAATGCTACTTACGTATTAAACTGAAAAGGGAGAACGTCACAAATGTCTCCTTCTGTCCACAAAGTACCCTTAATGGTCTCACTGATTAGATTCTAAATCTGGACCTGGAACATGGTCATGGAAGTCTGACTCTCCAGTCAGTTACTCTGCCCCTCAGTCCTGAAGCACCCCCCACCAAATCAATATGTATTTATATAACTATGCCTACTTCCAACAGAGCAAACATTCCATTGAGTAGAGGAAGAAGTGTGGCTACATATACACACATTGGAAAAAAATGACTAGCTTGCCAAAGGCATCTACCTTGGATCCTGCAAACTTTTCTTTTTTCCGCCATAAATGACTATTTTTTCTGGATTGAGTAAGTGGCCTTGTTGAGGCTGGGATGAAGCATTCTGCTTCAGAACCCAGGCTCTGGTATACAAATTCTGGGGTTTGGAATTCCAGGTCTGCAACTTCACAGCTGTGTGACTATGAGCAAATTACTTGAACCCTCTGTGCCTTGGTTTTCTCATACATAAAGCACACACAGTAACAGTAATAAACTCCTATGGTTATTATGAGAATAAAATGAATTTTTATATAATATATATATAGTCAGATATATACACAATATGTATCATATATATGATGTCTGATACATACTCGGTCTTCAATAAACATTAGCTATAAAGCTCCTGATAGCTGCCAAAGGCTTACAAAATACATGCTTCTATTCAAAGCTGAGAATCAAGCAGAGGGCTCAGTAACTAAATACTCTACTACAGGTCACCCTTGGTAACACTGTACCATGAGAGGGGCATGAACTTGGACTGGTTCTCACCTAATTTATGAGGAAACTAAGTCAAGGGACTTAGGATTATCCCAGCAACGTTCCCAGTGAGAGGCTTCTGCCTAAGGCCAAGTACTCCATGCCTGGGCTACCCCTTGAGGCCACTTTCTACAGTGTTCCCTACACCAGATCACCCAGAAAAGGGATGGGCTGAAATCAAGCCAGCGCCCCTCTCTCCACGCATGTGGACGTGTCGGCCCAGGGCAGGTGCCATTTTCCGCTCTCACGGAGCCGGCGGGCTGGCTTCGCCCAAGAGGGCCCGCTGATGGAGGAGGCCTCTGGGCATCTTCTCCCTTCGGCTAGCCAGGGGACCTAAAGGACACTTCCCAGGGGAGAGAGCAGGTCAGTCAGTCAGGTCGCCAACCTGCAATGTGACAGAAGGCCCAGTTTAAATTATCTCAGCTAGAAAGCAGAGGGTTGCCACAGCTGGGAAGTCCAGGGGTGGATTCACACATGGCCCAGTTCAGACATCTGACTACTCCAGGTTTCGTTCTCTCTCCCCCTGACACATCATAGATTTCAGGGCTGACTCCATTTTCGGTAGGCAGTGCCCATGGTGACTGGACCGCTGACATCGTCCCCACAAGAATGGAAGAGCACCTCGCTCAGTGCCGGGAACTCGCCCCTCATTGGCTGGAATCTGGTCACGTGTCAACACCTGACCCAATCACTCTGGAGAGAAGCGAGTTCATACATTGATTGGTCAGGTTGGAGTCACCGGGAGCTTCTGGAGCTGTGGGTGAAGTCAGAGCTACTGGATCCTCAAGGCTGAGAGTTCGGGGCTAGGGAGGTTTGTGGAACCGAGATGATACTTCTAGAAGCAGTATGAATGGATGCTGGCCCAGTAAAATGGCAGGTGTTTACCAGAGTGAAGAAAGAAGAGGTCTTGTAGGACTGGAAAGACAGGTAGGAGGAGAGCAATAAAGAAGGTTATCTCCTCTTGGGTGTCCATTTACTGGTCTACTGGCCTGCCTGAAGAGGGTTGCTCACCACTAAACTGACATGGACACCTCTGGAAGGCCCTGCAATGGCTGCAGAAACTACCTGCTTCTTGAAGGCTGTGGTTCTCACATTGTACATTAAAAACACCTGAGTATTCTAAATATCCTAGTGCCTAACCACCACCAGAGATTCTAATTTTAATTGATGAGGTAGAGGGAGGTGAAGCCAGGTATGGGTATTTTTTAAATTTTCCTCAAGTGCTTCTATTAGCAGTCATGTTTGAGAAGCACTGTCTTGATTTGGGGGCAAGCTGGGGGATGCTCTGTTGGCTAATGAGTGAATAAGTATATTAAAGAGGACCACACTTCTCACTGTTTTGCTTTACACTACTCCTAATATTTTTTATCCTCATCTCAACAGACATGATATCATCATGCGTGCTAAGTCACCTCAGTCGTGTCCAACTCTGCGACCCTGTGGACCGAAGCCCGCCAGGCTCCTCTGTCCATGGGATTCTCCAGGCAAGAATACTGCAGTGGGTTGCCATTTCCTTCTCCAGGGGATCTTCCCAACCTAGGCATAGAATCCACATCTCTCATGTCTCCTGCACTGGTGGGCGGGTTCTTTACCACAAGTGCCACCTGGGAAACCCAATGTCATTATATTCGCTTGCAATACAAATTGTCGAAAAGGTGGAGATTCTGGAAAATGTGCTCCGGAGGAGAAAATTATTCTGATCACTGGTTTCATTTCTGTTCCTTTTATCCAGAAGAAGGAGGGGACCTCCTTACTGTTTACAATGATACCCCACTAGACATTTGTATGAGCACTCCTTTTACTAATTATAAGAAGAGAGTGGTCATTTAGGGAGTCAAGTTTCTGATGACGGAGTGAAAATAACCAGCCAACATATTAACTGTGAATCATCTCCACTTGCTGGATTGAATTCCAAGGAAAGATACATCCACTGCTGGGTTGCTAATCTGCTTTGATTCATGGAACTGTTTGTGCCTAGTACCTTCCTTGTTTTTCTAATCTGTGATTTTCTTGAACCATTTAACAGGCTCAAGAAAGGCTTAAATTCGTGAAGAATGGGTCTATAATAGATTTGTAAGCAGGAATTAAGCTATGTGTCTTGGGCTCATCATCAATGTGGGCCTATTATATTCATCCACAGTCATTCCATGACTTTGAAAGCAGAACCAGAATACTACCAGGATGCTTCCCTGGTCTACCCAATACAAAAATTTTATATTACTTGTTAAATTGTAGAGGACTCCTTCAGAAGAGACCCTTGCTTTCACATGCTAAAATTTATTCTGTCATCATGAAAGTTTTATTGCATCTTTTGTTTTGTTCTTTATATCCTCTCTTGTATTTGTAAACCACATCTATTTTATAGAACACTTTTAGCATTGTTATCCTGTTTTGATCCTCACCACCACTCTGGAATAATGATATATGTTAAGGACATGAATGCTACTGGTGATTCCATTCTTAATTAATCACTGAGTGTACAATTCCATAGCTGATCTGTGAAATACTTTTAACATATGACCATGTGTTAATGGTCTTCCCTGATGTGTATATAACATCTTGACATAAACCCAGAGTTTTATTACCCAGTAGTATGCACTACAGACACCCGCAGCTGATCTCTGACCCCCACCATTCGAACTAGGGATTGAGTTCAAATCCACACAGAAGGCAGGGAGAAAAGCAGCTGCATGAGCAGAGCTGGGTGGGGACTATGGCAAACCAGAGAGCACAATCCACTTGTTGCCAAATCTTCCACTGTCTCAAGAGGAACTGTTAATCCAGATATTTTTGTAATCTCCCTACTTTGCAATTAGGGTAACTAAAAAACTTATTAGTCTCTTTTTTAACTCTCTAGACCAAACAAGCCTTTGTTTTCTTGCTGAATTTAACCCTTGAGCTGTCATCTATGGCTTCTGCTTATCCTTCATTTTTTTCTCTTTTCATTAGCTAGGGATTGGCAGTGACAACATCACTTATTCAAAATAACCAAACCACTGTGCCCCATGAGTTCCAGATGGACATGTCAAGTTACCTGAAAGCACTCTGTACTGGTTTTGATTACTATTTCCATCTATTCCTATTGTACTTTAAATGTAATTCTGACACTGTACATATCCCACAAAAGTCATTGTTTGTGTTATTATTTCTGTTCTGCGGGACAGTGAACTCTTTAGAAGCCCAAACTGTCTCTTTCATCTTTCTTAGCTGTCTCTTTCATCAGTCCTTAACCCACAATGGACACTCTTTATTATTTAATGAACATAGAAAGATTTGTACCACTACTTGTAAAAGGAACAGATTTAGTGAGTTAGGGAAGTGAATAAATACTATTATGACATTGCAAGCATCTGAGCACACGTGTACACCTTTCCTTCCCGTTTCCTTCCCCAGGCTCTCTGGTAGCCCTGGACCCCAGCCAGAGGAACATGGACACGGGCCCCCTCTTTCATGTTTCAGTGTTCCTTCTCTCACTAGAACACCCACTCCTTCTCCCATCCTAGTCATTATTTGAAGAAGTGCAAGACCTATCTTCTCCCAGAAATTTTCTCTGGTTGCTTTCACCCAAGAGAATCTCCTCCTCCTTCAAATTTTTGTTCTGATTATAATTAAGCCCTTCCACTTCATCGCTTTATTACATTCAGTTTTTTCTACTTACATGCATAACCGTGTTCCTGAGAGACTAAAATTTTGAAATACTCTGTTAGAAAATAGTTGTTTTGATGAGAAATATAGAAATCAGGAGATAGAGAGCCTCAAATTCACAGTAATAAATAATATTTTCTACTCTAATTTTAATAGATGCTTATGTATAGCTATTAAATGGGAATATCATTGGGCAAACCCAATATAGGAATAAATTTAACTTCTGAAGAAGCAAAAGTCTTTGTCTTTTTATACATACTCTTACCACCTTTTCTCCCTTCACTCAGCAAATGTTAACTGAGTCCCTCCTATGAACCAGGCACTGATCTAGGTGCAAAGGATATAGCAGTAAACAAAAGACAAGATCCCTGCTTGCATTGTCCTACATTTCAAGGACAAGTAAATGATTTCAAACAGCAGTTAGTACCATGAGGAAAAACAGGCTGATAAGCTAGAGAGTACCTGGGCATATGAGTGAGGGAAGGAGCTTGGTGAGCTGTTGAAACACAAAAAGGCATCATGCTGAACCACTCTAACAAAAAGGTCCCATTGCAAGTGCAACAGTGTTTTGTTGTAAAGTAGAAGTTGCTAGCTCCTAGATTCTGCTGGTTGGCTAACTTTATTTTTCACCTTTTAACTGAAGTATAAATAACATATCTATAGGAAAATGCAGAGTCATCAGAGTACAGCTCAATTAACTTTGTCCCAGTCAACATGTCCATGTATCCACCAAGATCAGAAAACTGAACATGACTGCTTTCCTCAGAAGTCCCATTTGTGCCCATTTTCAGTGGCGAACCTGCCTCCTTTTTTAGTTTTGCCTGGTGTTTCAATGTATACGTGAAACCATAAAGTATTAATTTTACATATTAAGTATATTACAATTTATTTCTCCATTCTACTGTTAAGTGGGCATTTGATTATTTTCAGTTGTGACTATTAAAAATGCCACTTGTTGCATGCATGTATATATTTTCCCTTAATACAGAGGGTGTATATGTGTAGCTTTAGAAGATATTGCCCAAATAGTTATACTGACCTATCTTTCCAAACAGTGTATGAACGTTCAGTCCTTCCATGTCTTTACCAACTCTTGGCGTTTCCTGTCTTCTGCACTTTAGCCCTTCTGGTAAGACTGAAGTGACATCCCACTAGGGTTTTAATTCATGTTTCTTTTATGACTAATGACATGTAGCTTTGTGTGTACTTACTGGCCATTTAGATTTCTTTTGTGAAAGGCCTAAGTCTTTTGCCCATTTTCTGTTGGGTTACCCGTTTCTTTCTGTGTGATTTGTAGTTTCTTTATATATGTTGAACATCTAGCACATTTTTATATCATTATGCTATTATCTTGAAAATCTGTTATCCCACTCTGTGGATTTTTTTGTTTTCTTTTTTCAGTTATACACATACATGTATCTATACTTTTTCTTAAGAGAAGGAAATGGCAACCCACTGCAGTATTCTTGCCCAGAGAATCCTGTGGACAGAGGAGCCTGGTGGGCTGCTGTCCATAGGGTCACACACAGTTGGACATGACTGAAGCATCTTAGCATGCATGCATGCATTGGAGAAGAAAATGGCAACCCACTGCAGTATTCTTGCCTGGAGAATCCCAGGGACAGAGGAGCCTGGTGGGCTGCCATCTATGGGGTCACACAGAGTCAGACACAACTGAAGCGACTTAGCAGCAGCAGCATACTTTTTCTTGACTGGAAAATTCCATGGACAGAAGAGCCTGGTGGGCTATGGTCCACAGGGTTGAAGAGTTGGACACGACTGAACACACACACATGTACTTTTTCAAATTCTTTCTGCATTTAGGTTATTACAAAATATTGAGCAAAGTTTCTGGATTTTTCTTCACTCCCTTCAGTTCAGTTCAGTCGCTCAGTTGTGTCCAACTCTTTGTGACCCCATGAACCGCAGCACTTCACCTCCCTGTCCATCACCGTCTCCCAGAGTCCACCCAAACCCATGTCCATTGAGTCGGTGATGCCATCCAACCATCTCATCCTCTGTCATCCCCTTCTCTTCCTGCCCTCAATCTTTCCCAGCATCAGGGTCTTTTCCAATGAGTCAGCTCTTCACATCAGGTGGCCAAAGTATTGGAGTTGCAGCTTCAAAATCAATCCTACCAATGAATACCAAGGACTGATCTCCTTTAGGATGGACTGATTGGATCTCCTTGCAGTCCAAGGGATTCTCAAGAGTCTTCTCCAACACCGCAGTTCAAAAGCATCAATTCTTTGGCACTCAGCTTTCTTTATAGTCCAACTCTCACATCCATACATGACCACTGGAAAACCATAGCCTTGACTAGATGGACCTTTGTGGACAAAGTAATGTCTCTGCTTTTTAATATACTGTCTAGGTTGGTCAAAACTTTCCTTCCAAGGAGTAAGTGTCTTTTAATTTCATGGCTGCAATCATCATCTGCACTGATTTTGGAGCCCAGAAAAATAAAGTCAGCCACTGTTTCCACTGTTTCCCCATCTATTTGCCATGAAGTGATGGGACCAGATGCCATGATCTTAGTTTTCTGAATGTTGAGCTTTAAGCCAACTTTTTCACTCTCCTCTTTCACTTTCATCAAGAGGCTCTTTAGTTCTTCTTCACTTTCTGCCATAAGGGTGGTGTCATCTGCATATCTGAGGTTATTGATATTTCTCCCGGCAGTCTTAATTCCAGCTTGTGCTTCCTCCAGCCCAGCGTTTCTCATGATGTACTCTGTATATAAGTTAAATAAGCAGGGTGACAATATACAGCCTTGACGTACTCCTTTTCCTATTTGGAACCAGTCTGTTGTTCCATGTCCAGTTCTGACTGTTGCTTCCTGACCTGCATACAGGTTTCTCAAGAGGCAGGTCAGACTCTGGTATTCCCATCTCTTTCAGAATTTTCCACAGTTTATTGTGATCCACACAGTCAAAGGCTTTGGCATAGTCAATAAAGCAGAAATAGATTTCACAGAAATAACTTCACTCCCTTAAAGTTGTTTTTTAATCTGAAAAAAATTCTTAATTTTATATAATAAAAAGTATCATTTTTTTTCTCTTAAGAGTATTTTCTATGCCCTTTGAAGACATCTTTGTCTACCCAAATCTCATGAAGAAATACAGTGATGGCAGGGAGGAGTATATTTGGTACCCAGGATCCCCCTATATGCTTTTGTTCTCCCTTGACCAATGTTACCTGTAGATACACAAGTAAAGTGTGGTAACCAGGAGCTCAGATTGCTCAGAAATAAAGATCTGTATCACACTATCAGGTAAGCCACTAAGCCCAGCAGAGGTGTTCACTAAGGATGAGGAAAGTCTAGAATGGCAGGAAAAGAGGGAGATGGTGAGTATCAGTTACAGCTCTGAGACCAAATGCAAGTTGTAGGGGCTGCAGACTCTCTCACTGACCCTTCTCTTTTATAAGTTTCCTTTGGGGAAGGAGACTCGTGGGACTCGGGGGAATTACTCCCAGAAATCACATGAAGAAAGGAATAGAAGAGGTATATGGGGTGGACTTTAGTCAATGTTGTCATCTGTCAGGCCTTGCCTCAGGACCAAAGACAACTGATGGTTTTTCTGACCTTACAACATAGATCTACCTAAAATACCTAGTTCCATGAGCCTTTTTATTCCATTCTTTGTCTGGCATAGTGACTCTTTATTATGGCATTTCTGGCTTCACCAGTTTTCAACTTCATTTAATGTAGGCTGTTGCTGTTTTCATGTCACAGAAGCCAGTTGAACAGTATGTTTATCCTATCTGGCAAGATACTTGCCAGGATGCTAAACTCTGTATCTGGACAGGGTGTTCCCAAATCAATAAACTCTGTTTTATTAAATATTATGTTCTCCTCCTAGGCCCTCATTTTACAATTCCAAGCATATTTTCTGGCTTTGTTGGGGATGTTGTCTAGATCCTGCATCTCCTTTCACGTCTAGCTCCTTTTCTCCCTTACCAGGCCCAGTATAACCCTTCCCAAGCTATGTTGTATTTGACCCTTGTTATTTACAGGCTTATTGGCCAGGAGGAAACCGGAGGCAGATCCTGGAAGAGAGGTTGGCATGCGTCTTACAAGGGAGAAATGTCTGCAGTCTTCAAAGAAGGCAGAAGCAGTTCATTAAGAGAAGTGTGCACCATTTCTATAGGTTCAGATGTTTGGGGAACCTTGAGATCAAGGTTTTAGTCTGCTTTGATTTTATTCTTTTCTGATCTAGACCCAGGTATAATAGACATGTTGCCTTAGTTTATTCAGGCTGCTATAACAAAATACCACAGACTGGGTGGTTATAAACAACAAATATTTATTTTTCAAAGTTCTAGTGGCTAGGGAGTCCAAAATAATGATATCAGCAGATTAAGTAGGAATCTTCTTTCCTTTAGAGGGTACCTTCACCCTCTGTCATCACATAACCCTCTTTGTATCACAGAAACTCTGTGGATCCTCTTTTATAACAGCACTAATTATGGCAGTTCCATTCTCATAACTTAATCATCTAAAGACCCACCTTCAAATACTCTCACCTTAGGGGTTAGGTTCCAACACATGAATTTGGAGGTGGGGTGAGAATACTTTCAGACCAGAACACCTGCCTAGTTTTCTCAGGTGGTGCTAGTGGTAAAGAGCCCACCTGCCAATGCAGGAGACATTAGAAACACGGGTTTGATCCCTGGCTCAGGAAGATTCCCTGAAGAAGGGCATGGAAACCCACTCCAGTATTCCTGTCTGGAGAATCCCATGGACAGAGTAGCCTGATGGGCTATGGTCCATAGGGTCACAATGAGTTGGACAGGACTGAAGCAACTTAGCACGCACACACTCATGGTAAAATCCTAGGCTTGGTCTTCAGCTTTCTCTGCATTCAGGCAATGGGAGATTAGGGTCTCTTTACATACTACCAAGGAAGCCCTCTGGATTTCCTTACCTTTTAATTGCCTTTTGTTACCTTTTCCCAAAGCATTAGTGAAGCTCAGCAACAGCTATCCAAGTCCACTGTCCTTTTTGTTATGGTCACCACACATTTCTGAAATACCTGCTATTGCACTGGTTTGTGAATTCCATTCTGCCAGTATATTACCCCAGTCTGCCACCAGTAAAAACTCTAATAATGACATAGCTACCTCATACCAACGGCTGTCTATTTTTCACTTACCACCAATGATGAGTCTTCATTGCCACTCAGGTAGGAAGAAATCCAGCTTCAAAATCTCATCTTAGCATCTGCTTTCTCCAACCACTTCCCATACTGCCTATTATAGTTCTGGTTCCCCAGAAAGCAGAAACTAAGAGACTAGCCTGCAATAGGTTTATTAAAAGTGAAAGTCGCTCAGTCATATCTGACTCGGCAGTCCATGGAATTCTCCAGGCCAGAATACTGGAGTGGGTAGCCTTTCTCTTCTCCAGGAGATCTTCCCAATCCAGAGATCAAACCCAGGTCTCCTGGATTCTTTACCAGCTGAGTCACAAGGGAAGCCCAAGAATACTGGAGTAGGTAGCCTATCCCTTCTCCAGTGGATCTTCCCAACCCAGAAATTGAACCAGGGTCTCCTGCATTGCAGGTGGATTCTTTACCAACTGAACTATCAAGGAAGCAGCTTTGGAAATCAACTCCCATGGAAGAAATGTAAATAAAATAGGACTGAGCAGCAGGAGAAGTTAGACTGTGATGCTATCTCAACAAAGGCCTTAACCAACTCTGTCTGGTACTCTGAAGCTAGGATGCCCAAGGTGGGATGAAGGAGCCACGACTTTATATACCCACATACCCCAGTCACTAGATAAAGCTGCCGGGGAGAATAGGCTGTGACCTTGACTAAGGGAACTGTCTTTACCTGAGGCAATTGAAAAGTGCTGGGAGTGCTGCCTGTAGAAAGCTCTCAGTTGTTAGTCTGCTTTAAAATATAATGTAACTTACCAGTGAACACAATAAAAGAAAACAAGTTGACACTTTTGTTTCTACTACAATCCAAATCCATTTCTTTATCTTACCTTATTGCATTGGACCTCTCCTATGGTGATCAATACAGTGATGCTAGTTACCATTTTTCAGGGAGAAAGCTTCTAGCATTTTGCTCTTAAATATATATCGTGTGTGTGTTTTTATACATACTTTTGATTAGCTATGAATGTCCCCTCTTTCCTAGTTTTTTCTTAGAAACAGATGCTGAATTTAACCAAATGCATTTTCTGTATCTACTGAAATAATCATATAATCTATTGAGATTATTTTATTCCATTCACATAGCAAACTACAGTGACTTTAAAATATTAAACCAAGTTTCCTTTTTACACATATGTTGATTTTATTTGCTAGAATTTTGGAATTATATTTTTATACTTGTTTTTTAGCGATTTGTCTGTAAATTACCTTTCCTGTAATTCTTTGTCAGATTTTGCTATAAAGGTCATGCTGCCTTCATAAAATGAATCAGAAAGTATTCTCTCTGTTTGCATAAGACTGGTATTATATATTTCTTTACTGTTTGGTCCAATTCATTAGCATCTAAGGCCAGAGTTTCTTTGTGGGAAGATTTTTCTTGAGAAATTCTTTTCTTTACTAGATATAGGACTATTCAGATTTTTGCTTTCTTCTTAAGTCAATTTTGATAAGCTACATTGTTATGAATTTATGCATCTTACCTAAATTGTTAAGAGTTTCCACTTAGCTTCTCATCCTTTTATAAGCATCATTCTACTACTCTCTATTTATTTTTCTCCTTTTTGCCTTGAACTACATTTGGATTAGACGTTTCTCTGAGTGGACAAGTGGCTTAGACTATTAGACTCAGTTCTCTTCACTTGCTCTCCAGGATCCTGACCTCTCAAATCTTCCTACCTTGGTGTTTCTCTAATGCATTCAAGAAGATGTCTTTTTACATTTTGTTCAATGTTTCTAATTGTTTTTAGCAAGAGGATTGTTTTGCTTATCCATGATAGATGGAAATAATGTGTTACAATAAATATCTGACTAATAAATGCAAATTGCGTTCCATAATTACTGTATCTCATACCCAGATGTCACTAGGAACGCGTGTCCTGTAGGAGAACACCTGGTGTCCTTACACTGCATTCTGTTTTTCCTCTACTGCATAACAGGCTTCTCAAAGACAAAGAGGATGTGTCTTTGAATAGAGTACATTTGTATCCAGGTACTTCTCAACTGAACCACAAAAAACAACTGCAGCTTAATTCATGCAATTTAAAAATCACTAAAATTGTCATCACCTTGAGCATTGCAGGCAGACGCTTTACCCTCTGAGCCACCAGGGAAGCCCCTTAAGTATATTAGAGGTTCTCAATTAATATAGTCTATTACTATCGCTATTATTGTAAACACACTATTCTACTTCTGAAAGACAACCTTCAGCAAAACAATGAAGGTAATTGACACAGTAATATAATTGGTTGAGAATGGCTTAGCTATGTACAAAATTCAGCAAACTTAATTTAATGGACAAAGCAATCATGATATAAAACTAAATGCTTGATTCTTTCTTACCAAAAAAACTTAAGACTATGATCATCACCATGCATCTTCATCTCCTTAATCAAGAATGAGGAATGATCGAGCTTTAGACCAGAAACATACATAAAACAGTGTGACACCATCATAAAATACATGTGCTAGCAAAGGGAGGTTTATGTAGCTAAGGCAAAGAAATGAAAGATTACCTAATAAATTCAAAACTCAATCAAACTGTCCACCTTCTCTGCTCAAATAGTTCAGTAAATGGTAAATTTTGAAGGATGTAAATTCTTCCCATATGTCTGAATATAGCACAGCCTCATTAGATGGTTTCCTGCCTTTCTATTTTGCTGTAGAAACCTGCAGTGTCACAAAATTTCAAAGAGACAGTATTAGCCAAAGTGACCCACGATATTAAGAGAGAAATGAAGTCAACTGGATTAAACTTGCTAGGAACAACCTTACTATACGGAAACAAGGTAGATTCTGGTTGCAGATGAAAATGATAGGGGTAAGAAAACTCCAACTGCTAGTTAGCTTGGCTACACTGTGCTCTGAAAAGTCTTTTGTTAACATGATCTCTCTATCTGGAACTCCATTACCCTGTGTTTAAAACAAAGGCACCCTATTCAAAGCAGGCTATAATTGCAGTCTTTCAGCAAAACAGCATTTACCAAAACATGCCTTTCAGAATGTGGTACAATTTATCACCCCTATGGTGCATGACACACAATTACATTTGTCACTGATTTAATTGGATATTACATGTCAGTAATGACTCATCAGGTCCAGAAGTTATGAAAGATGAATTTTTTACTACTATATTTCAGAATTTGCTCCAAAAATAAAACTTAAAAAAAATAATTTATTTCTTAGTAAGGGCAGAAGCTACACTTGGGAGAAACATTAATCCCTGTTTTAGAAAAATAACGACATATTTCATTTATTGACAGCAAGATGATTGCCTACAGTGTTTCTCATTACCTCTAGATCACAAATGAGTAAATCACTGTCAGACAAACCAAGGTTAAAATTGAGTGTGTACATTTTAACAAGGTGCAGCAATAAATATATACAATAAACAACAACAACAAAAAGCCTTATCACCGGGAGAGGATTGTTAATTCAGAGAATTTTTAAGATTCTGTGATCTGATAAGTTCTGCAACCTAGTCACCGCTGAAATTAAATTAGGTTGCAGAAAATGAATATTTCATTTTTAAGATGCTGTTGCTTGGAGACCTGGAAAGAGAAGGCTGGTTTAGCCTAAGATGGGAGAGATGTTATGAGGGCTAGCATTTTCTACTCCTGAAAACTGCTGGAGAATGCCTTGGAAAAAGTACATAAGGGAGGCAAAACAATGATGATTGTACAAATGAGTTCATTGTAATTGCCACCGTGCATATCATTTATTCCAAGCCAAGGAAGTCTCTCTCCACCCTTAACTCCTACTAATAAGACTTAAGTTGGGAAAAAAAATAATGTGATACCATAGACCCAATCTTTTTTTTTAAATAGACACAGTTTTCAAAAAGGTAAAACAAAGGATATTTTTCTTACTAAGGAGGCTCAATAAGTAAAAGAGACATATAACCTCATTAGCTACATGTTGGATGGATCTGTACTCACCTAGATACATTTTAATCAGCCATATAAACATTGAAAACACTTTCTTTTCATCACTCTTGAAGCTAGAGCGGTTTTGAGAGCTCTTCCATTGTTGGGGTATGGAGGAATGCTAATTTTTTCCCAGGATCTATAATTACAGAACCTCTTGAGCTTTACCTGGGCACACCGCTGCCCTGCATAGATCGCTTTTCCCAGCCTTTCTGCCAGGTAGGTGTGACCATGTGAATATGTTTTGACCAGTGAGATGCAGGCTGAAGGCATGTATGCAACTTGTTGATCATAATTTTTTGGAAAGAAGCCTTGTCCTTTACTCCTTCTTTTCCTTTCTCGTGGGCTGGTGTGCTCAGGTAATGATGTGAGCCAGATTCACCATATGGAGCTGTACTTAGCAGTATGGCAGAGCAGCAAGATGGAAGAAACCCAGATGCCTGGATGACTCATGGAACAAAGTAACCAGCCTGTATTGCCTGCCAATTCTAGGCTGTCTCATGACAAAAAATACATAAATAATGCCCATCTCATAAATCTGTATTTGAGTATCTCTATTTGACAGCAATATGTTGTCCTTCAGTCGCTAAGTCATGTCTAACTGTTTGCAACCCCATGGAATTTGCTCATGTCCATTGAGTCCGTGATGCCATCCAACTATCTGATCCTCTTTGCCTCCTTCTCCTCCTGCCCTCAAACTTTCCCCGCATCAGGGTCTTTTCCAATAAGTTGGCCCTTCACATCAGGTGGCCAAAGTATTGGAGTTTCAGCTTCAGCATCAGTTCTTCCAATGAATATTCAGGGTTTGTTTCCTTTAGGATTGACTGGTTTGATCTCCTTGCTGTCCAAGGGACTCTCAAGAGTCTTCCCCAGCACAGTTCGAAAGCATCAGTTCTCCACCACTCAACCTTCTTTATGGTCCAACTCTCACATCCATACATGACTACTGGAAAAACCATGGCTTTGAATAGATGGACCTTTGTTGGCAAAATGATGTCTCTGCTTTTTAATATGCTGTCTAGGTGGGTCATAGCTTTTCTTCCAAGAAGCAAGCATCTTTTAATTTTGTGGCTGCAGTCACCAGCTACAGTGATTTTGGAGCCCAGGAAAATAAAATCTGCCACTGTTTTCACCATTTCCCCATCTATTTGTCACGAAGTGATGGGACTGGATGCCAATATCTTAGTTTTTGAATGCTGAGTTTTAAGCCAGTTTTTTCACTCTCCTCTTTTACCCTCAGCAAGAGACTCTTTAGTTCCTCTTCACTTTCTGCCATTAGAGTGCTATCATCTGCATATCTGACATTGTTGATATGTCTCCTGGCAGTCTTGATTACAGCCTGTGATTCATCCAGCCTGGCACTTCATATGATGTATTCTGCATTTAAATTAAATAAGCAGGGTGACAATATATAGCCTTGATGTACTCCTTTCCCAATTTGTAACCAGTCCATTGTTCCATGTCCATTTCTAACTGTTGTTTCTTGACCAGAATACAGGTTTCTCAGGAATCAGGTAAGGCAGCTTGGTATTCCTATCTCTTTAAGAATTTTCCAGTTTGTTGTGATCTACACAGTCAAAGGCTTTAATGTAGTCAATGAAGCAGTAGTAGATGTTTTTTCCAGAATTCCTTTGCTCTTTCTATGATCTGACGGATGTTGGCAATTTGACCTCTGGTTCCTCTGCCTTTTCTGAATCCAGCTTGTACATCTAGAAGTTCTCAGTTCACGTACTATTGAAGCCTAGCTTGCAGGATTTTGAGCATTACCTTGCTAGTATGTGAAATGAGCACAATTGTACAGTTGTTTGGACATTCTTTGGCATTGCCCTTCTTTGGGACTGGAATGAAACTGACCTTTTCCAGTCCTGTGACCATTGCTGAGTTTTCCAAATTTGCTGGAGTAATGAGTACAGCACTTTTACAGCACAATCTTATAGGATTTTAAATAGCTCACCTGGAATTCCATCACCCCCACTAGCTTTGTTCATAGTATTGCTTCCTAAGGCCCATTTGACTTCATACTCCAGGATGTCTGGCTCGAGGTGAGTGATCACACATTCATGGTTATCTGGGTCATTAAGACCTTCTTTTGTCTAGTTATTATGTAACCTAACTCACATATTAGATTTTGGTAGTCATGGTCTCAAGAGAGGATCTTTCCTCTTGTCATTTGTTCAACTTGACCATCATTCTAACCTACTCTTCATTCTCATCTACCTTTCTCAGTTCTTAATAGTAGATACAAAATCAGGATGACAACCTATTCTCCAATGCAGTTTGAGCGAACTTAATCTTTTTGGTTGCTGCCAACCCCTATATAATCCTCATCCAGAATTTTAACATGTGTTCCAACTGTGGAATACATCTCTATATATGATCCTGCCTCCATGACCACAATGACATCCCAAGAAATGAGCATGTGACACAAGCTGGGAGACTCAAGTTTTCCTGGGTTCTTCCTGGAGAATGGGCACTTTCTTGTGAAACATATATGCACCAACTTATGAAGCCCTTTCGCAATGATAAAGAATGAACAGAGAAGGAAGTCAGTGTATAGTGTAAGGAAGAAGAAAACCCCAGTGCTCATCACCAGTTATCCCAAGCCAGGAACCTGAACTCCACAAGCCATATGAACAAAAAAAAAAAAAAAAAAAAAAACCCAAAAAGTTATTTTGGCCTAGGCTAGTTTGAACTGGGTTTTTCCATTATCAAATAAAGGATCCCTGATTAATGCTCTCTGCAAATTAACTTCATTATTGCAACACTGACCTTGTATGCTTAAAATGGGCCCTTGGGCTTTCTTTTTCTCCCCTAGCAGCATCAAGAATCAAACAATAAAAGGTGAAAACCTAATGCCATTAAATATCTGGCTATAGATCCATAGCCTATATATAATCAAATTTCACTCTTCAAATCATGATTTTATTCTTCCAGGTTAAACAGGAGTTACTGGACTCCATAAATACTGTCCTAATTTTGTGACTACCAAGCCACCCCAAATGGTTAGTTCAAAGTAGCAGCAGGATCATAAGAGTAAAGTATTTTTTGTTATAACTGTAACTCAGCACACAACATGGAGATTTACCACCTGGGAAAAAGAAACAAAAATTATAATGCTATACCTAAAAGTATATACAATACCATCGAATGACTGCTTTTCTCTGTTTTTCAATGTTGGAAAATGAAAAGGTTGACAAGCTATTTGTTCATAAAATAAGGACCATCTTGCAGGCCACTACTGATTACAAAAGGATTTTCGGTGATCTGACTATATCATTTTAAAGTAAAATTGAAGGGAGGAGAGGTGGCCACCTGTATGTTGGGGGTGGGACATTCCCTGGGACCAGTGGCATTAACAGGGTGTGGTTGTTTCCATATTGCCAATGCCATGATCTGATCATGTAAGATCAGGAACTCTCTTTGAATAACTAATGAACAGTCATTCTTCCTGACAGATGGAAGACTTAATTTTAACCAAATAAAACTCCTTGCTGCAGAGGGTGCAGGAGCCATTTCTGAGGTGTGCGAGGGCATGGGCAGTGCACAGTTAACAAAGAATTTCTTTCATGTTCTTTAGCACTAGAACTACTCCCAAGAATCACAGTAGAGAATAACGCCTATGACAAATAGATGCTGACAAGGGCCACCACATCAAAATTCTCTTCTCTCCAGATGTCACTCATCACTGATTGACACAGCAGACAGTCCCTGTTGGTAGAGGCTCAAGATGAACTAATAAATCTAATAGCCAGTGGGAATGTGTTCTAGCCTTTTCTATGATTGCCGGGGTTATACTAATATTCTGCATCCTAAGCGAAGCCTTTAAGGAGGAAGAGTAGCAGTAGGTGAGGCACATTTTTCACTGTTTTTATAATTCTTAATTACTATCAGTTTGTACAGATACAGATTCTTGACTATGTATGTTTTCTTAATTGTATGTAAATTTTTCATGTTCACAGCATAACTACTTTTCTTTGCATTATACTCCTGTAACTGTCTGCCAATTTACAAGGCTGGACCTGGACGAATAAATAAGTTAACTTTCTTCTTCATTCACGTAATAAGTAGTTATTGTGAAAATGAATCTATAGGACTATTAGGATAGAAAGTTGAAAATAGTGCTAGACATTCTCTTCTAAGAAGTTAACAATCCATGTGAGAGGAAGACAGGATTCAGAGTAGGAAGCAATATAAAAACTTAAGACAGCAGCCCACTTGAATGTACCGCATTAGTGGAGCAGGCTGCTACTTCTTAAATTTCAGTCACATGCATGCTAATCTGATGTGGTTTACCTTCTGCCATATTCACATGCTATGGAATTATTATTACTTAATCAATATTTTTATATAGATGAAATTATTCATTTTTTTCCTTCATTAATCCCATAGTCAAAGGAAACTAGACAGCTACCATAGATGGAAACGTTATTTTCTAAAACTTAGTAAGTATAAAAGGGAATACATTAAAAATAAAACCATGTTATAAAATTTCAGCTAGGTATTTTCACTTGCTGAAAGCTGAGACCTGTTATGTATCTGTATAATCTCAATCGTTTTTCTTTTATATAAAGTCATCATGGCACAACCAGTAGTGTGTGCCCCACAATTAGGGATCTACTAGTTAGGAAATAACAGTGAAAGGGATTCAGAAGAGGAAGGTGATCTGTGGGCCAGGTGATATACTAAGGCTTCCTGAAAGACACTGCCTTTGAGTGGGGCTTGAATTGATAGGGCTTGAATTATCCAACTAGTGGACCCAGGGGCAGAAATGATTTGGGCAATTATGGAGAAGAGTTGAGACATAGGAGTCTAATATAAGTGATACTAAGTTAGCTTTCTTAATCAGCCATCATGTATAACCTAGGACTTCAATAACAGCAAACAATTAACATTACTAACCACTTACTATGTACCAAGCACCAAGCTAGGCATTTGCACATATGTTTCCTCTTTTGATCCTAATAACTTAAGGAAACAGCTACTATCCCCATTTT
The DNA here is from genome assembly GCF_029407905.1 of Bubalus kerabau. Lineage (NCBI taxonomy): Eukaryota > Metazoa > Chordata > Mammalia > Artiodactyla > Bovidae > Bubalus > Bubalus kerabau. The sequence continues at coordinate 23,858,874 of NC_073640.1, forward strand.
ATAGATGAGGAAACTACAGTACAGAATTAATTCAAGGCTATATAGCTTTGAAAGCAGTGGAACCAGGGATTATAACCCAGGTCCTTCTGTATCCAAAGTCTTTTTTCTCTACCTCACACTGTTTCCAGTGAAATCATGAAATGAAAGCCATGGGCCATCTTGGGGCATTCTCATTAAAGGCCTCTGCAGTGGGAGCGAGGAAGGCAGAGAAGGTGAGAGGAGTTTACTCCTTCACTAAGGCCCCGAGAAACTGAGGCAAATAAGCACCCAGGTGCTCCAGTATTTGCTTCTTTTCTGGAATATTCTAGTTTGGCCTTCAGTAATGAAAACAAGAGCCTCAAGATAGGCCTCCCAGCTCTGAAACTGGAAAATATCAGCTGTGCTTATCAGCAGCATCAGTGACCAAAGGTTGACCTTGCTGAGTTAATCAGTAGAGAAACTAATCAGTTGGAAAAATGCAAATTTGTTTTCTGCACAGAGTTGGAAACTCATTACACTGAGCCACTCCTTAAATTAAGTTCCAAGTAGTGACTCAAAATCTGGGTCAGATAAGGAACAATGTAAGACTGTAATAAGCAGGTTGGAGAGCAGCAGCACTTGAAATTCTATCATTTGAGGCATTTGTATTCATTTCTCCTAGGCCCCTTAACAGTGTCTACGGAACAGCAAATGGCCAACTCAGTTTGGATTAGACTGTTTTTCTAGATGTCACATATTTATATGGATGAACATTTTTTTTATAACAGATTTTGGTTTAAAGTTTGATCAGTGCACCTGCTCCTTTACTCCAAATGTCAAACCTTAAGCTACTTCATCTCCCTCATCAACAGTGGATTGTTGTAAGTTTCCAGAGGTGAGCATTATATCATGGACTAACCTCATCCCTTGCTCCCTGGAACCTCTGGGTCACTAAGTCTGAGAAATCAAAACTATGTACTGTGCTTTTTTCAAAAATGCCAACTATGGTTTAAAACCAATGGTTGTCACCAGTACCCCAGTGGGACAGGTTAATAATGGGGCTTCATTTCCTCCCCCCAGATGATCAAGCAACTTCAAGAAAATGGACACTGTCCCTCTTCATTCTTGCTAACTTCCAGTGTGCCTTGGAAAACCCTCAGTGCCTGACTCCCCTGCACATGAACTTGGACGACACCTGCCAGAAAGTTCCGTTAAAGGAGGGGGCACTTAACAAAATGCACAGCATGTACAGTGAGAACTTCTCAAATTTAGCACTTCTGTCTTGTGCTTAAATAATCACCAACAGGATGGAATTGTTGAGAATTTAAAAATAAAACACCTTATGATGAAAGCAAAGATGATTTTGACTAACATCTGTTTGTTTATGCACCCACAATGTTCGTGGCATGGGAAAATAATTTCCAAAGGTGACTGGACACAATACTTCAAAAAGCTTATGATCTTGCATGCAAAGCAGATAAATTTTTACCCAACAGTGAGACACGTGCAAATACAGAAGCACCTACAAGGTGCAAGAGTAGTGTTTAATTTTTTTCTTGCTCCCTCAAAAATCTTTAAAGTTAACAATAATTCAGGCAAGACTCCTTAACCTGGAGAAAAGATGATGAGTAGGCTGTGGGTATTAATTGCTGTCTTCAGACAGTTGAAAAGCTGCCACAGAGAAAGTAGAGGAATATTTCTCTGAGTTGCTCAGGAAAGCATACCTGGTTAAGTATTTATAAGGTACATTTTAATTTGACATCAGAAGGAACTTTCTCCTAAGTAGGGTATTCCCAGAGAAGGCAATGGCACCCCACTCCAGTACTCTTGCCTGGAAAGTCCCATGGGTGGAGGAGCCTGGTGGGCTGCAATCCATGGGGTCGCTAAGAGTCGGACACGACTGAGTGACTTCACTTTCACTTTTCACTTTCATGAATTGGAGAAGGAAATGGCAACCCACTCCAGTGTTCTTGCCTGGAGAATCCCAGGGATGGGGGAGCCTAGTGGGCTGCTGTTTATGGGGTCGCACAGAGTCAGACACGACTGAAGCGACTTAGCAGCTGCAGCAGCAGGGTATTCCCTTAAGAGTTTAGCTCCATTGAGAAGCACTGAGATATCCTATTTCTATGCTATGAATGGCCAGTCATATAGTTTTTCTCCTTACTGGGCATGTTTCCTTGTCTTTGCCACCAGCTCACTTCTTATTTGCCAAAGTCCTTTATCCTTATGCCCTAAGATGAGGCAGATCCACTAAGCCATGTAACATCTAGTGACCCCACCACACCCCAGCCTAGCTAACTGGGCCATGAATGAAACACATAACCCAAGGCCAGGCTTTCATAGGCTGCCTAGCAATCAGTTGTTCTCTCTTTCCTGAGAACCTGAGTTAAGAGTAGCAGAGGTGGTGGTTGTTCAGTCTTGGATGGGTCCAGTTTGTAGACTCTTTGACTTGTGGCACTGTGGGCTGTGTGCCATAGATATAGTCAGCTCACAGAGAAGCCACCAAGAAGAGAGATATATCACACCATGTGTCCATTGATGGAGAGAGGCAGGACCAAGCAGCTCCTGAAACTGAGGACAGGCTTTGGTTTGTACCAGGTTCTAATTTCTGTCCCTATTAGCCTGGTTATGACCCTGAGTTTGCCTGTCAAATCCTTAAAATTAGCCACCTTTCCTTGAACTAGCATCAGTATCTTTCTGTACTGTGCAACCAATGATCCCCATTGAAATAGTAACAAAAAGCTTATAGTTCTCTATCAAGAATTAAGCAGCATCTATACACACTCCTGCCTGCAACCTAAAAATTATACTTTAATTAAATTTTGATTCCTGGACATTGTTATTAGGATCGTTTTCATTTTTCTTTTTCTTACACATGAAGAATAGTTTGAGAGGACCCAAGTATGTTGAAATCAAAATCATTTTCCCGACAGGATTTTGGAATTTATTTCTATTCCTTCTAGCATATTATAGATGAGACATTGGATGCCAGACTGATTCTCCTTCCTTCACAATCACCACATTTGTTTTTTATTCTGCAACTGTGCATTTTTCTCTACATATCCCCAAAACTCAAAAATAGCACATTTCTATATGCATCCCTTTTCTAAGCACCTGCCTAGGATTTAATGTGCCCTTTTGATCTGAAGACTCAAGGATTTCTTTGTCTGAAGCAATTTTACTTACTTGCTCTATTATCACTTCTTTAAACTTCTTCCCATCTATGTTTTCTCTTTCTATAATACTCATTAGATATCTCATCTCAGGCTTATTCTGTGCTTCTTCCCTTTTATCCATAATTTAAATGTTGTCCTCTAGCTATGAACTTTGAAGAATGTCTTCTGTTGGTTTATCAGTTCATTATTTCACTGTTCATCTATTTGGTGTCTGTATTCTGTTTTCAGCTTTGGTAAACATTTATTTTCTATGAATTCTTTCTTGGTAACCAATTACTTCTTTTCTTTTTAAGCACATGATACTCTTACTTTCCAAAGTTATTACACAATCATAATAAGATTAATAGTTTAAAGCTTTACTTTTACTCCTGTTTCTTCCATTATATCCATTTCAGTAGAGGCCAAGGGTGGTGTAGATAGTCCAATCCATGAAAACCCCTTTGACTCCTATGTGTATCAATAGAGCGTGAAAATAATAATATTGATAAAAGACATAGTCAGAGTTTAAAGACAAGATTAACATCTCCTTGGCAGAAATAGGAGACAACTGCAAAGCATTGAATAAGATAATATCAAAAGCCTACAGTGTCTAAGGTTTGGCTCCCACTATATGCGAGCCTAAATGTAACCCAAGCCAAGTGGAATACCACTTGCTAAATTTTCATTCAAATATGAGGCCAAAATAAACACATTTTTGAACATGCCAAGACTTACAGAATTTGACAAGAGATGTTCATTGTAAAAGAATTATCAGCAGACATACTGCACTGAGGCTTTAAGGTCCCAGATATATAGAGAAAGCTTCTCATACCCAAAACATTGCTTGTTAACATTGCTTGTTAACAATGACTTTAGTGAGTATGATCTCTAGTCAGTCATGTGTGCACATATATTATATAATGGTCGTACAGTGGTTAAGAATCCACCTGCCAATGCAGGGGACATGGGTTTGATCCGTACAGATACAGGAATATTTCACATGCCCTGGAACAACTAAGCTAGTGCACCACAGCTACTGAGCCCGCACTCTTGAGCCCATGAGGTGCAGCTACTGAGTCGGAACGCTACAAAAACTGAAGCCGAGAGCATCTCCTAGAGCCCAGGCTCTGCAACAAGAGAAACCACTGCAATGAGAAGACCCGCACCACAGTGAAGAGTAGCCCCCACTCGTTGCAACTGGAGAAAGCCCTCGCACAGCAGTGAAGACCCAGGACAACCAAAAAAAATTAAGTTTTTTTAAAAAGCTCTATATGTGTGTACGTGTAGACATATGTATATCTACATATATATGTGTGTATATGTGTCAGTTGTGTCCGACTCTTTGCAACCCCATATGCTATACAGTCCATGGACTTCTCCAGGCCAGAATACTGGAGTGGTGGCCTTTCCCTTCTCTAGGGGATCTTCCCAACCCAGAGATCAAACCAGGTCTCCCGCATTGCAGGCGGATTCTTCACCAGCTGAGCCACCAGGGAAGCCCAAGAATATTGCAGTGGGTGACCTATCCCTTCTCCAGCAGATCTTCCTGACCCAGGAATCAAAGCAGGGTTTCCTTCATTGCAGGCAGATTCTTTACCAACTGAGCCATCAGGGAAGCTCCTAGACATATGTATATCTACATACATATGTCTATATATATGTGAGTATGTGTATGTATGTGTGTATATATATATGTGTATAGTATATCTATGTATACATGTATATGTATGGACATATGTATATATGTGTGTATGTGTGTGAATATATACTATTGTGTTGTTTATACAAGAAATGGGAGATCTGAAGATAATATGGCAAAATGTTCACATTGATTAGATCTATCTGGATGATGATGTCAAGTAGAGTGCTTTCTATCTTTCTGTATGTCTTAACTATTCCTTATTAAATATTTTTAAGTAATTTGAAAGCATAAAAATCCATGAACTTGGCTTGTTCATGAGCACAGATTCCAGGCATTTAAGGATATCAGTAGCTGTTCTCTCACAAGCTCATCAGATCATTGATGCTGAAGCTTTTTCTTACACTCATCAGAGTAATACTGCCTACTATGGATTGTTTTGTGTGGTTTTTTTTTTAAGACAATTTTATAATCAGCCACGCATCTTTGAAAAAAATGTTTTCTCCCTATTTGAATTTAGCTTTACTTGAGTTGTCTTTTTATTTGGGGGGAGGGGCCAGGCTTGGCAGGAGGACTGTCACAAGGGAATGGTCACAGAAGCATGTGCTGTCTCCCCTGGTGAAGGGGACCATCTTTAACAGTCTCTTTCCTTGGGTTCATAAATGGATTTCTGCCTCATCTTGCAGTAAATCTGAGACCAAAAGAATTCATAGGGCCTCCTAATGCAGTAATGCAGCATGACTGATGAAATGTGGCAGGCACAACCCAATATCTAGTTTTCTGAAAACCACACTGAAATGAACCATCCTGGCCAGAAAGTTAAAACAATACGCAGACTTGAACAACCACCAAAGTTATTTTCCTTGATTCAGTCGTATTCTCAGGCACTTTGCAATTTGGATTACAAAGCACTATCTGTGTATTTTCTGATGGCGGGTGACAGCTACTGTTTATTCCCAGAAACTCAAATTAATGGTTTTGTTAAATCGACTTTCACCACTGCACACATAAGTCATCCCCTGGGGATCTGTCTAAAGGTCTAAGCCAGTTTCATGTACTTCAAAATGAGTGCTCTTAAGCAAACAGCAAGAAAATTGGTTACCTGAATCTTGCAAGTCAATTGAGGTGCTGCCTGCAAGGACATAGGAGGGTCAGAAGAAATAGGTATAAAATCAGGACCAACTTCATTGGCCCTTCCCTAGCATAACAATCATGTCAGTAAAATGGACCAGTGACTCCAAGACAATGGGAAAGGTTGGAATTGAGAAGACTTTGGTTCCAGTCTCATTCTTTTCTTCAGTCCCTCTCAGGCTTAGCTGTCCCATTTTTAACACTTGATCCCAGCCCTCTGCTTAGTAACTCAACACATCAGGATAAAATGAAATTACAGAAGTGAAAATATGTTGGAGACGGTAAAACACTTTGTATGTATAAGACATTAAATTATCTGCTGGATATTTAGTTGAAGTTTTTATCTTTCAAGCTGGTGGCTTGGACTCAGTGAAAACAACAGACTGAACCACATCTGACTTCTCAGGGTCTGAGAGTGTCCTGTAAATTGAGTGCAACCATCCTAAATTGAGCACCTTCTAAAGCTGTTGTGAGAAGCATGTGAGAAAATAGATGCAAGATCATACTGCAATGTTAAAGAGATGGGATAAATATCAAGTGTGGCTATTTTTGATGAGTGTTCTGACTGCCTTTCTAAACAAGCCACCTTCTGGAATATGCTGGTGAAAGAGGCACAGAAATGCCAGTTCTGAGCAGCAAAACCCCAGGAAGGGTCGGGAGGTCTCATCATGCGGATCAGATTTGTCTCTTATCTGGATATTTCAAGGAGCAGTTGTGATTTTTTCCTTGCATTGGTTCTAGTCACCTGAAAAACTGCCCCTGTTCTCAATTTCAGTTTCTAGTGGGCATTCTGAAATGAAACAAAATTAACCCATGCAGGAACTACATGCCTATGGTTTGGAGATTCTGCAGAATATATGTAAAGAAGGCCACAGAAGCTAAATTACCTGCTTACATGCCAAGTTGCTTCAGTTGTGTCCAACTCTGTGTGACTCTATGGACTGTAGCCTGCTAGGACCTTCCGTCCATTGGGGATTCTCCAGGCAAGAATCCTGGAGTGGATTGCCATGCCCTCCTCCAGGGTATCTTCCCGACCCAGGGATCGAACCTGCGTCTCTTACATCTCCCACATTGGCAGGCAAGCAGGTATTTTTTTTACCACTAGCGCCACCTGGGAAGCTAAATTAGGTGATGTGGTGGTGGTTTAGTCAGTCTTGTCCACCTCTTGCGACCCCATGGACTGTAGCCTGGCAGGCTCCTCTGTCCATGGGATGGCAAATGTCTTATTTGGCTTCCCTGGTGGCTCAGATGGTAAAGAATCTGCCTGCAATGCAGGAGATCCAAGTTTGATCCCTGGGTCAGAAAGATCCCCTGGAGAAGGGACTGGCAACCCACTCCAGTATTCTTGCCTGTTGAATTCCATGGACAGAAGAGCCTGGCAGGCTACAGTCCATGGAGCCACAGAGCAGGACATGACTGAGTGACTAAAAATTTCACCTTCAAATGTCTCATTTAGAGTAAAAATGGTATGTTTTCTTTAGCAACAGAAACTCTCCAAATACTAGCCTGAAACATCTAAATTCAATAGCATCTACACAAAACTCATACGAAAGTAATTTACACATACTTGTGTAGTTTACACAAGTAAATTATATCAAAACCATACTACTTCAAGTGCATGAAAACTAAAGAAGAAAAGTCAAGTTTGACAAGGATTTATTTGGTTCAGATTCAAATAAAGCCCTTGTCAGAGCAGTGTAGCAGCAGAATACAAGGTTAGGGATCACTGGCCTGGGGCAGGCACTTCACTCCCACATTTGCTTATTCTCCTGTGAAATGCAGATAATAATCTACAGTGCTGACTCTTTGCTCAACAAGGCTGTAGATGGGAATGTGGTTTCCAAAGTGTAAGGCCCAGTGGAAATGCAAGTTATCTTGGTTACACTCTGTGCAATTCAAGGAATCAATTCTGTTCCTCCACTCTGTGCCGGCCATCAAGGTAACTGTCAGAGGCAAAAGCAGAATTTAATGCCATGTCTGACTCTTTTTTGAGATGCTATGGACTATAGTCCACCTGGCTCCTCTGTTCATGGAATTTCCCAGGCAAGAATACTGGGGTGGGTTTCCATTTCCTTCTCCAGGGAATATTCCTGATCCAAGGATCAAACCCGCATCTTCTGTGTTTGGAGGCAGATTCTTTAACACAGCCACCTGGGAAGTCCAGCACCCAAGAAAATATATATTGGCAATATGGTTTGTGCTCTAACACAGTGTCCTCAACCAGGTGCCCACCGTCCCTGGGAAGGTCTGTGGATTTCTTCAAGTGGGTCTCTGTTTCCTCTAAAGTTTTACTATACACATGTATTTATATGTATGTATAGTAAATATATGTGTGCATGTGTAAGCATGTGTGTGTACATGTACTCAAGAGTACATAAGAAGTGAAAGTGAAAGGTGTTCAGTCATGTCTGGCTCTTTGCAACCCCATGGACTATAGCCCGCCAGGTTCCTCTGTCCATGGGATTCTCCAGGCAAGAATATTAGAGTGGGTAGTCATTCCCTTCTTCAGGCGATATTCCTGACCCAGGGATCAAACCCAGGTCCCCACCACTGCAGGTAGATTCTTTACTGTCTGAGCCACCAGGTAAGTGTACACAAAAGTACATATATTTCATCAAGTTACCACAGGGATTCATGTCCTAACCTCTTCTTAGGGAGAGGCATCACCTATATAATCTGTATCTCGTTGTAACTGTTCCCATTTTTAACTGGAAGGAACACCTGCAGTGTATTTAAACTGAACAGTCTTATCTCAAACAAAATATCCCTTAAAGACACTAATTCCTGTTGAGGTTGCCATTAAGTTCCTATGCTGCTTACTCTCATCCTCTGGCAGGCACTGAAATACGATATTTTGATAAAAGTTGGGAGGGTGGCTCTGACGGTCAAGGTCCAGAGATAGCAATCAGGGGGCTTTATTGTTCTGATAAACCTTGAGTCATTCTTTAATAGAAAAACACTCATAATATAGTGAGTAGGAAAAGTAGCAGGCTACACATTTGAAAGCTGTTGTAGCCTTGCTGAAGACTGGACAATTCCTTTCTCTCCACTGACTTATCACCTATTGGTTGAGAGTTTCCTGATAAAACCCAGCACATAACAGCCCTCCTACTGATGGCAACAGGTCCTCCGCCATTCAGCTGCTGGATCAACAGGCAGTCATCTCTAACTTTAGTAGAGGACTCTACACCATCCTCTTGAGAGGCCCTTGGACAGCAAGGGGATCCAACCAGTCTATCCTAAAGGAAATCAGTCCTGAATATTCATTGGAAGGACTGATGCCAAAGCTGAAACTCCAATACTTTGGCCACCTGATGCGAAGAACTGACTCAATGGAAAAGATCCTGATGCTGGGAAAGATTGAAGGCAGGAGGAGAAGGGGATGACAGAGGGTGAGATGGTTGGATGGCGTCACCGACTCAATGGACATGAGTTTGAGTAAGCTCCAGGAGTTGGTGATGGACAGGGAAGCCAGGAAAGTCCATGGGGTTGCAAAGAGTCGGACACAACTGAGCAACTGAACTGAACTGAACTACGCTATCACAAACAAGGCAAGCCAAATCTGATGAACTGCTGCATTTGGCTCATGGATTCTCAATTCAGTTGAAATAAAGTTCATTTTCTTCCAGGTCACATAACTGATATATAAGTTTCCTTTAGTTCTTAAATTGTAGGATTGTTAGGCTTATTAAGAAGAGGTCAATATATCCTGCAATTAGCCACTCAGGAAATAATACATTTTTTTTGTAAACCAAGGCTGATTGCCCTGGAAGCAGCTGAGCTGAAACCACTAGACCCAGAGCTTAAAATTTAATGATATGAAAGATCTAACCAAAAACAAGAGTCAGTACTTCATGTTCTTGACTGCAATAATCAAAATGGACCTTGCCATTTCACCAGACTGCCAAAATGGAGTCTTAAGAAAAGGCTGTATAAAATGTTACTGTCTACTACTTTTTCGTGTGTGGTAGGAAAGGAGTATTATATGCAAAATCTTTAATTCTTCCAAAGCACTGCATAAATGCTCTCAAAGCTTTACCCCTTACCTCAGTGGAATATTTTAGAGATTTTACAGTGTTTTTATGCATTCACCAAAGAGCTACGCTTCATTTTTACACACACACAAATAAGCTTTAAAAAAAATATCTTCTACCGAATTCTTTTTGTCACCAACTCACGAGTAAAATTACCTCAAAAAAGAAATAGGAGGGTGATGGTTAATAATTAGCCTGCATTGAAATTTAGCATTAATAAAATTAATTTCCCATCAAGTATCTCTAAAAAGATGACTAATCAAACTTTTTTAAAAAAGAAAGTTCCCTAGAAACAGAACTCGTGCATACAAATGGCAACTGGTAAAGAGGAAGCAATATAAAAAAATGTGCTTAATCATTTATTTCTTAAGTTCCATCATGTGTGTGGTATTTGGCATGTAAATAGGGTGGTTTGTTGTGGAAACAGAACAAATGTGGATTGAATTCATGACCAAAATAGCAAACAAATAGGAATTTTTACATGCTTTAATGTTTAATCATAGTATTCTTTATCTTTGAATGTAAATATATACATGTGTGTAAGCAAGCATACACACATATTTACTTGTGTATTCACAGAGATATTTTAATTTTGAATCTCCTTTTGCTTTCATTTAAAATCAAAAAAGTAAACAACAAGACCCTACTGTATAGCATAGGGCACTATATTCAATATCTGTGACAAGGCCCACAATGGAAAAGAGCATGAAAAAACATATTATACACACATATGTGTAACCAAGTCACGTTTCTGTACAGCAGAAATTAAACACTGTCAATTAAACATTATAAACAACTATACTTCAATAAAAATTTTAAAAATGCTAATCAGAAGAAAGCTGTAGTTAGATGGTGTTGGAACACTAGATTGCTATACACTAAAAAATTAATCAGCATCTTACATCATATATATATGTAAAATTCAAAGTAGATTTTAGATGTAAACATAACGGATGCATTTTTTAAACTTCCAAAATAATATACAGAAAAAAATACACCAAAAAAACCCAAAGATGTTTAGTTAACATATCAGATTAAAGATCAGATTTTTATAAGTTTAAATATCAGATTTTTACAGCCAGAATACAAACAGCAAGAGGGTTAAAAAGCAGTTGCTACTTGCTTGCCTGAAAAGCGTCTTATCTAGAGCTGACCCCATTGGCCAACGCCGTCTTCTCTTGTTCATTGTACTTGATTTGGTGTGTCACCTGTCTCTTGTTTGTCTATAGATTAGCACAAAAATGTCTTTGCAAACTAAGTGAATAGGGCGCAGCCCCAGCACCTGCCACTTTTAAAACTCTTTAGAAGATTCCCTTGTTTATTTTGTAGGCACCCAGGGGGGCACTTAAATAACTGCATTGAAACAAACAATGCTGGTGATGATTAAGGCGGCTTTCACATGAAAATTCACTTCAGAAAAATGTTTTGCAGATGTACTGAAGAAAACTGTATCACTAAGAACCACTCAAAATACTTCGGTGGACCAAAACACCTTTATATTTCTTCTGGCAGCCTGCCAAGTTCACTGCCAGCTTGAAAAGAATTCTATAGCTGGAGGCTAGAGCAGAAACTGCAATGATTTAAAAGAGAATTGGCTACAGTAAGAACGATAATGCCCTATATCGTTAAAATGCAACTGGCATCTTAGCCTCCCTACAGCTCTTTGAAAATGTGCTTACTCTTCAACTATTTACAAGGAAAAATGCAGAGACAATTGAAATCACAAGAAATAAAAATAATTTTAAAGGACTGAGAAGTCCTTTGCCAAATGATTTATCAGTAGTGCTTGTAAAATAATGACATGTTCTCAGCTGTTAAATGAGGAAGAAATCCATGCAGAAATTCTGCTCATTATGAAACTCAACCATCAAACATAAACCATTTTCATGATGTCCTAAATTAATTGATGCAGATTGTAAACACAAAAACAGTTGGCTTAAAATTAAGATGTAAACACAAATGGACAACGTCCTGATGTCATCGGTTTATCTTAGCATTTGACAGAAACAATATCTTTGGTGACTTTCCTGGGTGATTTTGGAGAGCTAAGATTTGGTCTGGCAAGCTAAGGAAAATCACAGAAACTCCAGCGACCAAAGTAAAAAGGATTTCCTGGGTGTTTGTACGAAAAAACCAAGAGAAGCATCTGTCCGGTGCTCCAAATTTATAGTAAGCATCAAGAACATGTCTTTAAATGAAGGACTCAGCAACACATTATACACTCACTTATTTTTTTCTTATGAAAGAATGAGTAAAATTCTCCTTTTGGTTGAGAACCTGTACCACTCCCTTTAAATTTATTCTCATGAATACATAAATGTCTAAGGGGAAGTCAAGAGTAATTCGCTAGAAAACTCAACATGAAAACTGTGGAGATGAAGCATGCAGTTTAGCACACCCATCCTTGACCGCATGTCAAAATAAGTCATGGTACCTGGCCTCAATGAGCTTAATACACAAGGAGAAACAGATGCATGCTGCTACTGCTGCTAAGTCGCTTCAGTCGTGTCTGACTCTGCGACCCCATAGACGGCAGCCCACCAGGATCCCCCATCCCTGGGATTCTCCAGGCAAGAACACTGGAGTGGGTTACCATTTCCTTCTCCAATGCATGAAAGTGAAAAGTAAAAGTGAAGTCACTCAGCCGTGTCCGACTCTTAGCGACCCCATGGACTGTAGCCCACCAGGCTCCTTGGTCCATGGGATTTTCCAGGCAAGGGTACTATAGAGTGGGGTGCCATTGCCTTCTCCCAACAGATGCATAAAAGGGGCCAAAGTTAAAAAGTACTCTTATGGGGGTGTGTATCAAATTAAGTAGGACCATCAAAGAGGGAGTATTTTCTAAAAATAAATGTATATAATCAGATACAAATCAAAGGACTGAGGACATTGGGTAATTCTAACCCAAACTCCACATTTCTATCCCCAAAAGCCACGCCCTTCCTTATCATCAAGAAAATAACGGATTATCAATTAAATCTTCCATGCATTAGGGACTTCTCTCCCCACTGTGTAAACAGAGAGTGGCCTGTGAAATGTAAAAAGTAATGACTAAAATAACCAAACACAGATAATTTAATTCAACATGCATTTACTATTTCTCTTCTGATGGTTTCATGTTCCATCAGTATGCTAAATCTCTATGTGTAGTCTGGCTTCACCTCCTGAGTTTCAGATCCGTAAGTCTCTCTGACTTCCTTCCTGATCTTTCTAGATGCATCTCTGGCACATCCAACTCAGCATGTCCCCAAGTGAACTTCTCACCCCCACAACCTTACTTCAACCAGAACCATCTTCCATCAACTAATGATGCAGTTATCTAAAGACAAACCTTGGGCACCGTTCCTAATTTTCCCTTCTCTGAATTCCCACTTATACCCAATGATTCTGTTGAATCTAGTTGTGTTGAATCCAACTTTGTTGTGTGTTATTTATGGACTAAATGTTTGTGCCCTCCCTGAATCCATATGTTGACACACTACACCTAGGGTTACAGTATTAGGACACAGGGCATTTGTGGGGTAATTAGGTCATGAGGGTGGAGCCCTCACAAATAGGTATAGTGCCCTTATAAGAAGAAGCAGGAGAATGAGGACTTCTCTCTCGCCCGCATGAAGAAGATGTAATAAGAAGAGGATCATGTGCAAACCAGGAAGCAGGCCCTCCCCAGATACTGAAACTGCCAATATCTTGACCCTGGACTTCTCAATCTCCAGAACTGTGAGAAATGAATGTTTAAGGCACGTGGTCTATGCTATGCATGCATGCATTCATGCTAAGTCGCTTCAGTCGTGTCTGACTCTGTGGTCTATAATACTCTGTTTTAGCAGCTCTAAGACACTGCCTTTCCAATATACCCACCTGCCTCCATCCCCTTTCCAGTACCCTAGTTCAGGGCACCAGTGTTTCTCTAGATTGCCACAGTGGTCTTTTAACTTCATTCCACCCAACCTACGGTAGTCAAAATGACCCTTCTTTACAGCCAAGAATTCTTTATAAATAAATCCTTTATAAATCCATCACCACTAGGAAAAAAGGCACATTAAGTATCCAGATACCTCAGGACCAATGAGTTTATAGAATCCCTTTCACCTGTGACAGGAACCCTGGGGATGGAGCCTGAGTATAGAAAGGACAAGAGAGACAGACTACACCTTCTTCACTAGTGTATCCAGAAATGTTGCAAAAAGGCCCTGTGCTTGCTTCCCACACTTTGGTTTTCCACAGACTACTTAAATCAAAAAAAAAATAAAAATTGAAGTTCAGCGAAAGGCTGCTATTTTCTTTCAACTTTGTTGAGGTCTAACAGACGTACCCTCAATTATCCATATTTAAAGTGTTACATTTGATCTGTCTTAAAATATGTATGCATTTGTGAAACTATCACCATAATCAAGGTAAGAAAGATTTTGCCCACTCGCCAAACTTTCCTAATGCCCTTTTATAATCCATCCCTCTCTCCTCCCGCCTCAGTACCCTGGTCTGAATTCTGTCATTACAAATCAGTCTGCACTTCCTAAAATTTTATGTAAGTGAAATCATACAGCATTTACTCTTTTCTTTTTCTTTTTGCAAGGCTTATATCACTTAGCATAAGGATTTAAGACTCATCCGTATTGTTGCCTGTCTTAACAAACTTTTTATTTACCAAGTAATAACATTGTTTAAATCATTCTTTCTATCATAATCATTTCATAAAACAAAAGACACTTCAACCATCAAAAAGGAAAAAGGATTTGTATTCCAAATAAGGACAGTCATCCCTCAGAATGAAAAATTGGCAATCTTGTACTGACAAAGAGTGGGGTCCTCGGGCAAACTGTGTAGGCCCCATCACCCAAAGCCAGTCCTTCTCCTAGCCATGAAGCAGGAAGCGCTGCCCCTCACAAAGCCCTCTACTCCTCCTCATTCAAGGAGGGAGAAAAGCAGATCCCTCTTGAGACCTGTTTCCATGGTAACCAGCTAGCAATTGACAATGTGGCCGGCAGTTGGGCCTCCTGAAGGGGAAAATCTTCAACGGAGACCAGGCCACTGAGAGGCCCAAGAAGGGACAGCTCAGACCTAGGCCTCTTGGGGAGGACCCAGGAATCACTGGGCTGTCCCTTTCTTGGGAAAGGCCCAGGTGGGTTTTCAAAGAAATAGATGGAGAAGGAAGAAGGGCCTCTCTGAAGGAGGCTGGTCCATAAACTAGCAACAGGCAAGGTAGTGGTGGCCAGAGAAAGAATGTGGGCCTGACAGACACCACCCTTAGAATCAACACAACTTAAAGCAACTTCCTTGATCTCCATAAGGCTCAGTTTCCTCCAAAAGATCAGGTAATCCTGGGCTTCTGCATTGGGTAACTCCAGAGGGCATCACTGAAGTTACAGTCTGTTTGCTTACCTTCATTCCAAGGAGCGTGTGCTTGCCTTCCACTCTGCGCTGAGAACCGAAAGGGCAGGAGCAGGTATCTGGAGGTGGCGTTTTAGACCTGGAAGGGTTGGAAGTCAGTAACACTGGTTAAATATTGCAGGTGAGTGAGGGGTTTAAATTCCTCTCCTGGTCAGCCATCGAGAGGCCTCACATTTCCAGAATCTGTGCCTCTATATGAGAGCAAGAGTATCAATGAATACACTTCACAAACTGTTCCCCATCCGCTGCCAGGACGGCCTATCAGATCTTCAGCTATTGGTGGTTCTGTTCAATGACAACCTGGCAGCCAAGCACATTGGGTAAGAATTAGGTTCTGGCAGAAAGCACATCCAGGTTCACGTCCCCAGCTACACCTGCTGATAACTAGGTAACCTTGGATGGATTATTTAACACTCTTTAAGCCTCAGTTGCTTCATGATAATAATTTATTTAATATATTTGCTGTAAGAATCGTTGTGGAAATATATAACAAATGTTTAGCAAATACGGTAGTGCTTTATTATAAATTTTCAGATTTTTTCTGGGCAAGGTTGAAACTTTCTTGGAGAACTTTTCTTACCCAATCCTGCTCCAGACATCCCTTCTGCTAAAACAGAGGTTGAAATTAACCCAATGTAGACCAAATGCCCTACTCAATGGTAGGCTGAGTCCAAGACCAAGCCATCAGGCAAGTTTAAAAAAGTAAGAGGGGTACATCATTGCATCATTGTCATCTTGGTAATCCTCAGAAATACCTGTAATAGTTTATAAAAATGCAAACAATAGTTTGGAGATCCTAATTCAGCCTAATTCAGTGGGTTTGTTTAGGGCAGAATTATCTGTTTATTTGTGTTGTTCTGTCCTTAAAAGATTCTTCAGGTAACCTTAGTGTATAGTCACAATTGAGTCCCACTGGTCTACAGCAAGGTCAGCCAATCTTTTTTCTGAAGGGCCAGATAGTAAATATTTTACTCTTTGTGGGCCACATGGTACATTCTCCATCACATAATCTTTGCTTTTTACAACCTTTTAAAAATGTAAAAGCCATCTGTCCAAATATATGCTCTGTATCTGGTATGGGCTGTACAGAAACAGAATGGGTATATATATAGTATAACTGATTCACTTTGCTATACACCTAAACTAACACAACACTGTAAAGCAACTATATTCCAATTAAAAATTAAATTAATAAAACCATTGGCAGCAGAAAATAAGTAAATATATTGGTGGGGGGGGGGAGGGAAGGCCATGGCCAAATTTGGCCCATAAGGCTATAGTTTATCAACTCGTGGTCTAGAGATCATTGACTCAATAAACATGAGTTTGAGCAAGTTCCAGGAGATAGTGAAGGACAGGGAAGCCTGGCGTGCTGCACTTCATGGGATCACAAAGAGTCAGACACGACTGAGTGACTGAACAACAACTAGGATCTTAGTCCTGGAAGTCCCATGATCTAAAATATTCTTTAGTTTGACTCAGAATCCAAAGACCATTCTGACCCCACATTCCCTCTGCCCAACTTGGTGACCCCTTCACCCTTTCCCTGCCTGCCTCACTCTGCATCTCCAACAAGCTACCAGAGAGCTGTGTGGCAGCGGAGAGCAAGCTCTCCCTGGCAGCTGCAGAGTGAGGAGTGTTGGCGGAGGAGTTGGGTTCCCACTACAAGAGTATGAGTCAGCACCATGCTGAGCTCAAGCACAGATATATGCCACTGCTGCCAGACCATCATCATTTATAAGCATTTATAGAGGACCCTTCCTCTAATTCATCCTGAAGAAACTAAAACTTTCTACCCTTGCACACAATAAAATTTTTGGCAGTTAGCCTTCTGAACTGGGACTCTGTGCCATTCCTGAGTGCAAAGCCCTTTCTGATGGGTAGAAGATAAGGCCTCTGGTTGCTGCATTTAACATCGCCTACTCCACAAAGCCATTGCTGGAGATCCATCATATAACCTTTCATGGCAAACCAAGATATGGGGACCTATTTTCTGTGTCATTAAGATGGAGGTGTTTTTATTTTACCAACTCTTAGCTTGGAGAAGTGCTGTTCCTCTGTTTGGAAAAGTGCTTTGACTTAAAGGGGGCATGAATATGGGTGAAAGAATTTGGGGTGAGGCAAAGTGAAGAATTAAGCAGTTTCTCCCATGAGGGAGGGAGGAGAAAGAGAAAATGGAAGGAGATGGGAGTAGGTGTATACTCTCCATGTGGCTTCTCTCCCAATTCTCCCCATTCTTTAATCATGTTATGAGATTTGTGTGTGAATGAATTTTTGTGGAAATAGAGCAGAGACTGAGTTTCTTGCTGAGATTGATAGAGAGTGGGACAGAGCCTGAGCAGCACAGATAAATGAAGAAAAGGAGAAATAGACAAAAACACAGAGTTAAGTCCTAAAACCTTTACAAAATTATGAAGAGCTCTTGTGACTTTCTCTGGATACTGTGACTAGCTGTTCTTTGAAGTTAATTAAATCCCTATTTCACATTAGTCTTTTATTTTTATTATTATTAATTTATAGGGATTACATCTGATACCCGAGTCACATCTAGTTGTCCTAGCTCATGTTTTACTGCAAGAATAAGTATCAAGTGGTAGATTTATTGCCCTTTAAAAAAAAAATCAATAACTAGTTTGCAATGCCTTTGATAGAAATTCAATGACTAATATCAGGTTTTACTTTATCAAGAAGTTGGGATATTGTCAAGAGCTATCCAAGAAAGTAACTGATTCAAAATCCAATTGTCAAAACATTCAGTGGGCCCTCAATGCATGCAAAACAGTGTGTGGGGCGCTGGGAAGATTAAGAGAAATAAGATGCACTCTCTCTCCCTGGGAGGACTGTCACCAAATATGAGCATGGGACTAGAGAAGCGATTCCAACACACATTGTATGGAGACAGACAAGGCAAGACCATGGGACATTCTCAGCAGCTGTAAACAAAAGTAGGGCTACCTGAAACAAACGATGCTACCAACAAGGGATCAATTTCCAAAATACACATAGCAGCTCATGCAGCTCACTATCAACAACAACAAAAACCTGATCAAAAAGGGGGCAGAAGACCTAAATAGATATTTTTTCAAAGAAGGCATATAGATGTCCAATAAACATATGAAAAGATGTTCAACGTCTCTAGTTTTTAGAGAAATGCAAATCAAAACTACAATGAGGTACTACTACCTCATACCAGTCAGAATAACCATCATCAAAAAGTCTAAAATAAATGCTGGAGAGGGTGTAGAGAAAGGGGAACCATTTTATACTTGATGAGAATGTAAATTCATACCGTCACTATGGAAAACAGAATGCAGGTTCCTTAAAAAACTAAAAATAGAACTGCCATATGACCCAGTAATCCCACTATTGGGCATATACCCACAGAAAATCATAATTCCAAAAGATACATGGATCCAAATATTCATTGCAGGACTATTTACAGTAGCAGGACATGGAAACAATCTAAATGTCTATCAACAGAGAAACAGATAAAGAAGATGTGGTGTTAATAACATATATACAATGAAACATTACTCAGCCATAAAAAGAATGAAACTGTGTCATTTGCAGGTATATGTGGACCAACCTAGAGTCTGTCATGCAGAAGGAAGTCAGAAAGAGAAAAACAAATGTTATATCAATGCACATACGTGGAATCTAGAAAAATGGTATAGATTATTTTATTTGCAAAGCAGAAATAGAGACATAGACATAAAGAACAAATGTATGGACCCAAGGGGGAAAAGGGTAGGGACAGATAAAATGGGAGACTCAGATTGACATACATATATATATATATATATATATATATATATATAAATATGTTACAGATGAACATATAAATGATACAGATGAACTTATAAATGATTCAGATGAACTTATTTACAAAACAGAAACAGACTCACAAACTTTGAAAACAAATTTATGGTTACCAAAGGGGAAAGGTGGAAGGGATAAATTAGGAGTTTGGGATTAACATAAACACACTATTATATATAAAATAGATAACCAACAAGGACCTGCTAGCACAGAGAACTCTACTCAATACTCTGTAATTACCTACACCCATAAAATTACCTATAAGGGAGAAGAATCTGAAAAAGAAAGGATATGTGTGTGTGTGAGTGTATATATATATATATATATATATATATATATATATAACTGAAGCACTTTGCTGAACACCTGAAACTAACACAATGTTGTAAACCAAATATATTCCAAGATAAATAAATAAATTCAAGGAAAAAAAAAAAACCAGAATGGTCTTCCCTCTTCAGAGTCAAATTATATTTATGGTATCACCTTAAAAGTCAACAGCGATAACATTACAGAGACCATTTCCATTGCCAGAAAAGTTCTGAGAATTCTGAAAACTTGTAAGAAGAGGCAGGCAAGACCAGAGATCACGATAAGCAAAGTGATTAACTGAGGAGCTGTGGGGAGGAGAGGGGGAGAAAAAGTCTCGACTGAGCTAAGGATCAGAGATAACAGCAACTTTTCACCAAATGAAAAGCAATGGAACAGACCGTCTGTCATTGATTTCAGGGAAAGCTTATGGACAGAACAGGTAGACTCAGATAGCACTTTCAAGCGAAGACCTCGAGGGAATTCAGCTAGTTTAGGCAGCTCCCACGTCCCATGGGAATCTAACTGATGTCTGGGAAACCTGAATAGGCAAGAATTCATAACTCTCAAAACTATACATAGAGAAGTGTACCAATAAACACAGAAAAACATAAAATTTCCTGGAAATGTCAACTATCAACAAACATATTTTCAGGTGTGCTCCAGAATTCAGGTTCATCAAAGTGTATCATGGAAATACTGCTGTTGGTGGTGGTCGTTCTGGAAAGGAAAGAAACAAACAGTAAGCATCGCAACGCCCTTTTTTTTATATATGAGAAAAAGGAAACTCAGAAAGATAAAGTGGCTCTCTCAAGGTCCCAGACCTAATTAGTAGGAAGTCTTTCTTTACAACTGCATATAATACATCACCTCCTGACATATTATATATTCTCCTACTGGAATGCCATTTCTGTTAAAATGGGGACTTGGTCTATTTATTCACTACTGTCCTCAGCACTAAAACAGCACCTGGCACAAAGCAGGTGCTCAGTAAAAATGTTTGACAGGACCGAATGATTGAAATCTTCAGACTCTTGTCCCAATGCCCTTGAGATTACATCATCCTGTTTCATAAATCTAGGGGCATCTTAGACCCTTCAAATCAGCAAGTATTTACCATATGCACATCACATGCCTGGCACTGTGACAGTCTGCTGGATGGGAAGAGGGATGTATTACTGAGGCCTCTTTTAGAAACGAGATGCAAACACCAGACTGAAACTAGCTTAAACATAAAAACGGGTGTGGGAGGTGGCAGAGATTCACTGGTTCATATACATGGAAAGTCCAGGGGTAATGTCCGCAGGGACAGCTGAAACTAGGGGGCACAAAAAGAGTTACCTGGATTTTATTACTCTCTCCACTACTCAGGGCTCTACTTTTCCTCTGCATTGGCTTTCCTCTTGGTCAGGATTTCTCTAGACTGCAGCCTTGGTCATTCCCGGCTTACATCCTACTTAGTTAGCAGTAGAAAGATAATTTCTTTACCCTACCTGTTCAAGCGAAACTCTAGGTAGGGTTTCTTTTGGTGCAATCTGGACTATGCACCCATTCCCAATGAGTTACACTGACCAACAGGATACAGTCCTTTGCTTAACCATATTTCATTCATGTGTCCACCCTTGGAGGCTGGGATGAAGTCAGTACCATCTAAACTACATGGATTAGACAAAGGGTAAGTTCCCGGAAGAAAACTGGGGGGCCCCATCCAAAAGAAGAGATTCTGTGACGATAAAGAGCATCCATATTCCCACCCCAAATCAGGGCTGGGGGTCAAAACAGTAAGTACTTAAGCTTCAAGAATTTAATTTTTATTGGAAGCAAAACACAAATCAATTCATAAACAGCATAAAACAGCATTTAAGATCAAGTCTGAACATGTAACACAAGCATACCACACTGTGTAAAATCACAAAAGGAACTTCTGAGGGTTCAATTTCCTTTTAATATGCAATTTTGTCCTCTGTCCATCAACACCCCTCAACCACCCGACTTGACTGTTATCTGCTCTTCACGTCTCCTTTTAAGCCATCAATGGGGCTCTGCCTGGCAGTCAACAGCTCAGGTTTGACCTTGCCGCCCCTTGATTTACATTAGTATTCAAACAATTGGCAGCGATTTTGTTGTGCTCTGCCTTTTGAAATAAAAATTAATAAAAGATGAAGAAAAGAAAGCACAAGAAATGTTACAAAACTATAGTTCTCATAAACTTAATGAAGTTCAAGTATGAACATCACTAGATACACCAGAAGTACCAAATCCTGTTCCTCAACTGATTGTTCATTGGACCACACTTGACTGGGAGTTCAAAGGTCAAAGAAGAAAATAAAGAACATGCACCAAACTCTGCAAAAATAATTTGTTCATTCTCATAATAATTCTGCCTGCTGCACAGATTTCTTTTACGTACCTTCAGGATCCTACGACAGGTAAGAGCACTGCTACCTGCATCAGAGCACAAGTGTCATAACTGTGCCTCGTAAGTTGTTCACAATGTTTGCTCAGTTTGCATAGCTTCTTTAATATTTCCTAGTATTGCACATCCAGAGAAGGCAATGGCACCCCACTCCAGTACTCTTGCCTGGAAAATTCCATGGAGGCATTCAGTTGCTTCTCACTGCAGTTGGTATTAAACTCCAGCCAGAATTATTTTTGCTCAGGAAAAATCATTGTAACTAATAACTGTTCTCACTAAGGACCTGGTGGGAAGCCCACATCCCACCCTCCTCCCTCTAAGACAAGGCGTTGACAAAACCAGCCAGATGAGAAGCTGGGCTGCAAAGCAGAGACTGGTGTTGGACCTGAGGTAGGTTCACCAGCAAGTTACCACCGCAGTGACCACTGCATGGGGAAGGGTTACTCCAGACCAAATAGACGTGTCCTGAAGGTCCCAGAGAACATGCCTCTGATAAACCTCACTCTGTCCCACCCCGTTCGTTATGATGGGCCCAAAACTTCTTTTCACCAGGAATAAAGAGAAGGCAATGGCACCCCACTCCAGTCCTCTTGCCTTGAGAATCCCATGGACGGAGGAGCCTGGTAGGCTGCAGTCCATGGGGTCGCTAAGAGTCGGACACGACTGAGCGACTTCACTTTCACTTTTCACTTTCCTGCATTGGAGAGGGAAATGGCAACCCACTCCAGTGTCCTTGCCTGGAGAATCCCAGGGACGGGGGAGCCTGGTGGGATGCCGTCTATGGGGTCACACAGAGTCGGACACGACTGAAGTGACTTAGCAAAGAAAAACATACTTTACAAAAAGGCAATTCATCTACGAATACATGGCTTGGCTAAGACAGCACATCTTAGAGCTACATGTGTTACTATAAATGGACTCATTTTGTATCTCCATATACTGTAGATTCTTTTTTAAAGGCATATGAAGAGAAACCATGGGGAATGAACTGAGGTCTGAGCCCACTAGCTATTAACACATTCTACTGTGTGGTACATTTCCTTTCTTTAAATTTTTCCTAATGGGATGGAGGAGGAACTGAAAGCAGACAGAAGCTAACAACAGAGCATGTATTTGGACAAACAAAAATACATTCAGCATATCTTAAATGTCTTGTCATCACCAAGATGTTTTGCAATTTTAAAATGTTTTGGTATGATGATAACATATCACTGAATATTATATATGAGTCACACTATAATAAATTTTCTTTCGAATCTTATTTTAATTTATTTATTAAAATAAGAAATCTTTTTTCCCTCTGGCTTATAGGGTGTATGCTATACACAGTACTTTTTGGGGGGCTATTTTTTCCATTTTATTGAGAAATAATTGACATACATCTCCATATAAGTTTAAAGTAGACAGCATGATGGTTTGATTTACATACCATTATAATTTTTAAAGGCTCGTCTCCCAATATATACTCAGTCACCAAGTCCTAATTCTTCTAGCACCAAAATTCCCATTAAAAAAAAGATACTGGGTTGGCCAAAAGATTTGTTCAGGTTTTTCCGTAACATCTAAGAGAAAAACCCAAATGAACTTTTTGGCCAACCCAGTACATTTATGGAAATCCCCAACTCTGTTGCCATAAACCTACTTCAACCCAATGTCCTTTCTTGTTAGGCAACTGGGAAATTCTCATCCTTTGTTTCCATCTTTGTATCATTTATCCTCAACTAATTCATTTCCCAAATGGCAGCAAGAAGAATCTCCTAAACCTGTCACTCTCACTCTTAATCCCCCAGAGGCTTCCTTCTGATCTCAGGAGGGAGTCCTATTTCCTTCTGGAAGCTTCCAAGGCACCAAATTTTTTGCATCTGTCTATGTCCCAGCTTCATCTTTAAGCACACACCTCTCTCATGTCCTGCCAACCTGGAGCTCTGGCCTGGAGTCACGTATTCTAATGTGGTGGTTAGAAGCATGAACTCTGAGGCCAAATTCCCCAGCCGAGAGCTGCATGATCTTGAGCAAGTTACTTAATGTCCTCATTTCCTTCTTCAGTAAGACAAGGGCAATATTGGTCCCCACCTCAGGGCTGTCATCAAGATTATGGGAGTTAAAATAACTCAGATCTGAGTTCAGCCTTAGGGTCTTTTAAGATTTCATCTACTCTGAGAAAGGGACCCTCTTCTTCCATCTCTTTCCCACTTTGAAAATCCTAGTATCCAGTGAATCCTATTTGTTATGGGCTAAACTGTTAATGGTCTGCCCCAAAACTCATAGATTGAAGCCCTAATTACAAGTGCCTCAAAATGTGATTATATTTGGAGATGGGGGTCTTCAAACAGGTGATTAAATTACAATAAGACCATACATGTGGGCCCTAATCCAATCTGACCATATCTTTAAAAGAAGAGGAAATTTGGACACACAAAAAGACACAGAGGAAGGACCACATGCAGCACGCAAGACAGGGGGCATCTGCAAGCCAAGGAGAAGCTTCAGAAGAAGCCAAATTTGATCTTGGACTTCTAGCCTCTAGAATCATGAGGAAATTAATTCTGTTGTTTAAACCACATGGTCTGTGGTTATTTTTCTATGATAGTGCTAGTAATACATGTGTGCAGATTTTGGATTTATCAACCCTTCACAATTGCATGAGTCAATTTGTTTTAAATCTCTCTAGATAGATAAATGGTTCATCTACATATAGAAATTCTTAGATATAGATAGATAAATAGAAAGATACAGCTATCTGCAGATATACATAGATCAATCTCCTCTCTCTATGTATATCTCCATCTATCTATCTCTGTCAAGAGATCTCCTGGTGTGTGTTTTCAGGACACCTGCATGCCTCCTTCCAGCAGAGCACCACTGGAATTGAATGGTTACATCTGTGATTACGTGGGCACCATACTTCTCTCCAGTCACAGTGACATCCTGAAGTGAAGGAACAGCTCTGTTGGTCACTACTACACCCTAAGAACCTATCCCAGAAAAATCAGTATTGTATGAATAAACATGGAAGATTGTTAGTGAAGTCATATTCTTATAATCCTGTTGCTTTTACAATGTATAAGAAAATTGAAAGACATCTTTTTGTAGAGACGATGAATATGTCCATCAATATGAATAATATATTCATCAACCCTGGATATATTGTTGTTTTAAGTCAATATTTTACTGAGCTTATATGTTCTATGGAAGAAATCTGGTGGCTCAGACAGTAAAGAATCCACCTCCCACCAAGACTGGGAGACCTCGGTTCGATTCCTGGCTTGGGAAGATCCCCTGGAGGAGGGCATGGCAATCCACTTCAATATTGTTGCCTGGAGACTCCCCATGGGCAGAGGAGCCTGGCGGACTACAGTTCATGGGGTCGCAAAGAGTCAGACATGACTGCGCGACTAAGCGCAGCATATAGCCCCTATTATTATGAAAGAAAGAAAGAAACTAAGTCACTCAGTTGTGTCCAACTCTTTGTGACCCCATGGACTATAGCCTACCAGGCTCCTCTGTCCATGGGATTGTCCAGGCAGGAGTACTAGAGTGGGTTGCCATTTCCTTCTCCAGGGGATCTTCCTGACCCAGGGATCAAACCCGGGTCTCCCACATTGTAAGCAGACGTATTATTATGGCTGCCTATAATATTATGCCTGCACTCTATTTCTCAACCCACAAGATGGCAGAGTAGAAGGATTTTTCAACCCACAGGATGGTGGAATAGAAGGACGTGTGCACATCTTCTTCTGCAATAACTTCAAAATTACAACTCACTGCTGAACAACCGTTGACAGGAGAATGTTGGATCCCACCAAAAAAAGATATGCCACGTCCAAGGGCAAAGAAGAAGCCCCAGCAAGATGGTAGGAGGGGCAAACCATATTTAGAATTAAACCCCATACCCACCGGAGACCTTGGAGGGCTTAAATAAATCTTGTGCTCACCAGGACCCAGAGACCCCACAGAGACTGAGCCAGAATTGTGTTTGAGTGTCTCCTGCAAAGGTACAGGTCAGCAGGGTGCTGCCCCATGGGCAGGGGCTCTGGGTGGAGTAGACCTGGATATGGTAGAAGTGCTCTTGGAGGAGGTCACCATTAACCTACCCCCACCCCACCCCCACCCCCCGCAACAAAGCCACCAGAACTTACACAGGACTAGGGAAACAGACTCTTGGAGGGCACAAATAAAACCTTGTATTCACCAGGACCCAGGAGAAAGGAGCAGTGACCCCACAAGAAACTGCCCCA
Organism: Bubalus kerabau; assembly: GCF_029407905.1. Lineage (NCBI taxonomy): Eukaryota > Metazoa > Chordata > Mammalia > Artiodactyla > Bovidae > Bubalus > Bubalus kerabau. The sequence continues at coordinate 23,884,964 of NC_073640.1, forward strand.
GACTTGCCTGTGAGTGTCCAGGAGTCTCTAGCGAAGGTGTGGGTCAGCAGTAGGCTGCTGCAGGGTCTGGGGCACTGAGTGCAGCAGTGCCTGCATGGGACCTTTTGAAGGTTGCCATTATCTTCATTACCTCCACCATGGTTTGCCCTCAGGTCAAACAACAGGGAGAGAACACAGCCCCACCCGTCAACAGAAAATTGGATTAAAGATTTACTGAACACAATCCTGCCCATCAGAATAAGATCATTTCCCCCTGAGTCAGTTTCTCCCATAAGGAAGCTTCCATAAACCTCTTAACCTTATCCATCAGATGGCCAACAGAATGAAAACCACAATCATGGGAAACTAATCAAACTGATCACATGGACCACAGCCTTGTCTAACTCAATGAAACTATGAGCCATGCCCTGTAGGGCCACCCAAGATGGGACCGGTCATGGTGGAGAGTTCTGACAAAACTTGGTCCACAGGAGAAGGGAATGGCAAACCACTTCAGTAGTCTTGCCTTGAAAACACCATGAACAGTATGAAAAGGCAAAAAGATAGGACACTGAAAGATGAACTCCCCAGGTGGGTAGGTGCCCAATATGCTACTGGAGATCAGTGGAGAAATAACTCCAGAAAGAATGAAGAGATGACACCAAAGCAAAAACAACACCCAGCTGTGGATGTGACTGGTGATAGAAGTAAAGTCTGATGCTGTAAAGAGCTACATTGCATAGGAACCTGGAATGTTAGGTCCATGGATCAAGGCAAATTGGAAGTGGTCAAACAGCAAATTGTAAGAGTAAACATCGACATTTTAGGAATCAGTGAACTAAAATGGACCAGAATATGTGAATTTAACTCAGATGATCATTATGTCTGCTACTATGGGCAAGAATCCCTTAGAAAAAAGGAGTAGCCATCACAGTCAACAAGAGTCCAAAATGCAGTACTTGGATGCAGTCTCAAAAACTACGGAATGATCTCTGTTTGTTTCCAAAGCAAGCCATTCAATATCACAGTAATCCAAGTCTATAAAGCAACCAGTAATGCTGAAGAAGCTGAAGTTGAATGGTTCTATTAAGACCTACAAGACCTTCTAGAACTAGCACCCAAAAAAGATGTCCTTTTCATTACAGGGGACTGGAATGCAAAAGTAGGAAGTCAAGAGATACCTGGAATAACAGGCAAATTTGGCCTTGGAGTACAAAATGAAGCCAGTGAAAGGCTAACAGAGTTTTGCCAAGAGAAGGCACTGGTCATAGCAAACACCCTCTTCCAACAACATAAGAGAAGACTCTACACATGAACATCACCAGATGGTCAATATCAAAATCAGATTAATTATATTCTTTGCAGTCAAAGATGGAGAAGCTCTATACAGTCATCAAAACAAGACTGAGAGCTGACTGTGGCTCAGATTATGAACTCCTTATTTCAAATTCAGACTTAAATTGAAGGAAGTAGGAGAAATCACTAGACCATTCAGGTATAACCTAAATCAAAACCCTTATGATTATACAGTGGAAGTGACAAATAGATTCAAGGGATTAGATCTGATAGAGTGCCTGAAGAACTATGGACAGAGGCTCCTGACATTGTACAGGAGGCAGTGATCAAGACAATCCCCAAGAAAAAGAAATGCAAAAAGGCGAAATGGTTGTCTGAGAAAGCCTTACAAATAGCTGAGAAAAGAAGAGAAGATAAAGGCAAAGGAGAAAACGAAAGATACACACATTTGAATGCAGAGTTCCAAAGAACATCAAGGAGAGATAAGAAAGCTTCCTGAGTGATCAATGCAAATAAATAAAGGAAAACAAGAGAATGGGGAAGACTAAAGATCTCTTCAAGAAAATTAGAGATACCAAGGGAATATTTCATGCAAAGATGGGCAAAATAAACAACAGAAATGGTATGGATCTAACAGAGCAGAAGATATTAAGAAGAGGTGGCAAGAGTACACAGAAGAGATATACAAAAAAGATCTTCATGACCCAGATAACCATGATGGTGTGATCACTCACCTAGAGCCAAACATCCTGTAATGGAAGTCAAGTGGGCATTAGGAAGCATCACTATGAAATAGCTAGAGGAGGTGATGGAATTCTGCTTGAACTATTTCAAATCCTAAAAGATGATGCTGAGAAAGTGCTGCACTCAATGTGCCAGCAAATTTGGAAAACTCAGCAGTGGTCACAGGACTGGAAAAGGTCAGTTTTCATTCCAATCCCAAAGAAAGGCAATGCCAAAGAATGCTCAAACTGCTGCACAATTGCACTCACCTCATACACTAGCAAAGTAATGCTCAAAATTCTCCAAGCCAGGCTTCAGCAGTATGTGAACCGTGAACTTCCAGATGTTCAAGCTGCATTTAGAAAAAGCAGAGGAACCAGAGATCAAATTGCCAACATCCGTCAGATCATCGAAAAAGCAAGAAATTTCCAGAAAAACATCTACTTCTGCTTTATTGACTATGCCACAGCCTTTAAGTGTATGGATCACAACAAACTGTGGAAAATTCTTCAAGAGCTGGAAATATCAGAGCACCTTACCTGCCTCCTAAGAAATCTGTATGAAGGTCCAGAAGCAAGAGTTAGAACTGGACGTGGAATAACAGACTGGTTCCAAATCGGGAAAGGAGTACATCAAGGCTGTATATTGTCACCCTGCTTATTTAACTTATATGCAGAGTACATCATGAGAAATTCTGGGCTGGAAGAAGCACAAGCTGGAATCAAGATTGCCAGGAGAAATATCAATAACCTCAGATGACACCACCCTTATGTCAGAAAGCGAAGAAGAACTAAAGAGCTTCTTGATGAAAGTGAAAGAGGAGAGTGAAAAAGTTGGCTTAAAGCTCAACATTCAGAAAACAAAGATCATGGCATCCAGTCCTATCACTTCATGGCAAATAGATGGGGAAACAGCGACAGACTTTATTTTGGGGAGCTCCAAAATCACTGCAGATGGTGACTGCAGCCATGAAATTAAAAGATGCTTACTCCTTGGAAGAAAAGTTATGACCAACCTAGACAGCATATTAAAAAGCAGAGACATTACTTTGCCAACAAAGGTCCATCTAGTCAGAGCCAGTAGTTGTATATGGATGTGAGGGCTGGGCTATAAAGAAAGCTGAGCGCCGAAGAGTTGATGCTTTTGAACTGTGGTGTTGGAGAAGACTCTTGAGAGTCCCTTGGACTGCAAGGAGACCCATCCAGTCAATCCTAAAGGAAATCAGTCCTGATATTCATTGGAAGGACTGATGCTAAAGCTGAAACACCAGTACTTGGCCACCTGATGTGAACAACTGACTCATTGGAAAAGACTCTGATACTGGGAAGGACTGAAAGCAGAATGTGATGGTTGGATGGTATCACTGACTTGATGGACATGAGTTTGAGTAAGCTCTGGGAGTTGGTGATGAACAGGGAAGCCTGGCATGCTGCAGTCCATGGGGTCTCAAAGAGTCGGACACGACTGAGTGACTGAACTGAACTGAACTGATTACGGCTGCTTGTACCATAAAGTCATACAGGTATACTCAATATAAATGTAAGTGGGTGAGAGCTGGAGCAATTGTGATTGACAACAGTGACAAGAGACTTTGGAATAAGAAGTAGGGTTGGGTGGGGGAGTTTGCAGACTGGATTCTATATTTAATATTTCCAGGCAAATAAATTATATCACTTCTCTGAGTCTTAGCTAAAGTATCTTTGGGGTATGGTATTTTAGTAATGATTTTTTTTTTCCAGTATTGGATTGCAAATTTCTGATCATTAAATTTAAAAAATTTTACTTTTTAAATTTCCATGGTAACCACATGGCATGGGGAAATGCACCAATGTGGCAACTAATAAAGAATAGTCCAGCTGGCAGTAACTGAAAGCCTTTCTTGAATACCTTGAGCTTCCCTAGTGGCTTCAGTTCATTTCAGTTCAGTTGCTCAGTCGTGTCCGACTCTTTGCGACCCCATGAATCGCAGCACGCCAGGCCTCCCTGTCCATCACCAACTCCCGGAGTTCACTCAGACTCACCTCCATCGAGTCAGTGATGCCATCCAGCCATCTCATCCTCTGTCGTCCCCTTCTCCTCCTGCCCCCAGTCGCTCCCAGCATCAGAGTCTTTTCCAATGAGTCAACTCTTCGCATGAGGTGGCCAAAGTACTGGAGTTTCAGCTTCAGCATCATTCCCTCCAAAGAACACCCAGGGCTGATCTCCTTCAGAATGGACTGGTTGCATCTCCTTGCAGTCCAAGGGACTCTCAAGAGTCTTCTCCAACACCACAGTTCAAAAGCATCAATTCTTCGGCGCTCAGCTTTCTTCACAGTCCAACTCTCACATCCATACATGACCACTGAAAAAACCATAGCCTTGACTAGACAGACCTTTGTTGGCAAAGTAATGTCTCTGCTTTTGAATATGCTATCTACGTTGGTCATAACTTTCCTTCCAAGGAGTAAGCGTCTTTTAATTTCATGGCTGCAATCCCTAGTGGCTTAGACAGTAACAAATCTGCCTGCTATGCAGGAGACCTAGATTCAATCCCTGCATGAGGAATCTCACCTGGAGAAGGAAATGGCTACCCACTCCAGTATTGTTGTCTGGAGAATTCCATGGATGGAGGAGCCTGGTGGGCTACAGTCCATGGGGTTTCAAAGAGTCGGACACGACTTAGTGACTAAACAGCAACTTGGATACCTTACTTCTCATCATCTCTGCTTCCTCAACTCTAAAATGTCTATTACAATGAGGAGATAACTTAGATATTTCTAATGACCTTCTGCCACAGTGGTAGCTTATGATTGAGTTATCAACTCACCTGGCAGGTTACACTCTTTTACACTTTCTAGTTGCTCAGTCATGTCGGACTCTGCAACCCCCTGGATTGTACCCCACCAGGTTCGTCTGTCCATGGGATTATCTCAGCAAGAATACTGGAGTGGGTTGCCATTACATTCTCCAGGGGAATATTCCTGAACCAGGGATTGAACCCAGGTCTCCTGTACTGCAGGCAGACTCTCTACAGTCTGGGCCACTGGGTTAGGTGTCCAAATAGACCAGTGTCTTCTGTGTTGTGTCTTCCAGGATTTTTCAGTAAATATCCCCAATGATTGTCTCTCTCATTTAAATATTTCTGGGAAAAAAAGAAAAGAAAACCACACAATTATTAAGAAACTACTATGTCCTGGTGATAGATGCTGGGGAAAGTGATGATGAGCAAGAAGTTCTGTCCTCCTGGATACAGGGGAGATAACGGGAGCTTCCATTATTGTGTGAGGAGTGCTCTAATAACAGAAGCCCTGGGTTTCACCACATTCATACCCAGGAACCTCCCATAATACCATGTAGAGAGGAATCAGGGAAGTCTTATTGCAGGGAGTGAGGTCTGCTGAGGCCTAAAGGATGAGTAAGAGTTGCCCAGGTAAAAGTAGAGTTGGGGATGGTCAAGTGTGAAGAACATATTCCAGGTGAGCGTCCAGCCACAAGGAGCTCCTCGCCCCTCCCTGATCTGTGCTCTCCCAGTTTCATCATTGCCGCTTCTATAAGTTCTGCCTCTTGTCTCTGTTGATCCACATTTACCCACCTTCCAAAGCCTAAGTAAAATACCATCCCTTTTGGAAGCCTTCTCTGATTCCTCAGATAAGAAGTCAGCTCTAATCACCTGATTGTCCAGAGACAGCCTGAAAGACCATCCCTCCCATCCCCAGTCATGGGTCACTTTATGCATACCTCATAAAACTGAGCCCTGAGACATACATTCAATTAAATAACAGTACTGGAAAAAAATGACTGAAAATGATTTCTATCATTAGCATCTGCTCTTTGGAAAGTACAAAATGAAGGAAACCACACAGATACACATCAATTTCTTTATTTTTTCAGTTCTCTTTTCTTAAATTTCTCATGTTCAATACTCTTCATATCAATCAATTTCTAAAAAATATATATCCAACTTGGCTCTTTATTCTGTCTGGCCACTTTGCTTCAGTAAGTCACTTCCTCCTTTTCGGCATAATATTGAGGGGAAAGGAAAAGAGGTGCTAATACTCCTACGAATCCCTATCACAACTACATGAGAGTTTGTGCTATTAATATGTTATCTTTCTCACCAGGCTTGTGATTAATGTTTAAGGCAAAGAGATTCCCAGTTTGATCTTTAAAACTTCAACCCACAAGGATCCCCCCCCAAAATTTAAGAGCATTCTCTCCCCATAAAAAAAGAGTATATCCTTTTCTAGCCTCCAATTTTTTTCCCATTAGTATCCAATCAGTTTTTAGCACGTATTGAATATGGACTGTGACAAAGTACATGGAAGAGCCTTCTTACTCAAGTTCAAAGGCTCAGTGGTTTTCTCCATGTGATGTTGAAGTTTACAGTAACAAATGTATAACTGATCATTGATCTATTCCAGGTGTAGAACTCCCAAAAGCCTAGGAATTTCCTAAGTGATCAGCTCTATAAAAGTGTCTTTTGCTATGTTAATTATGACTTTGGAAAAGTCACCTAAGAAAGGGGGCTGGTTGCCAACCAGGTAATTAGAGGGTAGGGAATTTCAGTCCCAAGCCCTTCCCTTGACACATCTCTGGGCAAGGGAGAGGGTCTGGAGATTGAGTTCAGTCCCCACTGGGCAATGATGTAATTAGTTGTGCCTATGTAATGATGCCTCCATAAAAATCCGTAAGGACAGGGTTCAGAGATCTTCCAGACTGGTGAACATGTGGTGATTTAGGGAGTGCAGCACACTTGGAAAGGGCATGGAAGAATCTTGCCCTCTTCTATATCTTGCTCTAGCATGTCTTCCATCTGGCTGCTGCTGAGTTATAACCTTTTATTATACCAGTAATCTAGTAAGTTAAATGTTTCTTTGAGTTCTGTAAGCCACTCTAACAAATTACTCAAACCCTGGGAAAAAGTGGTTGGAACCTCAATCTATAGCCAGTCGGTCAGAAGCTCAGGGGACCACCTGGATTTGTGAGTTGAATCTGAAATGGGAAGAGGGTGCATACTTGTAGAACCGAACCCTTAATATATGGGATCTGATGCAACATCCAGGTAGCTAATGTCAGAGTGGAGCTGGAGTGTAGGACCCCCAGCTGGTGTTGGATAATTGCTCGGCAGTGTGGGGAAGCCCTCCACATGTTGGTCAGCAGAATCATTAGTCCAAATACAAAATTAAATTTTCAAAGGACATAGCTTAGGGAAGATCTTCACTCATGCTTCTTAACCTCGCTACTGTTAAAAAAGAAACCACAGGGATTTCCCTAGTGATTCAGTGGTTAAGAATTCTCCTACCAATGCGGGGGCCGTGGGTTCAATCCCTGGTTCAGGAAGATCCCACATGCCACAGGGCAACTAAGCCCATGCGCCACAACTACTGAGCCCATGAGCTGTAACTACCAAAGCCCATGCGCCCTAGTGCCCGTGCATGGCAACAAGAGAAGCCACCACAATGAGAAGCCTGAGCACTGCAATGAAGAGGAGCCCTCACTGACCACAACTAGAGAAAGCCCACGCAGCAACAAAGACCCAGTGCAGCCAAAACCAAACAAATTAATTTTAAAAACCAGCAAAAAAAAAGAAACCACAGACTCAAAATGGAGTCACTAGTGCCAAGCACCATATCAGTAAACCAAGACTTAATATCAAACTTAATTGTAGTTCCAACCTCTCTTAGGAATGTGACTTTCAACCAGTCAATCTGGAATTACCTGGTCAATACTGGGGAGGTAATCTGCCTGATAGACCCCTTCTGTCCCCCACAGAAAGGTGACCTTGCCTGAAACAATTCACTTTTTACTACAAACTTTCTTTTCTCATCCCCTTTGGCCTACAAAAGCCTTTCATTTTGCACAGCTCCACGGAGCTACTTTCTGTTTGCTAGATGGGATACTGCTCGATTCATGAATCATTGAATAAAGCCTATTAGATCTTTAAATTTACTCAGTTGGATTTTGTTTTTTAACAGTAGTGTGCTACAGGGTTGCTTAGAAAAGGGAGCTAATGAGGTCAAAGTCTATCTAAAGTTTAGTTAGGTTTGCACAAGGGGAAAGTCTTTTCTTCACGTCAGTCTGGGTCTTTGGATACTGCTAGATGTCTTAAAAACACAGGCCACTGATCAGAAGAAAAGTCAGAAAAGAATTAGTAAAGGCCTTAGGAAAAAAAGTTAAAAATCCCCACCTCTGGAGAAATAGTGCAGCAGGAGGCCTCAGAGTCAGCAGGTCAATAGATCATCTTTGTACACAAAGCAGAGCTTTTTTTCTGACTCAGGATCTCAGAAGAGGCCAAATATTGGGCCTATGAATATAGCTACTACATAAACACAGGAAAACTGTGACCCAGAGTTTAAGAAGGAGTTAAAGGTATTTCCTTGAGAATTAAGCAAGCAATAAATCTTCTCATTCACAAGAATGACCCATGTTCTCTCACCCTTGCCATCTATGCAATTTTTCTCATCCAGTATAAAAAGAATTATCTAAACTTATGCTAGAAATATTATTAAGAGCTGGCCTGCCTGTTTCAAAATTGCTCCCAGGAGAAATCTACACAGCACTTCAGGATAGGCTATGAATGTGATTGGATTAATTAGAATGCATCAGAAAAATTTCAAGTGGGGAAATATAAAAATTCTGATGGAAATTATTCCCAGGAATGCTCTTAATATAAGAGTTACCATATGAGTATTGAGATAGTGTGATAATTCACTAAATGGCCTGAAAGTGTTCACAGTAAATGAGTATGTAACTAATACATAAACACATATAATATATTCATTATTTAATTCTCAAATACCTATTTAGGGCCTCGTATGAGTTGACAGGGTTTAGGTGCAAGGAACACGGTAGTGAACAAGCAGACAAAATCCTATTCTCATGAGCATACATTCTAGAGAGAGAGAAAGGATATACTTTTATACTGTCAAGATGGTAACAAGAGGCATGAAGAAAAAGAGTAAGAAGATAGGGAGGGGTGAGGGTTGGAGCAGGATGGTTATTTTAGATAAGGTAGTCCAAAAAGCCTCCCCAGCAAGTTTCATTTTCACAGAGACTTGTATGACTGGGGACAACCCATGAGAGACGTGCAGAAAATGTCCCAGATAAATGCAAAAGTCTTGGGGGACTTCCTCAGGACTAGATTCCACATGCCGCAACGAAGATCAAAGATCCTCTAAGTCCCAGTACAGCCAAATAAATTAAAATAAATAATTTTTAAAATGTACAAGCCCAGGAATGGGGGTCAGCTGCTTAGAGGTCTAGGATGATGTCATAGAAAAAGAACGACTATAACATGTAGCATGGAGAAAGAAGACCGTTGGAAGGGAGGGAGGCAAAAGTGTAAGCTGCCAACAGGTTAGATGGATCACCCTTGTAGATAGAGGCTGGACTTCCCGGAAATGATAAAGACGTGACCATGCAGGAGACGTTTTGTGTTTTGCTTTGTTTTCTAACTTATTTGTTTGCACTAGGTCTTAGTTGCAGCACGCAACCGTTGCTGAGTGTGACATCTTCATTGCAGCATGCAGGACCTATTTCTCTGCACTGGGAGTCCAGAGTCTTTACCACTGGATGATGAGGGAAGTCCCTGGCAGAGAACTATTAATCTGTGTAAGTTGTCAGTGAATGGGATGTGGAGTGGCTCGGACATTAACAGGTGACTGTTTCAAAAAGGAGTGGGAGTAAACAGTTTGATATCATGCATCTCAAAGGAACTGTTATTTAGGGGAGAGGAGAGGGAAATGATCTGGAAAGAGCAATAAGGAAAAGGAGGAGACAGTCGATCTCCAAACTCTGATCCAAGATTATGCGAAACAATGTCTGCAAAGAGTAGCCAGGTCTCAGAATACAATGTTGGAAAGAATGTTCAAAGAACAGGATACAGGAGATTTTGATGATGATCGTAAGTCTCATATGACACAGCTAGAAATGTCTGGGGACTTAAGAAGTTGTGGGAAAGCAAAATAAATGTGGAGATTTACTGAGTCATATGTACCATTTGGGGGCAAAAGAACTAGAAATGTGTCAGAATTCCATAACTGTCTATCTTACGATAATGGAAAATATTAGAATGACTAAAAATAAATAGTGATTGAGACAGTATGCTTAAAAGATGAAGGATTCCAATTGCTTACATTTTTCTCCTCACTCCTAAGCACATAATTTAATTGATATCTAGCTTTATTAGCTGCGGGGCTTCCCTGGTGACTCAGACAGTAAAGAATCTGCCTGCAAAAAAGGAGATCCAAGTTTGATCCCTGGGTCAGGAAGATATCCTGGAGAAGGGAATGGCCACCCATTCCAGTATTCTTGCCTGGAGAATTCCATGAACAGAGGAGCCTGGCAGGCTACAGTCCATGGGGTTGTAAAGAGTCAGACATGGTTGAGCAACTAATATTTTATTAGCTGCTCCAATATCAATTTTAGAGGTTGACATGTTATCTCAATGGACATTCAGATTTCAGATAGCAGCTGTGTTGCAGGAAGAGGGACCCCTTCCAGGGCCCGAAACTGGGCCCTTGTCTAACACTCGGAAATGAATTGTCTGAGGAGACACATGTGCTGACAAAGCAAGAGATTTTATTGGGAAAGGGCACCCGGGTGAAGAGCAGTAGGGTAAGGGAACCCAGGAGAACTGCTCTGCCGCGTGGCTCGCAGTCTCGGGTTTTATGGTGATGGGATTAGTTTCCGGGTGGTCTTTGGCCAATCATTCTAATTCAGAGTCTTTCCTGATGGTACACGCATTGCTCAGCCAAGATGGATGCTAGCGAGAGGGATTCCGGGAAGTGGACGGACACGTGGTGTCTCCTTTAGACCTTTCCCGAACTCTTCTGGTTGGTATTGGCTTATTAGCTCCGTATTCCTTATCAGGATCCCCTGCCATAACACAACTCATGCAAATGGTTACTAAGGTGCCTGGCCAGGGTGGGCGGATTCAATCAGTGTGCTTCCCCTAAGAGCTGCACTTCCAATTGAAAGAAACTTTAGAAGCTGAAAGATAAAATTGACTTCTCACACCCCAACAGCACCTATCAACTTGGCCAGAAAAACTTCAAGATGCCTTATATTGCAATGCCAAGGGCATATCACGCAAATGCACTGACTTCTCTATTTTGGTGAACAGAAGGGGGAAACGTCACTGTCAGATAAGATAACATGATGAATGTTTCTGGACTACTCATGTATTTTGTGAGTCCTGGGGATCTTAAACTTTCCTGACTCAGCTGAAGCCTCAGAAATTGGTTGGAACTCAAGTTGGGTATGCAATGCGAAATAGGTCGCGTCTCCTCCTCCCTCAGTGCCTCAAATATATCATTCAAACTGATCAGCTTAAATTGCAAAGTGAGTTGGCTCCTACAGGATCACAAGGTTCATGCTTCTCCTTTAAACTTCAAAGATAGTTATTGACAGCATGTGAGGAGCCCAGGTCCTTATCTCCAACTGTTTCATTAAGAGATTTCATCCCTGGTGGTGCAGTGGGATGAGTTTCTGCCACAGTTAGGAAAATAAGGACGAATAGTAGGACAAACAGAAGGAAAAGAAAACAGAAATAAACACTAATCAGGGCAGCCATGAAGTATGAGGAAAGAGGGAGAAAAGCATAATGAGAAGAAACCAGGGTTTTACAAGGCCGACAGTACCTTTCAAGTAATTCAAGTAGGGATTTACTTCATGTTGCATATTACTGTGCTTCTAGTGAATTATGAGGCTTGTTTCTGAGCATCACTACAAAGGATTCATTAGTGAAGAACTTCATACACACAGAGCCTGAATCAGATAAGAGGCATCTGCAGTTTTTTCCTTATGCTTATTATAATCTGTTAATTCACTATCAGGAAGAAAGAGTAGACAAATCAATTTAACTTCATAGTTAATATAAGGATAGCTTTGTGAACGAACTCTAATTATTTTTTACGCAGACATGTGCCATAATATCCTCATTTCTGTCTCTCCAGAAGCAATAGACACACATCTAGGTAGAATGCCCATTTATATAGTAAATGCTGCTTTCTTCCTGTTTTTTCTACCATTACCTTTGCACATTCAGAATCCTTGCCACCAGTACAGGTTTTGTCAAGGATTTCTGGAAAGGACCATGTTAACAGAGAACATGGACACCTCAGCAGTAACCAACACGGAGGGGAGACCCAAGGGGCCCTCATGACGATGTCTCATAAAACCCTAGGATCTTGGCACAACACACAGGAGCCAGAGAAATCTTAACTTGAGGTTGAATTTCCTGCAGCTTATGTTCTAAGATCCATAATGAATATACATGTCAGTTTCTCTGTAAATATATATAATACACACACACCTTTATTTGTGTTATATAATAGGAGAGTGTCGTGGAACTGTAGACCCTTAACTGATAATGAGGCTACTTTTGAGGATAGAGATAAGAGTGAAAGGGCAGGAAGAGGAAAGGACACTTTCATTTTGTTACATTTCTTATTTTTTTATTAAAAAATGTAAGAGCAATTACTTCTATTATAATTTCTAAAAGAGAGAAAGGGACCCAGATATGCATTTACATTTATAGTCCAATGGGTTTTCCAACTAGCTTGAATTTTTGGGTGGTTACTAGGACAAGGCGTTGGACGTCTCAGGAAGTAAGTGTGGTCCTGAACCACAGTGATCAGCAAGAGTCACTCTCAATTCAACTACTTAGACTGAGGCCCTGTTCCTTCCTCCTCTCATTTTTTCTCCTTCCATCTCTCCTCCCTTCCATTCATTTCTTTACAGCTTTATCGAGGTATAATTGATCTATGAAGAATTAACATGAACAATCTGATGAGTCTGAACTTATGAAAACACTCATGATACCATCACCACAATCAAGATGATAAGATATATCCAACACTTCTCAGTTTCCTTGGTATCTGCTATTGTCACTGTTGTTGTTTCGTGGTAAAAACACTTAACATGAAATCTAGCCTCTTAATAAACTCTGAGGAGCACGGCATCATATTAACCAAAGGCACTATGCTATACAGCAGCTCTTTAGACTTACTTCTCATCTAGCATAACTGAAACTTCCCTTAAAAATTTCATACAGTTACAGTGACCACTTCAGTTGGCTGACCAATATTTTAATTTAAAACACAAGTCACTTCAAAGGAAACAACAAACCCTTCTCATTTAATAGTGAATGAGGGTCCCTCGTGGGCTGGATAACTTGAGAGGCACTAGACACACAGAGCCAGACAAGGCTGACTCAGTGATGTGCGCCTGATCTGGTGGAAATCATATTCTACTAATAAATCCGCTCAGTGTACAAAAGGAGACTTCTAGAACAAAAAGAAGTGCTGATCAGGACTTGATGAATTTTACTTCCATGAATGGAAAACGTACGCCTAGGATGTCTGCATCGTATATGTCAATCTATTTGCTACTCGAGTAAATCTTGCCTTTTATGCTCCAATCAATGTAGCCATGGCCTCTGTTCACACCCTAACCACAAAGGCAGTGCCATGCTGTTACATGAGGGTGGCTGATGGTCTAAGAAGTAGCCTGAGAGAAAGAAAAGTATGCTGACGTTCAGGTTCCTTCCAATAGAAATCAAAGTCCAAAAACAATTTTTCCAGAAGATAACAGAATAGAAAGAAGTAACTCTAGGAGTGGGCTGAGCAGAGTCCTGGAATAAAAAGCCTTAAACTTTGCAGTTAAGAGCTCTGTCTTTGGTGCCAGGCACATTTTTTTGTCAAACTTCCTTCAAAATGCAATATCTAATTTCCATCTTTCCTGATGTAGCAAGAAGCACAAACATAAAGTCAACCCCAAAGAAAGCTAAATATGCATCTAGCATTTACACACAGAGCAGGCTGCCCATCAACCCAGAAAATTCTCATATCCATCTTTTAGAACTTAGGAAAAACATGGAAGTATATCTTCAGAGATAAATATGCCTAGGAAAAACAATCCAGGTGATTATACTGGTTTATGGTTATTGATTGATTGTTATTCCTTTGAAATTGAATGAAGCAACGGACATATGACACAATAAAGGACTCCAATTCAGTTTATACTATTTACAAGAACTTGAATTAATGAAAATAGTTGTTACTTATGTTTTATTTAAAAAGCGCTTCAAAACACCTAAAAGGTTCCAGGTTCTTACTGTGTGTTAGGGCTTAACAAATATCCCCATTTCTTTGTGAACTCACGAACCAGGCTCCTCTGTCCATGGAATTCTTCAGGCAAGATTACTGGAATGGGTTACCATTCCCTTCTGCAGGGGATCTTCCCAACCCAGGGATCAAAACCAAGTCTCCTGCATGACAGGCAGATTCTTTACCCTCTGAACCACCACGGAAGCACTTAATACTCATAATTATACCATTAAACAGACAAAATTATTTTCTTCACTTTACAAATGAGAAAACAAGCCTCAGAGATGCTGCAAAACTAGCCTCAGGTCACTTTGCTAATAAATTCCAGAGTGGCAGACCTGGGATCCAAAACTGGGACTGGATCCATATTTTAACCCCTATACTATTCATCCCCTCTTGGGAATTGAACCCAGGTGTCCTGCATTGCAGGCAGGTTCTTTACCATCTGAACCATCAGGGAAGCCCTATATAAGGGACAGGGTCATCTTTCTCTGTATCTTCTAAATGCAAGGAAAAGTAATATCAACAAAAATGTGGAGTATGTTTTTTTTTTCTAGGGAAGTGAGGCACAGAACAGCTACTGCAGTTAGGGAATCTGTTCTTCAAGGAAATTTTCTGGAATCACTACTTTGTTATCTGGGCAGATAACATTGTTATCTGGGCAGGATGCTGGATACTCCTCTTGCAATAGACAAGATGGAATTTATCCTGAGAGCTGTCTCTGCTCTCAGAGTCTGCTGTTCTATTCATATTCCAAAGCCAACATTAGCAGATCCAGGAAGGGGTCTGTTGTTCTGCTTTTAAAAAGATTTCAAACTTCTACCTAAATCTTTCAGCTTTAAATCATTTTTCTTTTATTCATTCCTCTGAAGTTTCTGAGGGATTGCCAATACTTGACTTTGCTTTGACAAAGCTATCCTTGGATATCAGATTAGATAAGACGATGAATTCGACTTAAGACGCCACATAAGTTAAAAGCCCAGGAGTTTTAGCAGAAAACTTTCCCAAACACAGTTAAATCTCAAAGCCTGCAAAGAATGGAGGGGGTTGGGTTACCTATAAAATAATCCAAATCATTAAGGCTGTTGCTCGGATTATTGAAACCCTGCAACAGAAAGATTTTCTACATTTTTTTCCCCCAATAAGCCTACACAGCCAGCAAAAATCTCCTAGGTCATGAGAGAAAAACATTTTATTTGAAATGGAAAAGAACTTCTAAGTTATGACCAGGGATAAAATTTCCATACTTCATAGATTCTAAAATGTGTATCCCTCACCTTTTTTGCATCTCTAAAATTGGGTGCATAATCACTGTTGGCCAGGGGTCAGTCACAGTGTACTTGTCATTGTCTCTTCATGGGCATCAACGTGTGCAGAATGGGTGTCAATAGTGTGCAAGAAAATCATGGGGCCAATAATAGGTTTTCTTAAGCCAAGTATTCATCACCAAGACTCTTGGTGGTATAGAATACGCAAGCATTGACATCCCAGATGAAATGTTATTCAAAACATCTTCAAGACATCAAAAGTGAAGCTGTTTTAGAAATAGCCTAACAAATTTATTTCAACTGTATTTTCTATGTATGTGTAATAATGGTGTGTCTAAACAAGTTTAAAAGAAAAGTTTTAATAAGTAGAAAATGAAAAACTTTTAATAGGTAAAAAGAGTGCACCGATTTAATTGGCACTAGTTTTCTTTAATGTGTTAATCACACATAAAAGAATGGTTTGACTTCAATCAGCACTGGCTTAGATTCGATGAAATAATGATAGAGAGATGACTCTAGAGGTAAAGAACCCGCCTGCCAATGCAGGAAATGGAAGAGATGTGAGTTTGATCCCTGGGTTGAAAAGATTCCCTGGTAGATGACATGGAAACCCATTCCAGTATTCCTGCCTGGGAAATTCCATGGACAGAGGAGCTGGGCCCAAAGAATGGGACATAACTGAAGTGACTTAGCACCCACGCACACAGTATAAAACACAATGCTTATGAACTCCGGTTTTGGCGGCAGATAATCTGGGCACAAATTTTGAGCTTGACAAATAAATTACTTTTAGCTGATTTTCTCAAATTATTCATCTTTTAGAAGTTTCTATGGTGTTGGTGTTGGTTTCCATAGTGTGCGATGTTGGAGAAGACTCTGATGAGTCCCTTGGACTGCAAGGAGATCAATCCTAAAGGAAATCAGTCCTGAATACTCATTGGAAGGACTGATGCTGAAGCTGAAACTCCAACACTTTGGCCACCTGATGCTAAGAACTGACTTATTTGAAAAGACCCTGATGCTGGGAAAGATTGAAGGCAGGAGAAGGGGACAACAGAGGAGGATGAGATGGTTGGATGGCATCACCGACTCAATGGACATGAGTTTGAGCAAGCTCTGGGAGTTGATGATGGACAGGGAGGCCTGGCATACTGCAGTCTGGGGGTCACAGAGTCGAACACGACTGAGCGACTGAACTGAACTGATAGCTCATCTACAAAATACAGATGCTTATTTCATAATGAGGATGACTGAATGGGAAAATCCATGTAAGACACTTAGCAGCAAGAACACAAGCGTTTTATATGTGAGCAGGTCTTGATTTTCACCTACTTCAGCACAGGCCTCACAGCATCCTGTCCTTTTTCCTTTTCCCTTGGAAACAGCAGTTTCTGAGAGAACTGTGGTTGGATTTGATTTTTTTTTTTCTTTATCATTTCTGCAATACCACTTTAGTGACCAGAAAGGAGAAAAATTCACTAATAGAAACGGATTAAGTTAAGCATACATGAGCAGTGCAACCTTCTCTCATCACCCTGGGATATATATTTAGTGCCACAGAAGGTAAAATGAGGTCACTCTGAAGTGGGTGGAAGGGCAGTCATCTCATCATGGGATGAATAATAACCAATGGGAAGGAAGAACCAGGGAGAAGGCAAGCAGATAATTTCTCCTTCTTGTCACCATTTTCTGTGGTTCTTCCTTGAGCCCTTCTGGAAAACTCTAGTGCGCCAAGCAAATTTCCACACGGAAGGACTTTCTGTGTTACACCATGGCTCACTGAGAAGACATGGCCAGTCCAGGAACCTATCTCCTCAAATGCTCTGCATTGTTTCCTTCTGCCTTTCCTTCACCACTGTGAGCTTGCACCTTCCAAGTGAAACATCAGGACTTCGATCCGTGCCTCGCCTCTGCTTTCCAGAAGACTCAGCACATTCCCGTGACCCACATGTTGGTTATGCCATAGAGTTCATGGGAAGCCTTGGAAATGGAGGTCTCACGTGTTTCTAGAACCAGGCAATGTGGTTTAGTCAAATACAGAGGCAAATGTGGAGACAGGTGTCCTGGATTCAAGCCTTGGCTCTGGTTCTTATTAACTAATGTGACCTTTAGTCTCTCTCATCAGCCTAATGGACATGACATTACCTGCCCTCCTTATCTTGAAATGCCATCATCAGGATCAGATGAGATAAAGTTTGAGAAAGCAAAGTGTAAGCCATGAAGTAGCATACAAATATACTAATAATATAATAGTTATTGCTGTGGAACAAGGATTTAGTCTCACAATCTCTGTGGTTGCTTTCAGTCAAAACAAGATCACTGCTAAAAGTTTATAAAATTGTGCTAACTGCTGGTAGGTTATGTGTGTTTTGGGGCTTTTATAGAAATAATACCCTACTAGAGGAAAGGTCACTAAACTATAATCAAATTCTGAGGGGTATTATCATTTTTATCTTTCATCTCATTCTTTTTCACTTCCATTTTAGTATATACTTTAGAAACAAAACTGAACATGTACATAATGTATAACTAAATACATGTACACATTAAGTATGTTCAGGGTGAACAGCTGAAAGTACTCACAACAAGCCTCTGGGATCTAGCCATGTTACTACATATAGATAGTTATTCGCCTAAACTCATGTATGATGCTACATTACTTGAATATATCACAGTATATGGATCAACTTCCCTTTATTAAATTTGGCTGCCCCTAGTTTTTATGGCCACAAACAATGATTTAGTAAACATTTACGTCTTGCTTTCTTCCAGACACATGACTACTTGGTAAAGCCTGGTGATGGGAACTTACTCTGATCTTGTCCAGCTCTGAGTTCTGCATAGACCTAGTACTCAAAATCCAGACCCAGACACAACTGGGCCATTGCTAAATTTTCCTTGGCTGACTGCAAATGTGCTTTATCTGCCTTGATGACAAATGGATTACACTGAAAATTTTCAAAGACTCCACTAATGTAGGAATCTACTGACAGTAAAAATAATTTGAGGTGCCTCAGACTCCCCTACTTCTTGCCTGTCCCCATTTGTTCCTGACATAGTCCAGGGCTCTCCCTGGTGCTGCAGAAGGCGACCCCACCTTACTCTCCCACCCCAACTCGTGCTGGCTGGCTTCTACAAACTCTAATTAGGCTGCAGCCTTTCCTGCCTTATGCATCTTTGATTTTATGGAGGATTCTGGAAGCTCTGTGAACCTGTACTCTGATTTGAATTATTAAAGCAGGTCAGTATGTATACATTTAGAAGCAAGATTCTCTATTCAACCATCCTCTATGTGAAAAAGGAAAATTTTCAACCATCAGTTACCCACATGAATAGTCTTTTTATCCCCTCCCTTTTTTTCTTTCTTTGGCAATTTCTCCATTCTTTAGCTTTTCTCTTTTTCCTGTACCCCTTTCTACCTTAATATAATTTACTGGGCTGTGAGCCAAGCAGCATTCTAAGGCCTGCGGGAACTGATTCACATCAGGTGTGTGCATGTTGCTTTTTATTTCTCCTTTCATTTGAGTTTTAAGTTGATTTGACCCAAATCATTTTTAACTCTAGTACCAAACGTGAAACACTGGTTTGACTTACGAAGCCAATATTTTAATTACCATAAGACTGTAAGTTTTGTAAGAGCTTCTTTTGGTCACCATTGGAACTCCACAGTTAAGAGTATAGCTGATGTCCAGTAATATTTATTGAATGGACGAATGAATAAGCAACCATGCACTGAGGTGGGAGATAGGTTTAATCTAGCAACTGGCCCATTCAGACTTAGTATAGACAAGGAAGAGATTCCTCAACCATAAAACTTGGACACTAAAGTAAAAGAGATTGGGGAACCATTGTTCAATATTCAGATCATAACTTTAAAGTTATTCAGTGTCTAAAGAGATGGGTCTATTATTACCTACCATATTTACTCTAGAATTAAATTAAGAATAAGAAAAGCCATCTTGAGATTTTGATTCAGAACAGTAGAATTTGAGTCACATATTCCCCTATTTGATGAGTCTTTAGACATGACACAAGCCTTTTGAGCTTCAGTTTATCTATAAAGGGCTTCCCTGGTGGCTCAGATGGTAAAGCATCTGCCCGCAATGAAGGAGATCTGGGTTCGATCCCTGGGTTGGGAAGATCCCGTGGAGAAGGAAATGGCAACCCACTTCAGTATTCCTGCCTGGAAAATGCCATGAACAGTGGAGCCTTTTAGGCTACAGTCAATGGGATCGCAAAGAGTCATACACGACTGAGCAACTTCACTTACCTATAAAACAAACAAAAACAGCATCTCTCTTACAGGCTGGTTACAATGATGAAATGAAAGAATCATTGTAACACTGAGTAATGATAAGGCTTCAATAAATTTGAGTTCCTTTCTCCATTTTTCCTTCTTTTCCCTTGCCAAGATGATTCAGTTACTGAAACGCTGAAAGGATTTCTTCAAAGGATGGTTTCATGGCACAGAAATAAATGACCGTTATATGGCTAAGTTATGATATATCAGGGGCAGGGCATCTGGAATTAAGGAACAGCAATTTGAACATAAATCTTTGGGAAAGTTTCCTAAGAGCTAGATTATTTTGCTTATTAGTAAGAACTGTACATCTCTTCACATCATTAGCTTCATAAATCTATAATATTGTATACAGTATACATACACATACATATACAAATACATATATATATATATATATATTTTTTTTAAGAGCTTTCACAATTCTTGTAGGTTGAATTGTATCCCCCTCTCCAATAAGATGTTCAAATTGTAACCCCAGGTACTTGTGAATGTAACCTTGTTTAGAAACAGGAACTTTGTAGGTGTAATCAAGTAAAGATGAGATTGTATAGGATTAGGGTGGACCATCGGAGAAGGCAATGGCACCCAACTCCAGTACTCTTGCCTGGAAAATCCTATAGGCGGAGGAGCCTGGTAGGCTGCAGTCCATGGGGTCGTGAAGAGTCAGACACAACTAAGCGACTTCACTTTGACTTCTTACTTTCATGCATTGGAGAAGGAAATGGCAACCCATGACAGTGTTCTTGCCTGGAGAATCCCAGGGACGGGGGAGCCTGGTGGGCTGCCGTCTATGGGGTCGCGCAGAGTCGGACATGACTGAAGCGACTTAGCAGCAGTAGCAGCAGCAGCAGGGTGGACCATAAATTCAAGGAAAATTTCCTTGTTGTTGTTCAGTCACTAAGTCGAGCCCAACATTTTGAGACTCCACAAAGTGTAGCATGCCAGGCTTCCCTGTCCTTCACTATCTCCCAGAGTTTGGCAAAGTGATATCTCTGCTTTTTAATACACTGTCTAGTTTGTCATAGTTTTTCTTTCAAGGAGCAAGGTCTTTTAATTTTGTGGCTGCAATCACCATCAGCAGTAATTTTAGAGCCCAAGAAAATAAAGTCTGTCACTGTTTCCACTTTTCCCCCTTCTATTTGCCATGAAGTGATGGGACTGAATGCCATGATCTCAGTTTTTTTAAATGTTGAGCTTTAAGTCAGCTTGTTGACTCTTCTTTTCACTTTCATCAAGAGGCTCTTTAGTTCCTCTTTGCTTTCTGCCATTAGAGTGCTATCATCTACATATCTGAGGTTGTTGATATTTGTCCCAGCAATCTTGATTCCAGCTTATGATTTATCCAGCCTGGGATTTTGCATGATGTACTCTGCATATAAGCTAAATAAACAGAGTAACGGCATACAGCCTTTCCCAATTTTGAACCAGCCCATTGTTATGTGTCTGGTTCCTACTGTTGCTTCTTGACCTGCATACAGGTTTCTCAGGAGGCAGGTAGGGTGGTCTGGTATTCCCATCTCTTTAAGAATTTACCACAGTTTCTTGTGATTCACACAATCAAAGGCTTTGGCATAGTAAATGAAGCAGAAGTAGATTTTCTTTTTTAATTCTCTTGCTTTTTCTATGATCGGAGGGATGTTGGCAATTTGATCTCGGGTTCCTCTGCCTTTTTGGAATCCAGTTTATATATCTGGAAGTTCTCAGTTCATGTATTGCTGAAGCCTAGCTTGAGGGCTTTTGAGCACTACCTTGGTAACATGGGGCTTCACTGGTGGCTCAGATGGTAAAGCGTCTGCCCACATGCGGGAGACCCGGGTTTGATCCCTGGGTTGGGGAGATCCCCTGGAGAAGGAAATGGCACCCCACTCCAGTATTCTTGCCTGGAGAATCCCATGGACGGAGGAGCCTGGTAGGCCATAGTCCATGGGGTCGCAAAGAGTCAGACACGACTGAGCGACTTCACTTTCACTTTTGGTAACATGGGGCTAGCACTTACACCACAGGACTAGAAGAAGATGACATCAGAGGTAGAGAGCTTGCCCAAGATGCTGAACCTGACTCGAAAAACCAAGATGGCAGAATTGAAGGGCATGGGCTCATCTTCTCCTGAGAGAACACTAAAACACCAAAATCGCAACTAGCTGTTGAACAACCATTGGCAGGAGGATGGTTTCTTGTAAGGAGAAAAAGATTTGGCAACATAGAGACACACAGAGAGAAGACAGCCAGGTAAACATGGGAAGAAACACCTGGAGCCACCAGAAGTTGGAAGAAGCAAGGAAGGACTCTAGCCTTTGAAGGGAGCATGGCTCCACTGGCTCCCTGATTTCAGACTTCTAGCCTAAAGAACTGTCTGAGAATAAATTTCTGCTGCTTTAAGTCACTCAGCTTTTTATAGCAGCCTTAAGCAACTAACAACAACAATAATAATATATTAATATATAATATAAAAATATATAACATAAAATATATAATATAAAAATATTATAATATTATTAATAATATATTTATAATAATAATATAATAATAATAGGCTTCCCTGTAGCTCAAATGGTAAAGAATCTGCCTGTGAGGCAGGAGACCAGGGCTCAGTCCCTGGGTTGGGAAGTTCCTCTGGAGAAGGGAATGGCAATCCACTCCAGTAGTCTTGCCTGGAGAATTCCATGGACAGAGGAGCCTGGCGGGCTACAGTCTGTGGGGTCGCAAAGAGTCGGACACGACTGAGTGACTAACACACAGGCAATTAATACAATAGACTTCTTGAAGTTTCACAATTTCACAAAATTTTAACACTGATCTTGTACTGACTAAAAAGCCAAGTGAACTCATTGGACCAAATTCATGTTTGATAGTGCTACTTATTAATCTGTATGTAACCTTATGGCTTACATATAAGGCTTTCTCAAACCTTATCTCGTCTGATCCTGATGGCATTTCAAGATAAGGATGGCAGGTAATATCATTTCTATTAGGCTGATGAGAGAGATTAAAGGTCACACAGTTAATAAGAACTAGAGCCAAGGCTTGAATCTAGGACACCTGTCTCCACATTTGCTTCCGTATTTGACTAAACCACATTGCCTGGTTCTAGAAACACTTGAGACCTCCATTTCCAAGGCTCCCCATGAACTCCACGGCATAAACAACATGAGGATCACGGGAATGTGCTGATTCCTCTGAAATGCAGAGGCAAGGCAAGGATTGAAGTCCTGTTTCACTTGGAAGCTGCAAGCTCACGGTGGTGAAGGTAAGGCAGAAGGAAACGATGCAGAACATCTGAGGAGTTAAGTTCCTGGATGGATATGGACACCTTATCTTTGACAAAGGAGGCAAGAATATACAATGGATTAAAGACAATCTCTTTAACAAGTGGTGCTGGGAACTCTGGTCAACCACTTGTAAAAGAATGAAACTAGAACACTTTCTAACACCATACACAAAAATAAACTCAAAATGGATTAAAGATCTAGACGTAAGACCAGAAACTATAAAACTCCTAGAGGAGAACATAGGCAAAACACTCTCTGACATACATCACAGCAGGATCCTCTATGACCCACCTCCCAGAATATTGGAAATAAAAGCAAAAATAAACAAATGGGACCTAATTAACCTTAAAAGCTTCTGCACATCAAAGGAAACTATTAGCAAGGTGAAAAGACAGCCTTCAGAATGGGAGAAGATAATAGCAAATGAAGCAACTGACAAACAACTAATCTCGAGAATATACAAGCAACTCCTACAGCTCAACTCCAGAAAAATAAATGACCCAATCAAAAAATGGGCCAAAGAACTAAATAGACATTTCTCCAAAGAAGACATACAGATGGCTAACAAACACATGAAAAGATGCTCAACATCACTCATTATCAGAGAAATGCAAATCAAAACCACTATGAGGTACCATTTCACACCAGTCAGAATGGCTGCGATCCAAAAGTCTACAAGTAATAAATGCTGGAGAGGGTGTGGAGAAAAGGGAACCCTCTTACACTGTTGGTGGGAATGCAAACTAATACAGCCACTATGGAGAACAGTGTGGAGATTCCTTAAAAAACTGGAAATAGACATGCCTTATGATCCAGCAATCCCACTGCTGGGCATACACACTGAGGAAACCAGAAGGGAAAGAGACACGTGTACCCCAATGTTCATCGCAGCACTGTTTATAATAGCCAGGACATGGAAGCAACCTAGATGTCCATCAGCATATGAATGGATAAGAAAGCAGTGGTACATATACACAATGGAGTATTACTCAGCCATTAAAAAGAATACATTTGAATCAGTTCTAATGAGGTGGATGAAACTGGAGCCTATTATACAGAGTGAAGTAAGCCAGAAAGAAAAACACCAATACAGTATACTAACGCATATATATGGAATTTAGAAAGATGGTAGCAATAACCCTGTGTACGAGACAGCAAAAGAGACACTGATGTATAGAACAGTCTTATGGACTCTGTGAGAGAGGGAGAGGGTGGGAAGATTTGGGAGAATGGCATTGAAACATGTAAAATATCATGTATGAAACGAGTTGCCAGTCCAGGTTCGATGCACGATACTGGATGCTTGGGGCTGGTGCACTGGGATGACCCAGAGGGATGGAATGGGGAGGGAGGAGGGAGGAGGGTTTAGGACGGGGAACACATGTATACCTGTGGCGGATTCATTTGGATATTTGGCAAAACTAATACAATTATGTAAAGTTTAAAAATAAAATAAAATTTAAAAAAAATAAAATAAAATAACATTACGATTCAATAAAAAGTGCACTAGGCAGTGCCGCTTACACATGAAAAAAAAAAAAAAAAGTTCCTGGACGGGCCACGTCTTCTTTGTAAGTCAAGGTGGTGTAACACAATAGGTCCCTCAGCGAGTAAATCTGTTTGACACACTGGAGTTTTCCAGAAGGGCTCGAGGAAGAACCACAGAAAATGGTGACAAGAAGGGAAAGTTATCTGCTTGCCTTCCCCTCTCTCTTGTTTCCCCTTGCTCTCATAGTTTAAAATAAACTAGAAACTTACAAACTCTCCTTTAATCCTGGGGTTGATTTTAAGAAGAATATCAGAGGGGCTTCTTTTGTGATCTAATGGACAGTTTTTCAAGTATATCCCTATGGAAAATAAAACGATGCATATTTTACAGAATGAAACTGTTATTTGCTTTGCATGTGTGTGTATTTTTAAAATAAAACTGTAGAACTGAAAGATACAGAAAATCACAAACAATAATGTAATAACATATAGCCAGCTTGTTTGCTATGTATCTTTTCTTAAACAAATAAAACATTACAGATAAACACGAAATACTTTGTGTTTCCCGATTTGTTTTTTTAAGACAATCCTTTGCCTAACTTCTGAGTGTATCTAATCCACTCTGAGTGTGGTAGAGGTGGTATCTAAAAAGGTGTGGTATCTAACCCATGTTTCATATATTTTCTACTATATTTAAAATATATTATTTTGTATATAAACATATATGTATATAGAAGATACATAGTATATATATATACTACACACCTGTGTGTATGGAATTTGTCTGAAAAGATACATAAGAAACCATTATCAGTCTGAGATTGGGAAAGTAGACAAGAGGGGAGATTTTATTTTTCTCTATCTTTCAGTCCTTAGAAAAAATTAGAACACATTACTTTTCTAATGAAAAAATACTAATAAACAGCAAAGTGTGCAGCAGAAGTTCTCCCAGTAGGGGCAGCAAAAAAAAAAAAAAAAAAAAAACTCTCCAGGACAGAGGTGAGAAAAAGTGTGGTAGAGATGGATGGTACAGCTGGGGGAATCAGGAGAAGTGAATCTGAGTCCCGCTTCTGTCACTGAACATGAGACGTCCCTGGGCAAAGCAAGCTCCCTCACTTGGTAAAGAAGGCCCCTCTGATCTGTCTTGCCTGCCTCTCCAATTCTTGTCCCATCTCCCACCATGCTTACCAACCCCTGCCCACTCTGTGCTGTTTCTTCTCTTTGTGCCCATACTCACACCTCTCCTCCTGCCTGCTTGCCTTTCGCCACATCATTTGCCTGACTCACCACAGGTACCATGGCCCTGAAGCAGCTGGAAGACCCTCCTCTCTTCACCCTGCTCACCTGCTCCACTCTGCTCCTTCCAGAGGCATTACCTGTGTATTACCTGCTCTCCCACTGAACTCTCAGCTCCTGCAAGGCAGCAGCCATGGATGGTTGATTTCTGTGCCTGGCCTAGGGTACACTTTGGTGGAAGTACTTTTTAATTAAATATTTAACCGTGTCCTAGTCACCTTCTCTATAAAGCGAGAAAGCTGCATTTGTTTAGCTCAATTCAGCAAATGTTTACCAACATCTTCGCTAACCTAGGCACCTTGCTTGGATCTGTAAAGAACAGAAGAATGGATGTAGCCCTCTAGTGGGAAAGATGAGCGAAGATTCCTCCAAGTCCAGTCTTCTACAATCAGAATTTAAAATGTATGTGTTCAGTGTTTGGCTCTGTCCTGCTTGCTAAATGATCCTGGGAGT
Source organism: Bubalus kerabau (assembly GCF_029407905.1). Classification (NCBI taxonomy): domain Eukaryota; kingdom Metazoa; phylum Chordata; class Mammalia; order Artiodactyla; family Bovidae; genus Bubalus; species Bubalus kerabau. Next base: position 23,911,128 of record NC_073640.1, read on the forward strand.
ATCATTTTACCACGTGGAGAAGTGGTGGGAAACATTGAATGAGGTAGCCTGACCTCTTGAAGGCATGGAGGAGGGGCATGCTACTTTTCCTGATATTACAATGTACTATTACAGGGTTTACTGCTCTCTAATCATGCAATCTACATAATTTATCCTTTTAAAATGAGCCATAATCCCCCAAGAGTGCTTCCCTATTGATATCAAATATAAGAGGGTATTTTTAAGGACACGGCAGCATCACTGCTATACATTAACCTACACAAAATCAATCCATTTCCAAGTTAAGCACAGCCCCAAAAAATCACTAATGGAGCTCCGTGTAGTTTGCTCATGCGATGTGCAGTCAGGAATCATGCATAATGTAATAGTGCAAATGCTAAAAGCAGCTCCCACAAACTAATTTAATCTTGGTTTAATGGACATTGGGAACTGATCTTCAAAAGAGCCTGCCAGTGAGATTCTTGGGGGCCTCCCAGCAGCCTGAAAGCAAGCTCCAATATTAGCTTTCGGTTAGTTCCCCCTTTCACCTAGTACATATTAAAGGCAATCCAATAGTGTCATTAAAATGATGAGTAAGTTGTGTCAACTTGCATGGTCTATGTGATATAGATATCTCCATGCATTTGCATAGATCTCTGGGATTGAAATTTTGCTCTTGTGCCTTTTAGACCATGGGCTTCTACCTCAGTCAAGGAAATCTTTTTTTTTTTTTTTTTTTAATTTTATTTTATTTTTAAACTTTACATAACTGTATTAGATTTGCCAAATATCAAAATGAATCCGCCACAGGTATACATGTGTTCCCCATCCTGAACCCTCCTCCCTCCTCCCTCCCCATTCCATCCCTCTGGGTCGTCCCAGTGCACCAGCCCCAAGCATCCAGTATCGTGCATCGAACCTGGACTGGCAACTCATTTCATACATGATATTTACATGTTTCAATGCCATTCTCCCAAATCTTCCCACCCTCTCCCTCTCCCACAGAGTCCATAAGACTGTTCTATACATCAGTGTCTCTTTTGCTGTCTCGTACACAGGGTTATTGTTACCATCTTTCTAAATTCCATATATATGCGTTAGTATACTGTATTGGTGTTTTTCTTTCTGGCTTACTTCACTCTGTATAATAGGCTCCAGTTTCATCCACCTCATTAGAACTGATTCAAATGTATTCTTTTTAATGGCTGAATAATACTCCATTGTGTATATGTACCACAGCTTTCTTATCCATTCATCTGCTGATGGACATCTAGGTTGCTTCCATGTCCTGGCTATTATAAACCTTTTATACTCCAGATCAGAAGGCTCCACAGTATCCACAGCCCCCAGGCCATGCCAGAGAGACAGCGTATGAACAAAGATCTAGGATGTGAAGCCTGTACACAATCAAAGGGATCAGAACCACACTGCTGTAGCTTGTTTCTAAGGGACACCCAAAGCCCCTAAACAGGCACCTCCTATCTGACATGATCAGAGAAGAGCACTTCCCCATGCAAACATGAGTGTGCATTTGCACACACACACATACGCACACAGACTCTCCCCTCACTGGTGTGAGTCGAGCTTCTATTAGATGACCTAACATCAAATCTAGCTAAGTAGATAGTATGTAGAATACCCCAATTTGGGGGACCTGGGAGTGTTTTAAGTTCAAGCCATGTATTTTGTTTCAAATGAATGTCACTAATTGGCTTCAGACTTTTAGAGCTGAACTGTGAAATGAGCATAGAGAATGCAGCCTCCATAGGCAGACAGAATATACAATGTGTGGGTAAGAGTGGCAGCAGAGGGGGAGACTTGGAAATGGCAGGAAGAGACAGAGGGGAGGGTTGGAGTTCATGTTGCAAGTCCAGGGCAAGTGGATGAAATAAGAAATGGAGGTTAAACAATGTTATTGAGAGATAGAGAGGATATTAATAGACAGTAATAATTTCAAACATGAGGAGGAGGATAAAAAGGGGAGAGGTCGATATGGGCAAGCTAATCCTCATCTTCCATATTGAGGAGTTAATAGATATTGACTGAGTAATAAATCAAGAAATGGAATTCTGGAAGCAGCCACCAAAAGAACAAAAACTAGAAAAGTAAATAGACTTTGTCTCTATATGATAGGACTGGAGATAGTCAAGGGTGCTTTTCTTGTGCTTCTGCATTATTTAGCTTGTTACAATGCATAACTATAATTTGACTTGAAAAACGATAAGTAGGTGCTTGTGGGAAGCTGAGCTGGGGATAGTGAGGGGTGGAAAAAGGCAACAAGGTTTTTCCTTAAAAGCAGCTGGACTGTTTGTGTAAAACCATGAGTATGTGTCCTGTGACACAGTATTACTTCTAAGTACAACTGAAAGAATTTTGAAAAATTATATGATAAACTGTTAACAGTGAATACCTCTAGAGCAATAGTGTCCAACAGAGTTTCTATGATAATAGAAATGAGCTATTTCTGCACCGTTCAGTACAGTAGCCACCGGCTACCTGTGACTGCTGTGCTGTGCTTAGTCGCTCAGTTGTGTCCGACTCTTCGCGACCCCATCCGGGGACTGGAGCCCACCAGGCTCCTCTGTCCATGGCGATTCTCCAGGCAAGAATACTGGAGTGGGTTGCCATGACCTCCTCCAAGGGATCTTCCCAACCCAGGGATTGAACCCAGGTCTCCTGCATAGTAAGTGGATTCTTTACCATCTGAGCCACCAGGGAAACCAAGAGTACTAGAGCGGGTAACCTATCCCCTCTCCAGGAAATCTTCCTGACCCAGGAACTGATCCAGGGTCTACTGCATTGCAGGCGGATTCTTTACCAGCTGAGCTACCAGGGAAGCCCCACCTGTGACCACTAAACACTTGAAATGTGGCTAGTGCAACTGAGGAACCAGATTTTTAATTTTAGCTGATTTTAATTAATTTAAATTTAAAATATCAACACATAGCTGGTGGATACCATATTGGATAGTACAGCTAGAGAATCATATGGAGGTGTGAAAGACTTTCTTTTCATCATGCTCTACATTTCCACGCTGTTTGAAATTCTTATAATATGAATATGATACTTGCATTAATTTAAAAACCGTAAAACTTTCTAATTTGAAAAACAAAAGGCAAGAAAAAGGGAACGATCACTAAGTAATGAAAGTAAGAATTCTACAAAATGGATTAAAACATTTTAAGAGTAGAGTTTCCTGTCCTATACAGTATATGTCCTTGTTGTTTGTCTATCTTACTTTATTCAGTATTCTGATAAACTATATGAGAAAAAAATCTAAAAAAGAATGAATATATGTATATGTATGAATTAATTACTTTGCTATATACCTGAAACTAACACAACATTGTAAATCAACTGTACTCCAATAACATTTTAAAAATTAAAATATATAGCACAAGGAATTCTGCTCAATGTTATGGGGCACACAGGATGGGAAGAGAGTTTGAGAGAGAATGGATATGTGTATATGTATGGCTGAGTTCCTTTGGTGTCCACCTGAAACGATCACAAAACTCTTAATCGGCTACACTCCAACACAAAATAAAAAGAAATTTATTTCAGAAAAATAAGTAAAATAAAATAGTTTAATAAAAATAACTAGATAGGTAAATAAATAGTTGTTCTTTGGGATGCCTTCAATCTCTGAACTTTTACATGAATCTCCAGAGCAAACATCCTTGCTTTACCTCCTCATACCACAAGCACTTAGGCTACAGTTCTCTACATTCTGCCTAAGGTAATTACTGCTCTATGTTCTGCTTGCCATCTTTTAAAAATGTCCTGACACCTCTCATCTGTGACCTCTCCTCTCCGTCTGTATTGGCATAGATATAGGCATACATACAGGTAGATAAATTTTTATTCCCTTACTATCATGGGAATGGGTAGCCAGGATGGCAGATCGGCCTAAGGCACATTGCTTTCAGGTCACAGGTTCCCCTGGAGGTGTGTGTTCAAATCCCACTTCTTCGGTGGCTCAGACGGTAAAGAACCTGCCTGCCATGCGAGAGATCCAGGTTCAATCCCTGGGTTGGGAAGATTCCCTGGAGAAAGCAGTGGTTCCCCACTCCAGTATTCTTGCCTAGAGAATTCCATGGACAGAGGAGCCTGGTGGGCTACAGTCCATGGGGTTGCAAAGAGTTGGACACAACTGAGTGACTAACAAGCAAGCAATCATGTGAATGAGGGTGTAAATATACATGCACCCTATTTGCCATATTTACTCCAACCCAAAAGGAAAAAATGGCCAAGAATTAACAGTAATATGATCACAGTCATCTAATCAGTCCCTTTTCATTCATCGATTCCACCATTTGGAATCTGATCATCTCTCAATTATCAGGAAAAACAATGACTTCCCCTTGTTAGCTGTGGAACCCAGATAAGTTGCTTAATCAGTAACTAACAAACTCAGTGTCCTCATCTATGCAATTAAAATAATAACTGAACTGACTTCATAAGATTGTGAGAAAGATGAAATAAGATATTGCACAGAAAGTGCTCAGCACAAACTTATCAAGTAGAAAGCATTCAATGCATCCTAGCTGTTATTTTAAATATAACAAAACTAAGAATTCTCTGCTCTGACTGTACAAGGCAAGAGATTCCCAGTCTTCTAGTTTTTAAAGTATCAACCCATCTTTTTCTCTTTTCTTATATAGCCTGTCAAACTTCTTCGGTCTTACAAAATTAAAGGTATACTTGCTTTCAGAGAAACGGCAGATAACACTAAAAAGATAAAAATTTGTTGATAAGCAGTATTTTTCAATGCAAAATGATTTAAATAAATAGAAAATGGTCTGTTTCACCTGTAGCCCATCTCCTTATACAAAGAGTAGACACAATCAGATTGTAAGAAAGCATATCCATCAAACAGGCCATTAGAAGAGTCCCTTATCCACATCCAAACATGAAAGTCATTCCCAAACAGCGTCTCCCTGTTGGTTTTTGAGCTTTCTTTTTACTATTAAAGTAATACCTAAACACAAGAAATAATTCAAGATGGGGCTTCCCTGGTGGTCCCATGGTTAAGAATCTGCCTTGCAATGCAGGGGACACTGGTTCGATCCCTGGTCCAGGAATATCCCACATGCCGCAGAGTAGCTGAGCCGGTGTACCACAATTACTGAATCCCGAGCTCTAGAGCCACAACTGCTGAGCCCACACACTGAAACTATTAAAGCCCACATGCCTAGAGTCTGAAACAAGAGAGGCCACCGCAATGAGAAGCCCTTACACTGAAACTAGAGAGTAGGCCCTGCTCACCACAGCTAGAGAAAGCCCGCATGCAGCAATGAAGACCCACCATAGCAAAAAAATAAGTAATACAATAAATAAATCTTTTTTAAAAAGAGCCAAAATGAATTACATTTATAATCTTGCCACCTAAAACCACCCAAATATAAATTGTTAAAATTTTGATATATGTGTAAATATAAATTATATATATAATCACAAACATGAACTTGGGCAAACTCTGGGAGATAGTGAGGCACAGGGAGGCCTGGCATGCTGCAGTCCACAGGGTTGCAAAAGAATCGGACACAACTTAGCCACCAAACAACAACAATACGGCATATACCCTGAGGAAACCAAAACTGAAAAAGATACACATACTCCAATGTTCACCGCAGCACTATTTACAATAGCTAGGACATGGAAGAAACCTAGACGTCCATCGACAGATGAATGGATGAAGAAGCTATGGTACATATACACAATGGAATATCACTCAGCCATGAAAAGGAACTCATTTGAGTCAATTCTAATGAGGTGGGTGAATCTAGAGCCTAATATACAGATTGAAGTAAGTAAAAAACAAATATTGTATGTTAACACATATATATGGAATCTAGAAAGATACTACTGATGAACTTATTTGCAGGGTAACCATGGAGACACAGACATAGAGAACAGACTTATGAACATGGGCTGGGGGTAGGAAGGAGAGGGTAGGATGAATGGAGAGAGTAGCATGGAAACATAAACACTGCTGCTGCTGCTAAGTCACTTCAGTCGTGTCCGACTCTGGGCGACCCCATAGACGGCAGCCCAGCAGGCTCCCCCGTCCCTGGGATTCTCCAGGCAAGAACAATGGAGTGGGTTGCCAGTTCCTTTCCAATGCATGAAAGTGAAAAGTGAAAGTGAAGTCGCTCAGTCGTGTCCGACTCTTAGCGAACCCATGGACTGCAGCCTACCAGGCTCCTCCATCCATGGGATTTTTCCAGGCAAGAGTACTGGAGTGGGGTGCCATTGCCTTCTCCGAACATATACACTACCATATGTAAAATAGATAGCCGATGGGATTTTGCTGTACAACTCAAGGAACTCAAACTGGGGCTCTGCAACAACCAAGAGAGGTAGGAATGGGTGGGAGGTGGCAGAGAGCTTCAAGAGGGAAGGGACATATGTATATCTATGGCTGATTCACGTTGATGTATGGCAGAAACCAATACAATATTGTAAAGTAATTATCCTTCAATTAAAAATAGATAAGAACTCAAAAAGTTTGGACAGGATATGCATATGTGTGTGAATCTAAATCTAACTGAAGTCCAAATATATAAAATACAGTATGTATGAAAATATACTTAGACATTATAGAAGTCTACAAATTATAATTCTAAATTCTAAAAATACATCATACAATATATATCTTCACTAATAAAGACATAAATAGGACATATTGTCTGTAATGATCTAAAACATCTTTTTATTAAACTATATAGTATGGATCTTTCTATGTCAATAGGTTTACACATGGATCATTTTAATTAATAACGTTCTCATATATGCCGTAATTTTTTTATCCATCCCTGACAGACATTTAGATTGTTTCCTGTTGTGGGTTGTTTTTTCTTTTTTAACCTTTTTTCTCTGATGAATATATCCTTATAATAATCTTTGTGGAATCACTGTTTAGCACGTTTTTATGGCTTTTGATGTTTATTGCCCCAAAACCTCAGAGATGTAGCCAGTTACCCTTCCACTGGAGATCACCAAGAGCTGCATTTCACCACTCTCTCGCCTGCATTGGATAGCACCAATCTTCATCTTTTGCCCAAAGTGATGGGTAAAAAATTCATATCTGTTTCGTGTTTCAATGTTGATCATTTTTCTCTGATTATCTTTCTTACTTGTGGGAGTTAATATTTTTTCATATGTATATTGGTCATTGTTCTTTCTTTCTTTTTTTCTAAAGACTTATGCATTTTTCTCCATCAGAGAACAACACAGAATGCCTTGCACACTTCTAGACTGGCTTATCTCGATACTGTCCATCCTGTAAAGCTAGCTAAAGGAGCTCTACATCCATGAGTTTTCTTCCAGAACTTCTCAGCTGTAAGTAATCTCTTCTAATTTCTCAGAAGTCCTTTTGTGAAACTACCTTTGCAGCTTTGGCAATATTTTGCTTTATTCTACAGTTATTTGTTGAGCTTTAAGCCAACTTTTTCACTCTCCTCTTTCACTTTCATCAAGAGGCTTTTTAGTTCCTTTTCACTTTCGGCCATTAGGGTGGTGTCATCTGCATATCTGAGGTTATTGATATTTCTCCCAGCAATCTTGATTCCAGCTTGTGCTTCTTCCAGCCCAGCGTTTCTCATGCAGAAAATGAAGATCATGGCATCTGGTCCCATCACTTCATGGGAAATAGATGAGGAAATGGTGGAAACAGTATCAGACTTTATTTTGGGGGGCTCCAAAATCACTGCAGATGGTGACTGCAGCCATAAAATTAAAAGACGTTTACTCCTTGGAAGAAAAGTTATGACCAACCTAGACAGCATATTGAAAAGCAGAGACATTACTTTGCCAACAAAGGTCCGTCTAGTCAAGGCTATGGTTTTTCCAGTGGTCAGGTATGGATGTGAGAGTTGGACTGTGAAGAAGGCTGAGCACCAAAGAATTGATACTTTTGAGCTGTGGTGTTGGAGAAGACTCTTGAGAGTCCCTTGGACTGCAAGGAGATCCAACCAGTCCATTCTGAAGGAGACCAGCCCTGGGTGTTCTTTGGAAGGAATGATGCTAAAGCTGAAGCTCCAGTACTTTGGCCACCTCATGCGAAGAGTTGACTCATTGGAAAAGACTCTGATGCTGGGAGGGATTGGGAGCAGGAGGAGAAGGGGACAACAGAGGATGAGATGGCTGGATGGCATCACTGACTTGATGGACGTGAGTCTGAGTGAACTCCGGGAGTTGGTGATGGACAGGGAGGCCTGGCGTGCTGCGATTCATAGGGTCGCAAAGAGTCGGACACGACTGAGCGACTGAACTGAACTGAACTGAACAGTTATTTGTATCATCATCTTTCTTCCCCCTTTTTTTATCCTCGTCAGTTAGAAACACTGAAGAAGAGAATGGGATGGTCAGAAGATTACGTGTCATTTGAGTACATATTTACTGTGTACCCATTGGTAGCAAAGTAGATATACATAATTACCAATACCGACACTGAACTGATTTATGTATTAGGCCTAGCTCTGCTATGTGCAGCAACAAATTAATAATGACTGCCAGCAGCTAAACCCAACAAAGATATATTTCTTTCTCATGGGAAGCCCAAGGGGGACCAGTAGAACTTCTTTGTAACTATTCTGTCTGGAACACATCTACTCCAAGGTTGCCTTGGCAGGGAATGAGAAAGGTGGAGGAGACATGCAGGCAGTTAAATATCTTGGCTCAGACATGGCATGCAGCCCTTCTATTAACAGTTCATTGCCAGAACTAGTGACATGGCCCCAACTCAATTGCAAAGGACTAGGAAACCAAGAGGAACACAGGAATATGAATATTCAGTGAGCATTACCTGTTGTAATTAGCTTCAATATTTCAGAAATTTTAAAAACATAAACTAATGTCCATCTATGATCTACATAATTATAATTATCTCAGATTATTTAGATGATGACAGTAAGTCCAGGGAAGTGAAGAAACTTGCCTAAGATCTCTCAGCCAGTAAGACTATACTTGCTCTGGAATTTAAATCTTATCAGAATGAGTCTGAACTCTGTACTCTTAATGACTAGATTATGAAAATATGAATAATAAATAGTTAGCATGAGAGAAGGGCTTCCCAGGTGGCGCTAGTGGTAAAGAACCCACTTGCCAATACAGGAAACGTAAGAAATTTGAGTTCGATCCCTGGGTCTGGAAGATCCACTGGAGAAGGAAATGGTGCCCCACTCCAGTATTCTTGCATGCAGAATCCCATGGACAGTGGAGCCTGGAGGGCTATGGTCCTTAGGGCCACAAAGAGTCTGACACGACTAAAGTGACTTAGTACACACTACACACAGCATGAGAGAAGTTCCAATTTAAGACAATTTAAGAAAAAACAAGTGGAGAATCTTCGGTCATAGAAACCTAGCCATTCTTACCTATAGACATGTATTATTTAGCTCCTCTGTACAGACTCTGTACATACTCATGGACTGAGTGGCGAGGTCCAAACCAGTCTGTGCATTTTGAAAAATAAATCATGATTCTGAGTCTATTAGGAAACTGTGTATTCATCTCCTGATAGCAACTCAAGTGAAAATGGCTGAGAGCAATAAAAATCCATTTTGCCATTTAGTACAGTTTGTCAGACTAGAGAAATGGGATTGAATTTCAAAGCCACAGGCAAGCTGGCTGCAATCTGCGGCTACACAGTTGATGGGTTTTTTCCTTCTTTATTTACAACTCTTTTGATAAGCCTTCAGCAAGTTACATAGGTTCTTCTAGCTGTATCTCGTTTGACTGGATTAGAATACTTGATGACAGTTTGGATAAGTTTGAGGCAGATGGTTCTTGACATTTTTCATGGCATCAGTTACAAACCATGCAAGAAACTCTTTCATCCTTTGTTTATCCTTCACTTAGAAGCCACTATAGTAGATCGTTAAACTTTCATTTTTCACAGCGCTGATTAAGGCACACTACAAGGCAGATGTTATTCCGTACCATTTTTAACAATTTACATTTAGCACCAAAGCTGGCTTTGTACTTGTTCCAGTGGATCAATTCACTTTTTTTAAAACTTCAAGGTCAATTTCTGAAATACTGTGACTCTCTTAACAATTCAATGTTTTGCAAACTTCTCTTGGTTACAGGAGCCCAGCTACTATTGCATTTATATGTGTTTGCTAGTCAACACACACAGGACAATTCAATAGCTCTCTCTCAACAGGGTAAGAGCATTATTTAAGAGGCAGTTCATTAAACAAAGAAAAGAGTCTCAAAAAAAAAAAAAAAACCAAAAAAAACCTACAGAATCAGAATATACTATCAGGATGCCTTATTTTTACTAAAGCAGTTCCAGAATCAGAAATGATTGATAGTCCTGAAGCACCAGATTCACTGTACCTCACAGGTGAGATGCAGAAAAAAAGAGTAAGAAGTATTTTGCTTTTCTCTTCCATGTTTTGGTGATTTAGTAAATTATACACTATTTAGTTCAACCTAAGACAAATAAGACTGAATAAAAGCAACTTTACATACAATGAAATGTTGACAAATAGACTCACTGAATAAAAATTCTGACAAAATTTGATTGGACCTTAGGAAAGCACAGGGTTTCACTTTTTCTCTTCTAGAATAATTGCAAAGTACAACTATTGTCTCCCCTTTAGAGACAAAGACGACATCCTGCCCAGGAAAACAAACGCATGGGAAATCCAGAAAACAGTCTACACGATGTCCGCCCAAGTGCACCCCCACCACCTTACTCAAAAATCAGGACTTGAGACAGGATTATGGCTTGACAGGCTGACAGGCTATTTCTTTGAAAACAAAGGAAACAAAAATATAAACAACATGAGAACATAATGAGTACATGCCAGTATCCACGATCTTCATTCTATCATTCTCAGAACCAATCCACAAACAGGCCAAGCAACTTTAAGGGCTAAGTAGGACCTTCAAAGACCATCTGACCTAGCCCTGTGACTAAAATAACAGGAACTAACCTCTTTCTTTCATTCCTCTTTACCTGCAGGGGCAAGAGGTGAGGTGAGAAGGGTGTGAGCAACAAGTAATCTGACTTTTAAAAGGAGCACTTCCAGAGCTTTAGATCAGTCTCTGTATAACTCAGGGTAAGCTGAGTTAAGTGGGGTAGCCTGTTCTCTAATAAGTCCCATGTCTTAAATACTGAAGAATCTAACATAGAATCTGAAATTTGTAATAAACAAAGGAGAACTGATGCTGATTTTCATGTTAATAGTCAAGGTCATCTGCACAGGTCACGTGCACTTACAAAAGTGTTTCTCTTACTGTCCATTTAGCTAATATGGGTCTCTGAGAAATGAGATTTTCTTCAGGTTATGTGCAGTCATAGCCTTTTATTTTAAAGTAGTGAGAGGAGTCAATATAGGAAGAAGTCAAGCAGGAATAAAGGGAGTTATGTTAATATAGGTTTTGTTATGACTCAGGAATGGTAAGGCCAACAGATTGGAAGACCACTGCCATTGAAAAGATATTAATAGTTATATTCAAGATTCAAAATTCAAGAGGAGGGGGCAAACCCTGGAGTGGGGGACAAACAGGGAAGCACCAGTGTCAAGAGGCAGAAGAAGAGGGAACTCTGTACAAGAGCCTTCACTGTGGCTTCTTGGATAGAAATGGGCAAGGCAAGGCAAGCCGGCTTAGGATTGGCTGGCTTGAATTGTTTCAGTGGACTCTGGAGTAAAGAGGTCATCCTAATTGTCTGGCACCTGGCCCTGTGTCGATCAGGACAGGAGCTTAGTAGCCCAGAGTATAAGAGCCCAGTAAAGGAGGTAGCTGGGGGTGTGATTCTGGGTGGGTTGGTTTGTATTTGAAAAGGATACTCACAGCAGAGCTGGCTATTACCTCTAGAAATTCGCTAACCCTGAGATGGACAGTCCCTCCGGGGTCAGCAAGGCCCCAGATATCAAAGTATTAGAACACAGAACATAAAAGATGCGGTTAATACAGGAGTGTAGCTTTCCCTGGCCCAGCCACTAGGACAGACCAAGTACACTGAGACAAAGGGTGCCGAGTACCCAGTGGGGACCAGTGATGACAGGGCCGGTGCACGGCCAAGCCAGGGGCAGGAGGCAGAGCACAGGACACTTAGTACTGACTCCAGGAGGATCGCTCAGGAGTTGTGTGAGTGATCTGCTGCTGCGTAATAAATTGTTCCATGACTTCCATGCTTCCCCTAGAGTTATGGCTCCAAGAGAGAGAGAGATGGTGAGAGAGGGTCAGAGATGTGGAACAAGTAGAAGCCAGAATCTCTGGTAATCTAGTCTTAGAAGAAGTATCCTATCGCTTCTGCTGTATTCTATTAATTTGAGGTAAGTCACAGGGTCCAGTCACATTCAAGGGGCTATTGTACAAGGATGTGAAAACTAGGAAGTTTGGAATCACTGAGGGGCCTTTTACAGGCTGCTTACCACAGGAATGAAAGGAAATTTACGAAGCAAACAAAAACCCCAAACCCAAAACAAATACAAAACCTCCTCTTTGCACTCACCTAACAGAAGGAAGTAGTCCTCATGGCTGTGCTGGGTTATAACCACTCCCATTTTACAGATGCATCTAGTGAGAACTAGGGACTAAATGCCAGAGCTGCTAACTTCCAGATTATAACACATAATCTCTTTAATGTACAATGAAAATGCAACACAATGAATGGAGTTCAGAGTCTGGACATCCATAATGTTCTGTGCAAAGGGCTAATTAATGTGTAACAAGATGTGCAAATTCAATAATAATCTTAAATACACAAATAAGACAACAAATGTTAATGCCATGGCTGTTCTAGCCTTTCAGCTTGGCAGAGATTAATTGGATTGATATTACTCAGTGTTAGGAAGCATATGGAGAAAAGACACTCTCATACTCTGTTGAAGGGAGTATAATGGGTATGAAATTTTGGCAAGCAATTTGGCAATATCTATCAAAAGTTAAACTTGTGCAGACCCGTTGATCCAGCAATTCTGCTTCTGGGAATTCAACCCAAGGAAATAATCAGACAAACGTACAGACAAGTACGTGGATTGAAAAAATAGATAAATAGACAGATTTCATTGTGTCTACAAATGGTGGAGAGGCTAGATAAACTATAAATAAAATATAGGCATCTATTAAACTGACAATTTATATCTGTATTTATTGACAAGGAACAACATCTATAACCTATACTGCTGGGAAAAAAATAGGAATATGAAAAATACATATGTAACTGGAAAATTTTAAATAAAATGTTAACTTTGATCATTTTCTGATAGAAGGATTTCTGGTGATTTAAACTTTTCAGTCTGTATTTTCTTACATTTTCTCCAATGGGTATGCATAAATTTTATAACAAGAACTAAACAGTAGAACTTAATTATTTTTCATGGCTTCTCCTTTAGCAATATGGTCCCTACACTGAGTATAGCAGCTGATTTTTTTTTTTTTTTCACTTCTAAAGGAAAATTCAACACAGTAAACATTCATTCCCAGTGTATTAAACATGGGAGAGACAATGTTTGTAATGAACAAAGGGCTTAGGGCTCCAAAGAGTAAGATTTCTCTTGGTCAGAGCAACAGCAATGCTACTCTAAGTGGAAGATCTGAGGACACTTGGCATAATTGAACCACCATTGAAAAGCTTTGCCCACTCAACACACATATTTAAATTAGTTTAAAAAGCACACTCCCAGACAATAACTTGTTGCTTAAATATCATAATAATTGGTCTGATCAACAGTTCATTAAACCTGTATTCTCAACTTTTCAGCCCTCCGTGTATCTGGATCTTTCCTATCCCAGACTCAGCTACAAAATGGGCTTCTTCTTTCACTCTGAACCCAAGCCAAGAAGACATCTGTGCCCTCAGCCCTTCCAATCTATTCCATCTGCTTATTTCCCCAAGTCCAGAGTAATATGGAATTTATAATGCTTGCTTTTGTATATACCCTTAAGTTGTGCTGTTTTGTTTTGCTTTTCCAAATGTCACTTTTCTAGGGTTACAAGTTTTAAAAGGAAATCTCAGCATTTGTATGCTCCCATTTGGACAATAATAACTGGAAATCAGGTTGGAACCATCGCTTTAACTAGCACTGACATCAAAACTCACCTTCTCTACAGAGCTCTGTGCAATAAGCTTGCCAGCAGAAGGTACTTCAGTCAAGCAATTTCCTGCTGCTAAGCTAAGCATCATCTTCTACCTAAATAGACTAGAATAGAATGGTGTCTTTGGAACGAAGGAGACATTTGTCTGGCGTTTAGCTTGTTATGCAGAGAAGACATAAGTCAGGCTGTCCTTTTGACAGATCAGCCCTAAAATACTAAACTTTATTTAAACAATAAATATATACCATGTGTTTCATAATGGAATAGAAAAATGACCCTACTCGCTGATCTTCTGTCTGCTTTGCAAATTCTCCACCCCCCCCCCAAAAAAAACCCTCTTATTTATAGAAAAGGAATAATTTAGCTCATTTTCAAGATTAGATAACATTCTCTCATAATTTTTCAAATTATCACGAGACAATTTGATGTGGATTAATGAATGTCTGGCTTTTATCACCTAGATGAAAAGAGTATCAGCAGTAAGATGGGTCTTAGGAGCCATCCTGTGATTTAATTATTCTAAACAATCTTGTGCTTTAGTACACAAAAGATAACAGTTAACATACTGCTAAACATTTACTGATATACAAGTCAAGACAAAGATTAAAGATTTAATTCGAAAGGAAAAATATCCTTAAGGAAAAACTGCTGTTACAGGGTTTGGACACAGATGTTAAGGAAACAAAATTAATAGTGGAGATGGGAAGGGCTTATGTAGGAACATGATTGGGGGCAGAGCTTCTGCTTCAAAATTCCATCTTCTTCTTCCTTCTTTATCCTCCCAACTTAAGTTTCTGCTTTTCTTTCCCTCACGGATTCACAAGAACAATTTATACATTCCCATGCGCATCCTACTTATACCTCTAGAATGGGCTCTGTTTCGCTCATTTGATAAACCGTCAGAGAATCTGCTCTTCCTACAAGTGTGTCTTGCTGTAAAGAAAATGTGTGAAACCTCTTCCTGGCCAAAGTGCATTTGGGTGCACAGCCCTGTTCTCTTACCCTCACGCTTGGCACATCCTGCGTTTGGGGGAGCTACACTTAAGTCCATTCAAATCACTCTGAATTTATGCTCTAAGAGCCACTGTGGTTTGATGAAGTAACAGACAGAAAAGAGGTGCCAGTGAGTTCCAGCTTGTCCCAGCTTTCCCCTGCACACAGCTCTTCTTCCTGACCCCAGGCCCGACTATCATGAACCCTGGCTCACCACCAGACAGAGGAAACAACCTTCCAGAAACTTCTTTACCAGATCCCTTTTGTGGCCCTGCTCTGGAAGCTGTACATGCCTGACTTTCCAGATTTCCCTATATGTTATGACTTGTTCCCCTGTGCTCGTGTCTTGGGAGAGCTGGTTAGTCATTTTCTCTGATCCAACAACTCCCCTTTCTAGACATTACCTCTTTAGGTCCTCCTACATTTTATAAAATCTAATCTCACAGTAAATCCCACAGATCCTATTACTCACAGTGGTTCTGCTCCCTGATTGAGCCCCATGGGGTACAGCCATCACCTGGTTCTGACCTTGATTAAACTCATCCAAGGAGACTAAAGGAGCAAAGGGCATGCAAATAAAGTCTTTTTCAGAGACGATGAGACCCCAAGGAATGATAAGCCTGGAGAAGTGGCAGTTTGGGGGAGACATGGAAGGTGCTTCAGGAACAGCTGTGGTTAGCAATGCACAGCCATGCCCACCCCCTTCCCTCCTGCCTGAATCACTTCCCCACCTCACCTTGCAGTGAGCATGGCTCTGTCACTCAGTCTGGCCAATGAAAGACAAGCAAAAGTCTGTATAGAGGCTTTGCGGTACACTATTTTGCTTCCTGAGAAAAGGAAAGGGAATGGAAAGGAGTTATAGATGCCACTCTTCCCTCTTTCTTTCTGACTTAAATTCATCCATGATGCCCGGAGCTATGGCAGCCATCTTACAGCTAGAGTGCAGAAAGCATGAAGACAAAAGCCAGTGATGCTAAGAATGGTGGAGCAGAGAGGTAGAGCGTGGGTCCTTCATAAGATCAATAAGTGACCATACTTAGCCTACAGCTGCCAATCTTTGAGTTGCTTAATAAATGCGTCACTGATGGTTCAGCAGGTAAAGAGTCTACCTGCCAACGCAGGAGACATAAGAGATGCGAATTCAATCCCTGGGTGGGGAAGATACCCTGGGGGAGGAAATGGCAGCCCACTTCAGTATTCTTGCGTGGAAAATCCCATGTACTGAGGAGCCTGGCAGGCTCCAGGCCAAAGAGTCGGACATGAGTGAGCAACTGAGCATGCACACACAATAAATAAATAATAAACATCCTTATGATAGAGTCAATAACATTTGGGTTCTCTGTGCCTTGTGGACAAATGCAACCCTTATCTATAGCTGTCCTCAGACTCTTTAAGTAAACATAAGAAAGAAAATGGGACAGAAAAGTTACTGAGCACTTACCCTATGTAGGGAATAAGTTCATTGTTTTCACACCATTTTCCTATTTAATCCTCACAATGATTCAGTAAGATAGGTGACTATCCACATTTAACAGAGGAGGAAATTGAGCCACAGAAGTTAAAAATTTGCCCAAGATGAACTAATCTGTGGAGTCACAATTCAAATCTTCCAAGTCAAAGACTAATTTAGTTTAAATTAAGGCACAGATAAGACAAGTTCTTAGGATCACTGGAAAGATATTAGAACTGTGGGTTTTGTCTCACTGAAGGTTATGGGATAAAACTGGTATGATAAGTAGTATCTAATAACCAGAGATAACTAAAAAGCAGAATAATCTGCCTTAGAAGGTATTATGTTTCTCATCAAGGGAAATATTTATGTGAAAATGAGATGTATGACCATTTTTCTGTGCTAATATAAACAAATTCCACACTGCATTTCCAAGGTACCTTATAATTCTTAAGATCTGATGACCCTTAAGAGAGAGCAAGGTGTATTTCACTTTATTCTGATTACCGTATGTTTCTGAAATTGGAGTTGTTCTCTTTATTGCCTTAGTCCGGAAGATGCTATCCCCAAGGGAGAAACCAAAGATACTCTGGTTTCTGGTTTAGAAAATAAAATTCTCTCCATGCCTTAAGGCCAGACCTTAGCGAAAAATCAAGATGAATAACAACTCATTAAGTTGGTAAAAGAGCACTACCTCAGTTTAGAGTCATGGAGAAGTGATTATAGGCTGGGTATATTCTATAGCCATCAGATCAGATCAGTCACTCAGTCGTGTCCAACTCTTTGCGACCCCATGAATCCCAGCACGCCAGGCCTCCCTGTCCATTACCAACTCCCGGAGTTCACTGAGACTCACGTCCATCGAGTCAGTGATGCCATCCAGCCATCTCATCCTCTGTCGTCCCCTTCTCCTCCTGCCCCCAATCCCTCCCAGCATCAGAGTCTTTTCCAATGAGTCAACTCTTCGCATGAGGTGGCCAAAGTACTGGAGTTTTAGCTTCAGCATCATTCCTTCCAAAGAAATCCCAGGGCTGATCTCCTTCAGAATGGACTGGTTGGATCTCCTTGCAGTCCAAGGGACTCTCAAGAGTCTTCTCCAACACCACAGTTCAAAAGCATCAATTCTTTGGCACTCAGCCTTCTTCCCGGTCCAACTCTCACATCCATACATGACCACAGGAAAAACCATAGCCTTGACTAGACGAACCTTTGTTGGCAAAGTAATGTCTCTGCTTTTGAATATGCTATCTAGGTTGGTCATAACTTTCCTTCCAAGGAGTAAGCGTCTTTTAATTTCATGGCTGCAATCAACATCTGTAGTGATTTTGGAGCCCAGAAAAATAGTCTGACGCTGTTTCCACTGTTTCCCCATCTATTTCCCATGAAGTGGTGGGACCAGATGCCATGATCTTCGTTTTCTGAATGTTGAGCTTTAAGCCAACTTTTTCACTCTCCTCTTTCACTTTCATCAAGAGGCTTTTTAGTTCCTCTTCACTTTCTGCCATAAGGGTGGTGTCATCTGCATATCTGAGTTTACTGATATTTCTGCCAGCAATCTTGATTTCAGTTTGTGTTTCTTCCACCCCAGCATTTCTCATGATGTACTCTGCATAGAAATTAAATAAGCAGGGTGACAATATACAGCCTTGACGAACTCCTTTTCCTATTTGGAACCAGTCTGTTGTTCCATGTCCAGTTCTAACTGTTGCTTCCTGACCTGCATACAAATTTCTCAAGAGGCAGATCAGGTGGTCTGGTATTCCCATCTCTTTCAGAATTTTCCACAGTTTATTGTGATCCACACAGTCAAAGGCTTTGGCATAGTCAATAAAGCAGAAATAGATGTTTTTCTGGAACTCTCTTGTTTTTTCTATGATCCAGCGGATGTTGGCAATTTGATCTCTTGTTCCTCTGCCTTTTCTAAAACCAGCTTGAACATCAGGAAGTTCACGGTTCACATATTGCTGAAGCCTGGCTTGGAGAATTTTGTGCATTACTTTACTAGCATGTGAGATGAGTGCAATTATGAGGTAGTTTGAGCATTCTTTGGCATTGCCTTTCTTTGGGATTGGAATGAAAACTGACCTTTTCCAGTCCTGTGGCCACTGTTGACTTTTCCAAATGTGCTGGCATATTGAGTGCAGCACTTTCACAGCACCATCTTTCAGGATTTGGAATAGCTCCACTGGAATGCCATCACCTCCACTAGCTTTGTTCGTAGTGATGCTTTCTAAGGCCCACTTGACTTCACATTCCAGGATATCTGGCTCTAGGTCAGTGATCACCCCATCGTGATTATCTGGGTCGTATACCCCACTAAAGAAAATAATTTCTGGTCTACCAAAACTATACTTCTCTTTCTTATTAAAAAAAAAAAAAAAAAACAAACCCACAGACCTGAGGGAACACAAAGGGAAGAAAGTACTTCCTCTTTAACAATACTTTAAAAGATTTTAAATAAAGTTTGGCCTAAGGATCAATTTCATCCAACCAAAGTTGGATTAGTAGATAATGGAAACCTTCCTTTCCTGGTAAGAGTAAAGCTCTCACATCGCAGAGAGGCATAAAACCATTTTAATATGCAGTCCTGAAGATCATTTGGAAATAATCTCTGTGTCTTTAGAAACTCTCCAGAGAGGGTATCAGTGAAATCTGAGATATCTTTGAGACAATATAAAGAATTCCTTCTTCCTGCTTTGGAGTTCACAGATGCTTGACTCTGTGTGTTGGTTTCTACCACATGATAGGAAACTTAAAGCTTCCCCCAAACCGGAAAGTCAAGAATATGAACACAGAGCTTCCCTGATGACCCAGTGTGGTTAAGAAGCTGCCTGCAAGAGCAGGGGACATGGGTTCGATTCCTGCTCCAGGGAGATTCCACATGCTGCTTGGCAACTAAGCCCATGTGCTGCCACTGCTGAAGTCCATGCGTCTAGAGCCTGTGCCCCACGACAAGAAAAGCCAGTGCAGTGAGAAGCCCGAGCACCTCAACTAGAGAACTGACCCAGATCACTGCAACTAGAGAAAGCCCACACGCAGCAACAAAGACCCAGAGCAGCCAAAATAAATAAATCTTTAAAATAGAACACAGACATTATATGTACAATGAACAATTTGATAAGCAAATACAGAAGGATTTCAGAAGCCAAAGAATCATATATATTATGTTTCTCCTGTGAAAACATCTTTATATCTCCTCTCCCTCATCCTTTGACATATTTCTCCCTTTTTCATTTTTATATCTTGGATAAATGCCATCTCTGATCACCCTATTTAATTCGGGTGTTGTTCCTTTATTCTCTATCACAGCATCATGTTTATCTTTTTCAAGCATTTATTACAATTTAAATTTTATATTTATTTGATTGCTTGATTATTTATTTTCTGTCTTCTCTTTATAATGTTATCTTGAAGAGGGCAAGAATAGTATCTGTATTACCTAAAGTTCCACACTGTGTTTGACATTTAGCTGCCATTCACTAAATAAAAAATGGATAGATGGATGGATAAGATGAATGCTAAACAAATGAGAAAAAGTGTCATGGGGCTGATTGAATCAAGATAGTTCTTAAAGAATTGGCAAAATTGGTAACTAAAGATACTAAGAGCTGCGAAAAGAAGGATTGTAGGTATAAAGGACAGCATGAAAAAGTGGCATAGATACATAGGCAAGTAGGTCAGCAGCATTAGAGAAACCATGATTCCTACATGATGCGATTAGATCCCCCTCCCCAGTCCACGACTACTGTGGTCATTTGGAACCAGCAGGAAATACAGTAGAGCAGAAAAGGGACCCTCGGTCAGTTTGTCATTGGTTAATAGATTTCATCTGTCCACTACAATCTTCCTGCAATTTTTTAAAACCACAAATAACACATGAATATATTTTGGTAGGAAAAGATGTCCAAATTTTAGAATTATATAAGGCTAAAAATGAAACAATTTACTTTACCTTGCTCCAGTCTTTCTTTTCTTCACAGAGTCAGACACTTAACCATTGAGAGGGTATACACTCAAAAACTGCTCCCATGCATTTATACACACTCATGTCTACACACATACATTCACACATGCACAAAATCCACAGACGCTCAAGTCCTTTACACATATAACATGGAGGAGCGCAGTCGGCCTTCCGTATCTGTAGGTTCTGCATCTGCAGAGATGGGGGACTGACAGGGGAATCAGTGACAAACCTGCAGCAAGAAGAAAGATGCTGAGAATTCATAACTGAGAACAGGGACGCTCCTGCCCCACTCACTATGGGAATTCACCAGGGGATTTGGGCTTTCCCATTCCCCGCTCAGAAAGTAAGGCTTCCCTCCTGAACCGCAGAGGCCCTCAGCTCTCTTAAACAAAGATGGAAGTGGGGTTTCAGAGCAACACACTTGGCAGAGCATGCTGTGGAACTGTATTCAGCACCTCTATACACAGGAAGGTCTTAAGTGCCATAAAAGCTCTCTAATTTCTATCAGTTTTAGGAACTAGCTTTTCCTGAACCTCCAGTTCCATCTTCATTTAAAGCACTTGCGCCAGTTAAGAAGGCAATGGCAACCCACTCCAGTGTTCTTGCCTGGAGAATCCCAGGGATGGGGAAGCCTGGTGGGCTGCCATCTCTGGGGTCGCACAGAGTCAGACACGACTGAAGCGACTTAGCAGCAGCAGCAGCAGACTGCAGAACTGCCTGAGTTCCTCCACACTCAGTGCTACCTGAGGCTGCTCCCCTCTGTGGTCCTTTTCTTTTACCAACAGTAACCTCATCTTTCCTTGGGGCTTTCACCCAACAAAGAAATTGCTGGTCTTGGAGGAGAAGTGAGAGGGGGCCCTGAAAACAGACTCCCGGTGATGGAAGAAGTTCCCATGAGTTCTCTAAACACTGAGCACTCTCCACTCGGCTATGTATCAGTTGCCCAGAACAGACACAATTTAAAGCCTCAGAAACAAACCCAAGCTCTTCTAATAAAACAAATATTTCACAGTTCATTTACTCCAAGATATTGAAAAGACCTGCAGAGCCTCAGGGTTACCCTCTCCCTGGGGATGCTGCTACGTCTGAGTAATGCAGATGCTGCCCCCTTCCCAGCTCAGGAGTGCCTATGCCAACACCAGCCTCCCTGCTCTTCTGCTTGTTCTCTGGAATCATCACTGGCTTCCATCCAAAGGAGGCCCAGGTGGGACTCCCTACCTGGGAGTTCCTAATCATGGAAAGTCATAGGCGAGTATGGCTGGGGAATAACTATGGCTGTCCAAGAAAATGTACATGAACTTTACTGACCACTCAGTATTTGCTGAGTGCCTGATACACGCCAGGCATTGCTCCAGGTGCTGAAGATACAGCAGTGAACAAGACAGACAGTCAAAAAAAAAAAAAAATTCCCTGGCCTTGTGAAGCTGATGCTGTAATGAATGAGAGAGACAACAAATACATAACACAGGGTATGTCAAGCGGTAATGTGTGCTGTGAATAAAATTATCAGTGATTCTTAGGTGCTCTGGGGTAGGAGAAATGCAGTTTTTAATAAGGTAAACAGGGGGAGATTCACTGAGAAAACAATATTTCGGCAAAGACCAAAAGGAGGTGAGGGAGTGAGCCTTGTAGATTTCTGGGGCAGGATTTTCCAGGCAGTAGTAACAGCAAGTTCAAAGGCTTTGCCTGGGAGGACCCGTGTGACTAGAGGCGCCTGAGCATAGGAATGATGTTCAGCGATGAAGTTATAGTGCAGTAACAGGGAATTAGATCTAGGAGGGCCATTTGCCTAATTTTAAGGACTTCGGTTTTGGTTCTAAATCTAAATTACCGTGGCTCTATAGCAGTATCAAAAGAAAAGGTTCAAGGAAAGCCTCCACTCTGGAGAGAACATCTAAG
The DNA here is from genome assembly GCF_029407905.1 of Bubalus kerabau. Taxonomy (NCBI): domain Eukaryota; kingdom Metazoa; phylum Chordata; class Mammalia; order Artiodactyla; family Bovidae; genus Bubalus; species Bubalus kerabau. The sequence continues at coordinate 23,933,477 of NC_073640.1, forward strand.
TAACTATTCATATGCACTTCACCCCATCCTTCTCCTGAGAACTCTCATCGGTCCTCAGTGACGGCTGCTAGAGGAGCTGCCATGGACTTACATGACCCTGGCCATGTTGAATCCACCCAACAGGACACATCTGACCAGGAACAGGCCACTCAGTCTCCTCCCTGGGAACCTCTCAGACGTGGAATTCAAAGAACAGAAGTCAGACCTCTCGTGGCAGAAGCTTTCAGGCGTAAAACTCAAGAGTTGAGAGGTCACGTTTTCTGCATTGTGGGAATGATGGAACACAAGAGCAACAGGTAGAGAGCAGGAGAAACAAGAACAGAATATTTCAAGTTGCGTCCAAGTTCCTGGTGAATCCTATTTACATACCTACCACTACAGCCGACTTATTTCCTCTTTTCTTGGCTACAGTGACACACAGAATAGAGCAACTAGAACCTGCTGAAGACACAGGCCAGTTCTCATGGGAGGAGGCACAGCACAAATCTACGGGGCAACTGGAAACCGTGCTGCAATTACTGAGCACAGGACACAAAAACATTAGCCTGTCATCACCAGGCCTTCTCCCTGCCAATAAAATAACTGAATCCAACGTTAATCATATTGGTTTCACTGTCTCATTGCCCTGAAAAGGGGATCCCTAGATGTTGTAGCCAAAATGAAGCTGGAGCTCACGACAGATTGGATCTAGAGAGCTGGTCCCCGGACCTTACAGATCATCTGAACTACCTGGGTAGCTGTCTACAAAGACAGGCGCCGGGCCAGCACCCTGAACCTACTCAACTGGAATAGCTTGCGCAGGGATTCCAACATCTGTGTATTCCAAATGCTCTCTAGGGTTAGTGACAATCCAGCCAGTACACAGAAATGATAATATGTACTATGTTAGGTCAGATCTTAGGCCTTCCCTGTGCAGAGAAAAACTGAAAAACAACTTGGACAAACAGTTCATTCCAGCACATGAGGTCTGCTATCCTCCTTGAACAAGTCAGCTCAGGACTTTTGCATTTGCTCTGCCCCTTGCCTGAGATATCCCTCTACTAGGCATGGCTTGGTCTCATTCTAGGAAATACCCAAAGGCAGTAAGCAACCTTGCTGTAAGGCCTTCCCTGGTTTCCCTATTTACTATTTCAATTTCCCTTACCTTCACCATTTCCTTTGTTAGCACTTTTTACTATACTGCTTATCTTCTCCCCCTTCCCCTCTTCCTCCCCCCATCTCTCTCTCTCTGCCTCAGTGCAATACAGGCTCCACTGGGATATGAATTTTTGTCTGTTTTGCTCACTGGACCTCCAGGAGCCCGAAACAGTGTTTGACATAGAGAAGGTGGTCAAATATTCACTGAAAGAATGAACACCTTTTTGGCTGTGTTTCTGCAATGGTTAATGACCCTGTTCTCGCACATAAATACTGAAAATTCATTTTGATTCCTACAATTAGGAACCAGATTTCCAACAAGTTAGTTAACCTTCTACATGGTGCCCAGACACATGCCCTCTTGCATCCAAATGGACTTCTACATGCTTGAAAAAGCACCGGAAAATGTTATCTGGCTGAGAAAGGGCAGACACCGGCCAAAGCAGAACTCGAGGCCAGCTGGTTGTGAACTGGCAGGAAGATGGAGTGACAGTACACACCTGTGTCAGAGAACTCCTGCACAGGACCCAGAACCCCGCCTCCACAGAGCCTCCACGTGCCCTGGATCTTGGAGGGAAAATGAGAAAGTGCTCCCTCTCTGTCAAGAAAGTGCTCCCTCTGTCAGCTCCCCAGTAAGTTTCCATTTCTTCTCAGAGTCTCTCTAACAGGATGAAAAACACTAGGGGAAATGTGTGCTGAAGGATGGAGAGGGGGGATTTAAAGGGAGGTGTCACACATGTGTCTTCTATATAAAGTGCCCCACATCTGTGTAGAGAACTTAGCGTTATCCAAATGTTCAGACACCAAGATAGAAACATAGCCTTTGCACTAGGGAGTTGGGAGGAATAGGTGATTTTTTTCTTTAGAAATGAGGAAAAGAAAGTACCTCTCTGAGTACTTGGCCCCCATTTATAAAATTTTTTCTGGTCACCTCCTCTTCAAAAGAAGACCCTAATACACATAAGGAAATTCACCTTTTCTCCAGTTTCCAATGAGAAACCAGGGGTGGGAAGTGAATCCACAATGAGGCTGAGCCCTCAAGACTAATAATTCACTTCATTTCATCTTCCAAAATATATGTGGGATACAGAATCTTGGTGATTTATTCTTAACAGCAAAGTGGTGCACACCTACATGGCTCATCTACAGCTGGAATAGCTGTAAGATCTGAGGTTGATTGCTTGTTCCTTTCATCCCAGGGGCATCTGGATTAGCCAATAAGCCATGCCACCAAGTGACCCAAGGAAAAGGACAGGAAATCCTGTCCTCTGTCCATTAAACTCTAGTTCAGTTCAGTCACTCAGTCGTGTCCAACTCTTTGCGACCCTATGGACTGCAGCACGCAGGCCCCCCTATCCATCACCAACTCCCGGAGTTTACTCAAACTCATGTCCATTGGATGGTGATGCCATCCAACCATCTCATCCTCTGTCATCCCCTTCTCCTCCCACCTTCAATCTTTCCCAGCATCAGGGTCTTTTCAAATGAGTCAGTTCCATTTGTAATGAGAGATTAGGATTTGGGGGGGCGGAAATAGCAACAGGAATCATTTGAGCACTCAGTTGCTCAGTCGTGTCTAACTCACTGCAATCCCAGGGACTGTAGCCCACCAAGCTCCTCTGTCCATGGAATTTTCCAGGCAACAATACCAGAGCGAGCTGCCCTTTTCTACTTCAGGGGATCTTCCCAACCCAGAGATCAAACTGCGCCTCTTTTATCTCCTACATTGGCAGGTGGATCCTTTACCAATGTGGCATTTTGTCCTAGGGTTCCTTTTAAATTTCTATTGAGGAATTAGTATTACATGGCAATAAATTATTCTTGTTTTAATTATTTTTAAAAGCAAGAACTTAGCATGTAACAGGTACTGGCATTGGTATTACACACTTCATTCCCTTAATCTTACAGAAACTATCAGTCCTATTTGACAGAGAGGTTCAGATCAGTGCACGTGTTCTTTAGCGCAGAATTCCTTTAAGTAAATTTTGAAACAGTTACGTCCCAGTCGCTGTGTGAAGTTACCCCATAATTTAGCACCTTAAAACCACCATTTTTTTTCATATGTACACATTCTGTGAATCAAAATCTAGACAGGGCCTACAGGGAACAATCTGTCTCTACTCCACAGTGCTGAGGCCTCAGCTTGGAGTTCTTGATGGCTGAGGATGACCAGAAGGCTGAAATCTGAAGTCACCTGGAGGTGTCTTCTCTTGGGTCTGACAGTTCATGATGGCTACTAGCTGGGCCCTTAGGTGGAACTATGGGTTACAGTCCCTCCTCCTTGTTGTCTGTGCTTCCTCGCAATGTGGCAGCCTCAGGGCCACCAAACTACATAACTGGCAGCTCTAGGTGGCAAACCAGCTATCTCAGCAAACAAAAGGAGAGTGGCATCACCTTTCACTATTTACACTAGGAAATCACGGTAGTACTGCTGCCACATTCTACTGGCTCCAACTGAGTCATGAGCTTATTTAGATTCAAGTAAAAAAAAAGACACAGATACCTTCTTTCAATAGGAGTAGCATCAAAAGCTTTGGGGTCACTATTTTATTTTATTTTTAATAGTTTTTATTGGAGTATAGTTGTACAATGTTGTGTTACTTTCAACTAGACAAACATCATATGATACCACTTATACGTGGAAATTAAAAAAAAGTGGCCATTATTTTAAACCACCAGAAGATAGAAGTAATAAGTTTAAAGTGCATTTTAGAGCAGTCCTGCTTCAATGATGTATTTTTACTACTCACAATATTGTAGGCATTATCTTTATTAGGAAGATAGTTCAATGAAAAAAAATAGGAAGGGTGAAGTACTGAGAAAGGGGTTGCAAATTCAGATAAATACACATCAACTAATAGAAATAAATAAAAGGGGTCAAATTTCTTAATAAGGGAGAGTCTTCATATATAAGGGAGAGAAACTGAAAATCTGGATGAATCAGTGGAATATCCTGATTTTTAAAATACAAATAATACACACAAACCACCAGTTTGCTATTGTTGTAACTGATAGACAATACTGTTTTTATTTGATATATATCTATGAAAGTGATTATCATTTACCTGAGAGTTTTCTCAGCCTTCTAAGTCAATGACAAGCTAACTCCTGTTCATTATAAAGAATGAGTTTTCCCATATCATAAACAAAATCCCCTGGTTAGAAGAAAATGAATTTATTCTCAAAGCATTGACTTTGTAGACACAGAAATAACTGCCCATCTGTTTTAAAACTTTACAGAATCATTATTTGTTCCATTAGCATCATAGATGGGCTGTCATCAGTAATTGGCCTGTATACTGAGAATACTTTCACTGATATTGTATCAAATTTAACTGTCAGAGTTTTAAAAGATTAGTCAATCAGTAATCAAATGCTTTACTGCTACACTCACACACCTTACACATTAATATTAGAAATATTTTTAAAGTAAAATGTTCATCATCTTTTGTAATGAGTATGTAATGAATATGCCCTGCCCTCATGTGCTATGCTAAGTCACCCCAAGAGTTATCTGAAAGCCAAAGGGCTCACATATTATTAGTAACCCTTTCTGTTATTAAAAGTCATTTACTTAAAAAATGACCCTCAGTGTTTTTATTTTCAGCCATGATGTAGTAACAGGACCCTTTGCTCCTGAAATCACTATAACACAGACAACATGCGTAAAACAATGGTCTTCAAAACATTAGGCCTTGTCAACGAGGGACAGTGGTACCTGAGATACAGGAAACACATGAGGAGAGCCCTGCAGCTTTCCAAGTTTACTCCATTGAGAAAGTTTCCTGTCCACAACACAGGCAAGGGAAGCTCTGGTGGTCCTAGGCAAATTCCCTGATTGGCGACATGAATATGAGTGTCCAAGGAGAGCATGCCAGCTAGTGTTCACAGGCAGAGCACCCAGAGGAAAGAGTTACTCAGAAAAAGACTATAAATTTGCAGAATGTCCTCCTGGAGTATTTGTGGTACTATGGGTAAATATCTGGTAGCCAATAAAAAATTACCAGGCATGTAAAAAATGGGAAAAAATAGAATCCATCATGAAGAGAAAAAAAAAAAAATCAGTCCAGTGAAAATAACCCAGAATTTACCCAGATAGTAGAACTAACAGAAAAGAACAGTAAAATTATTATCATTCACTCCAGATAATGTTTTAAAAAACACAGAGGAAAGACTGTACTTGTTAAGTACAAACATGGACAATATACAAAACACCTAAATTGGACAAATAAGAACTACAGTGTGTAAGAGGATATGTACTGGATGGGATTAGTGACAGATTAGATACTGCAGAAGAAAAGACTGGAGAATTTAATGATACAAAAATGAAATTAACATGAAAAAGAGAAAGAAAAAAGAAAAGAAAAGTGAACAGAGCATCAGTGGGCTGTGGCACAACTTCAAGCAGTAGAACCCATGTGCCACTGGTGGTGGTTTAGTCGCTAAATCACGTCCAATTCTTGCAACCCCGTGAACTGCAGTCTGCCATGTTCCTCTGTCCATTACAGTGCTTGAAAAAGTACAGAGACACAGAAAAAAAAAAAACATTTGAAGAAGTAATGGTATTTTTTCCAATTTAACATAACCTATAAGCCCAAGAATCCACAGCAGTCTATAAATGCCAAGCATATGAAAGATGAAAAAATGAAGTTTACCACATAAACAGCATAATCAAATTACTTAAAAAGACAGAAAATCATTTTTTAAAAAACTGAAGTATAGTTAATTTACAGGTATATAGGAAATTTATTGGAGAAGGAAATGGCAACCCACTACAGCGTTTTGCCTGGAGAATCCCAGGGACGGAGGAGCCTGGTGGGCTGGCGTCTATGGGGTCACAGAGTCGGACACGACTAAAGTGACTTAGCAGCAGCAGCAGCAGGAAATTGATTCATATGTAAATATATATATATATATATATATATATATATGTTTGTTTATATATATATTTCTTTTTTCAGATTCTTTTCCATTATAGGTTATTACAAAATATTGAGTATAGTTCCCTGTGCCATCCAGTAGGTCTTTGTTGGTTATCTATTTTATACATAATAGTGTGTAAATGTTAATTGCAAAATCCTAATTTATCTCTCCTTCCAACTCTGCTATCCCCTTTGGTAACCATAAGTTTGTTTTCTGTGTCTTTGAGTCTACTCTATATTGTAAATAAGTTCATTTGTATCATTTTTTTAGATTCTACATGTAAGTTATACCACATGATACTTGTCTTTATCTGACTTACTTAAAATGTAATCTTTAGGTCCATCCATATTGCTGCAAATGGCAGCATTTCATTCCTTTTTAAAGGCTGGGTAATACTCCAGTATATATATACTAAGTAATCCAAGTCTATGCCCCAATCAGTAATGCTGAAGAAGCTGAAGTTGAACAGTTCTATGAAGACCTACAAGACCTACTAGAACTAACTCCAAAAAAGATGTCCTCTTTATTACAGGGGACTGGAACACAAAAGTAGAAGTCAAGAGATACCTGGAGTAAGAGGCAAATTTGGCTTTGGAGAACAAAACGAAGCAGGGCAAGGCTAACAGAGTTTTGCCAAGAGAACGCACTGGTCATGGCAAACACCCTCTTCCAACAACACAAGAGATAACTCTACACATGGACATCACCAGATAGTCAATACCAAAATCAGATTGATTATAGTCTTTGCAGCCAAAGATGGAGAAGCTCTATACAGTCAGCAAAAGCAAGACCTGGAGCTGACTGTGACTCAGATCATGAACTCCTTATTGCCAAATTCAGATGTATATTGAAGAAAGTAGGGAAAACCACTAGACCATTCAGGTATGACCTGAATCAAATCCCTTATGATTTTACAGTGGAAGTGACAAATAGATTTAAGGGATTAGATCTGATAGAGTGCCTGAAGAACTATGATGGAGGTACAAGACATTGTACAGGAAGCAGTGATCAAGACCATCCCCAAGAAAAAAGAAATGCAAAAAGGCAAAATGGCTGTCTGAGGAGGCCTTACAAATAGCTGAGGAAAGAAGAGAAGCTAAAGGAAAAGGAGAAAAGGAAAGATAAACACATTTGAATGCAGAGCTCCAAAGAATAGCAAGGAGAGATAAGAAAGCCTTCCTCAGTGATCAGTGCAAAGAAATAGAGGAAAACAATAGAATAGGAAAGACTAAAGATCTCTTCAAGAAAATCAGAGATACCAAGGAAACATTTCATGCAAAGATGGGCTCGATAAATGATAGAAATGCTATGGACCTAATAGAAGTAGAAGATATTATGACAAGGTGGCAAGAATACACAGAAGAATTATACAAAAAAGATCTTCATGACCCAGATAACCACGACGGTGTGATCACTCACCTAGAGCCAGACATCCTGGAATGAGAAGTCAAGTGGGCCTTAGGAAGCAACACTATGAACAAAGCTAGTGGAGGTGATGGAATTCTGGTTAAGCTATTTCAAATCCTAAAAAATGATGCTGTGAAAGTGCTGCACTCAATATGCCAGCAAATTTGGAAAACTCAGCAGTGGCCATAGGACTAGAAAATGTCAGTTCCAATCCCAAAGAAAGGCAATGTCAAAAGATCATTCCAATCCCAAAGAAAAGCAATGCCAAAGAATGCTCAAACTACCACACAATTGCATTCATCTTACCCGCTAACAAAGTAATGCTCAAAATTCTCCAAGCCAGGCTTCAACATTATGTGAACCATGTACTTCCAGATATTCAAATTCATTTAGAAAAGCCAGAGGAACTAGAGATCAAGTTGCCAACATCCATTGGATCATCAAAAAAAAGAAAGTTCCAGAAAAACATCTATTTCTGCTTTATTGACTACGCCAAAGCCTTTGACTATGTGGATCACAACAAACTGTGAAAAATTCTGAAAGAGATGGGAATACCAGACTACCTGACCTGCCTCCTGAGAAATCTATGCAGGTCAAGAAGCAACAGTTAGAACTGGACATGGAACAACAGATTGGTTCCAAATCAGGCAAGGAGTGCATCAAGGCTGTATATTGTCACCCTGCTTATTTAACTTATATGCAGAGTACATCATGCAAAATGCTGGGCTGGATGAAGCACAAGTTGGAATTAAGATTGATGGGAGAAATATCAATAACCTCAGATACGCAGAAGACATCACCCTTATAACAGAAAGCGAGGAAGAACTAAAGAGCCTCTTGATGAAAGTGAAAGAGGAGAGTGAAAAAGCTGGCTTAAAACTCAACATTCAGAAACTAAGATCATGGCATCTGGTACCATCACTTCATGGCAAATAGATGGGGAAACAATGGAAACAGTGACAGATTTTTTTTTTCGGGGGCTCCAAAATCACTGCAGATGGTGACTGCAGCCATGAAAGTAAAAGATGCTTGCTCCTTGGAAGAAAATCTATGATCAACCTAGACATCATTTTTAAAAACAGAGACATTCATCATTTTTAAAAACAGAGACATTCCTTGACCAACAAACGTCCATCTAGTCAAAGCTATGGTTTTTCCAGTAGTCATGTATGGATGTAAGAGTTGGATTATAAGAAAAGCTGAGCACAAAGAACTGATGCTTTTGAACTGTGGTGTTGGAGAAGACTCTTGAGAGTCCCTTGGACTGTAAGGAGATCCAAGCAGTCAATCCTAAAGGAAATCAGTCCTGAATATTCATTGGAAGGACTAATGCTGAAGCTGAAACTCCAATACTTTGGCCACCTGATGCAAAAAAGTGACTCATTTGAAAAGACCCTGATGCTGGGAAAGACTGAAGGTGGGAGGAGAAGGGGACAACAGAGGATGAGATGGTTCGACTGCAAAACTGACTCAATGGACATGAGTTTGAGTAAACTCTGGGAGTTGGTGATGGACAGGGAAGCCTGGCGTGCTGAAGTCCATGCAGTTGCAAAGAGTAGGACGTGACTGAGTGACTGAACTGAATTAAATTGAACATGGTAAGTCTAGAGAGCAAATCTTCAGCAGGATGACTATAGTTCATTATATTGTATTAAATTGTGAAAATTTGCTAAGAGTAGACTGGTATAAATAGCTTAAATTAAAGGTCCAATTTCATTCTTTTGCATATGGATATCCCAACATCATTTACTGAAGAGCCTAACCTTTCCCTACTTGTATTCTTGGCATCTTTGTTAAAAAATCACTATGCTTGGGTTTATTTCTGGGCTTTTTATTCTGTTCCATGTGCCTATGTATCTGTCTTTAAACCAGTATTATACTGTTTCGATGACTATAGCTTTGTAATATAATTTGAAATTAGGTAATGTAATGCCTCCAACTCTGCTCTTCTTGCTCAATATTGCATTTGCTATTTGGAGTCTTCTTGTTCCTTGTGAATTTTAGAATTTTTTCTATTTCTATGAAAAATTCCCCTGGAATTTTCATAGAGATTTTATTGGAACAGAATAAAAAAGCCCAGAAACAAGCCCAAGCAGACAGCCTTAGATCAAATGCCACCCACCTGCCTCAAAGAAGCCTTCCCAGATGCTTTGGTCTAGCCAGTCTCTAACTTACTATACCGCTTTACTCTCTGCATGGCACTGATTTATCACTACTTGAAATCAACACGTTGTTTGCTTGTTTCAGTCTATCTATCCCCATTAAAACATAAGCTCCACGGGACAAGGACCAAGATGTCATGCTACATTCCCAATACTTTTAGTCTACACCCAAGGCCTAGTTCATGGTTGCCTGATGTTGGTTAAATGAAAGAGTTACAAATTCCCTCCTACAGTGAAGAGTTACCAAGCCTTTTATTTCCTTCAAAGCTCCAAACTCTGGACCTTTCCCTATCTCTCTGCTTTGGTTTTCTACACTGCATACCAAATCTCTGGCTTTTCCATCCTTTAAGACACTTATTCAGTGTTAAGATAAGAGAAGCAGTCTCTAAACTTTCAGTTTTTCTCCAGAAATCCCTCTCAGGGAATCTGAACTCTTTAAGTCTACCTGACATCAGAGGACCATGAGTTGAAATCATTCAAAGATGACTGGTGTTTACAGGAAAACACAAAATAAAGAACAAAGAAGAAAAACTCCCTTTGCTTTTCCTTGCATAGATATGAGGTTTTTTCATTATTGGATGTACTATATCCATCAAGAGTCAAGACCGTTTTCCCCATACATCCATTACATGCATGAATACAGCGTTCAATTCAACATACAGAGTGGAGGTAGCTTGGGTTCAAATTCTAGCTCCAGTACAAATTAGCTGGGTTTAAATGGTTTAACCTCTTTAGCTCTGTTTATAAGTTAGAGTTTGATCAAATCTAAGTCATAGGATTATTGGGAGTTTTCAAAGACATTCCATTTGAAGGACTTTGCATAATACCTAGTGTGTAATTAAGTGTTCCACAGCCGGTAATGGTATCAACAATGACTGATTGCTGATTAATGTTATTAGTGACACCTGACATCTTTTCACCGCTTGTGATGCCTTCAAAAGTTTTTAGGATCTGGCACATAAAATGTATGAGCTAGGAACTGTATGGTATGCAAAAATAATGCATAACACTTGCATTTTACAGTTTACAGCTTACAAGGAAGAAGGAAAGGTGAAGGGGCATTAACAGTCTTTTTCACTCTCCTATGGGCAATCTTTCTGGCTGTCACTGGGAAAATCCACTTGACTACTGACACTGGTCAGGCCATGTGTTTGTGCCCCAGAAGGCACACCTCTCTGCTCTCCCCTTTCTGCATTTCCTTCTCCCAAGTTTGAGAAGAAAGCTATGCCTGGAATGAAAGGTCAACCACCAAAGTCATCATTCCCCCTGGAACAAGGTACCTCAGCAGACAGCAGAGGGACAGTGGTGCCAGGGCCAGCCACTCTGGGGTCAAGGGCTTGGCAATCCTATATGCCTGTGGCTGGCCTGAGCTGGAGCACGGTTGCACCTCCATGGCAGGGGAGAGGGGACATGCTTGAGCCCCGGGAAAGCTTTCTCATGGCAGGAGAAGAAAGGGAAGCTGTCCGCTCAAAAAGCTGAACACAGGAGGTTCAATCAACAAGAGAGTCTCCTCATTGAAGTAACCTGAGACCTGGGAGAAAAAGGCAAGAGAAGAGCTGGAACCCAGTCAGGTTTTTTCTTTCTTTTGCCAAAGCTCCTATTGGGCATGGTGGGGAGGGTGGAAAGGGAAAGGGTTGCATGACACAAAAGATACTGTTCAGAGCTGATGCCAACTTGGTACCTTAGAATACTGCGTTGCAGGGGTGGGGGAGAGGGTTGGGGCCTCTACCCAGTTCCCAGTAGATGAGGGAAAATGATCCTTTCAAAGCCATTTGCTTACTGAGAGCAAAGCACACCATTAAGAATCAATGCCAGGATTTTTTTTATTTTTTTGCTGCAATTCAGGGGAGGAGGTAAAAATAACAATAGAAATTAAAGGAGAAAAGGAGATCTTAAAGAGGCAAACCAGAGAGTGTAGATATTAATAGATAGTGAAGTGGGTGAAAAGAAAATCTTCATTTAACCAGCTACTAGTGTGTTTTCTCGGCTTCCCTGGTGGCTCAGTGGTAAAGAATCTGCCTGCCAAGGCAGGAGACAGGGGTTCGAACCCTGAGTCAGGTAGATCTCCTGGAGGAGGATATGGCAACCCACTCCAGTATTCTTGCCTGGAGAATCCCATGGACAGAGGAGCCTGGCGGGCTGCAGTCCATGAGGTGGCAAAGAGTCCGACATGACTGAGCAACTAGACAACAACAGCAGGAACGGAGGAACTATCTTTATAAGCCATGTATGTCTCCAGGCTGCTCTAGGTGGGAGGTTCTATATGGAAACAGTTAAGAGAGAAAAACTTGTCTGCATGGGAATTTCAAAGAATTCAAGACTGGAAAACACAGCAAGGGGTACGGTGAGAACAGTAGGACGGGAAGCAGACACCTACAGTGAAGAGTGGTCACTGAGATGTTCTAGATTGTTTCAAGACTTGATGTCTAAATTTAAGATGTTTGCAAGTTTGCAAGTTTGAAATGTCAACATCCCTGCCATCCCAGACTTCAAGCAACATGTACAGCATCGATGCCTGGTGACAGTGATTTGGGATAACTGAGGTAACAGGGCAATTTTCCTGAATTGGGAGGCAGAGAAAGAAGAGTTGCCAGATGTGAGAAATGAACACGGCTAAGCGTCACAATAAACTGTGGAAAATTCTGAAAGAGATGGGAATACCAGACCACCTGACCTGCCTCTTGAGAAACCTATATGCAGGTCTGGAGGCAACAGTTAGAACTGGACATGGAACAACAGACTGGTTCCAAATAGGAAAAGGAGTACGTCAAGGGTGTATATTGTCACCCTGCTTATTTAACTTCTATGCAGAGTACATCATGAGAAACGCTGGGCTGGAAGAAGCACAAGCTGGAATCAAGATTGCTGGCAGAAATATCAATAACCTCAGATATGCAGATGACACCACCCTTATGGCAGAAAGTGAAGAGGAACTAAAAAGCCTCTTGATGCAAGTGAAAGAGGAGAGTGAAAAAGTTGGCTTAAAACTCAACATTCAGAAAACAAAGATCATGGCATCTGGTCCCATCACTTCATGACAAATAGATGGGGAAACAGTGGAAACAGTGTCAGACTTTATTTTTGGGGGCTCTAAAATCACTGCAGATGGTGACTGCAGCCATGAAATTAAAAGACACTTACTCCTTGGAAGGAAAGTTATGACCAACCTAGATAGCATATTCAAAAGCAGAGACATTACTTAGCCAACAAAGGTCCGTCTAGTCAAGGCTATGGTTTTTCCTGTGGTCAGGTATGGATGTGAGAGTTGGACTGTGAAGAAGGCTGAGCGCCGAAGAATTGATGCTTTTGAACTGTGGTGTTGGAGAAGACTCTTGAGAGTCGCTTAGACTGCAAGGAGATCCAACCAGTCCATTCTAAAGGAGATCAGCCCTGGGATTTCTTTGGAAGGACTGATGCTAAAGCTGAAACTCCAGTACTTTGGCCACCTCATGTGAAGAGTTGCGAAGAGTTGACCCATTGGAAAAGATTCTGATGCTGGGAGGGATTGGGGCAGGAGGAGAAGAGGACGACAGAGGATGAGATGGCTGAATGGCATCACTGACTTGATGGATGTGAGTCTGAGTGAACTCTGGGAGTTGGTGATGGACAGGGAGGCCTGGCGTGCTGCGATTCATGGGGTCGCAGAGTCAGACACGACTGAACGACTGAACTGAACTGAACTAAAGAGTTCACTGTGGACACAGCGGGATGTCAGAGAATGTCCACATTCTTCCTTCTTCTCCTTCCCCTATTTCCTGCTCCCACCTATTCTCTCTCTCTCTCTCACTCTCTTTCTCTCTCTCTCTCTCTCACACACACACACACACACACACAAACACACACACACACACAGAATACCAGGGAAGAAACAATGCCCTTGCCCTCTGCGTGTGGGATGGAAATGTGTGCCAAATTTATTTAAATCCAAAGGACAGAGTGACTGACCCCAGCTAAATCTTGAGTTAAACTAATTAGCACAAAAAGCAAAACTTGTTCCCTGAGAATATCCTGAAAAAACGTATTGAACGTATTTTTGGTTATAAGTTGCCTTGAGCACAAAAATCTGTTGGCCCAGGAAACACAAAGTATAGAAAAAACAGGAATGGAAACGATTTCAGGATTGACTGGATCCACAGAAATTCAAATATCACAGGGGCTCTCATCTCCCATCTATATCTCTCTTGAAGAATCTGTTTCGTTCTTTCCCACCACAGAGAAAATTCATTCCTACAGTTTTTGATGTCAGTTTCCAGAAGAAGATGATTTGCCTAAGCCAAGAAAATACATCCAAAAGGTGTGGGGAGACCATTAGACAGTGGGTGTCATCATCAACCATATCATTAAATGCTGATGCCAAGCTTTAGGACTTTCACTGTGGCGAGACTGGTGGTGCCCCTTAAAAGCCCAGAGGGAATGATCATGGAGGACATTGGTTCCAGACAAACCTAGACTTGGATCAATGACTCTAAGCCTCAAACTATCCACATGGAGGTGGTCATGGGTGTAATTTTCCAGAATAAATCTAGTCACATCATTGTCCCCTCCTATCCCACTCTACATCCCATTAAAAACTCTGCAATTCCCTCATCTTGTTCTTATAACACGATCCTTCACAAAGCTCAGAGGCCTGCCCCAACCTAAATCTCCAGCTTATTTCACCCTCTTCAAGTGCCATTCTCCTGTGAACTCCCTCACTAACCACGGCATCAACCATATCGTTCCGGAATATGCCACTCTCATCACATTGAAGGGTCACTGAAAGTGCTGTGCTCTCTACCCTTCCTTACCAGTTGGCCGATTCAGTTCCCACTCATTATTCAGATTCAACTCATTATTTACCACCTTCTTCCTTCACCTCCCCTAGTTAGATTAGATTCCTCTGGTATATGTTCAGAAAATATTATGTACTTTTTCGTCAGTGTATCCATCATTCTTTGTAATTGTATCTTTAGATTCTTAGTTACATTAGTTCTTTGATTAATGTAACCTCCATATTGGCAGGAATCATGTCCATTTTGCTCACCAATATTTCCCTGGCATCTAGCACATGTCCAGGAACAAAGTAGGTATTTAATACATTTTAAATTAATTAATTTATAAAGAAATGATTTGATGGATGAATGTATGAAGAAGCAGCACTAGGATAATAATCAAGAACAATGAAGGGCATTGTGCATTTTCTTTTACAATAAGAGGGAAGGAATATTTATATTGCTCCCACCAAGTGCGTGATATTGAGCTAGGTATTTTAAACTGGATTTCAATTCAGATCATCCTGATCCTAATGCCTATGGTGTTTTTAACTCTACTCTATAGCCTTCTACAAAAAATGATAAGTTAAACACCAAGGGAATTGGGAAATGCAGAAGGGAAACTCATTTCTTATAAACCATGGAGCCAACAGATACTAGTTTACAAAAAAAAACACTTAGATATCATTTACTAGGTGTCAGGCAAAGTTCTAATGCTTTACAAATATAGAGTCATATTAACCCTATGAAGTATTTTGTTATTATCAAAGATGTCTCTTTGAGTCACAGCAATCAAATAACTTGCTAAATGCTGTAGAGTGAGAATGTGACAGAATCAAGACTGAATCCAAGCAGATGGCTCTAGGGTCCATGTGCTTGACTATCACTCTATGTAATTTTCATGATTTAGAAAAGAACTGGAGCTTACTTATTGCCTTAAATGGTCATTTTTCCTTTGTCCAAAATAAAGGAGCATTCAGGTTCAAAATGAAGTAGGCACTCAATGAAACTAAAAATTCTGGACAAAATGCATGGAGCAGCTAGCTGAGGATTCTAAAAAGTGAATGGCAACAGGTATTTAGGATGGAACCCAGAGTTCTAAATACTACTATAGTAAGCTCCCACTTGCCCCTTTCTAGAATCTTCTGACCTAATTCAAAGGCATCTTAGAACTCTGAACTGCATAGGGAGAGCAGACGGGGGCCCTCCAAATGAACTCTGTTTCTGGTCTAAAGAATGGAAAGGGGGCCCTCTGGATAACAAAGAGTTGGGAAAATCTCATTTTCCAGTAGTAGGCAATCACATAGTGCTGGTGGTAGTAATGACACCAGAAGATGAGCAGGTGCCTAAAACTCAGGGAGGAGATTTTTTTTTTTTTCTGACCAGAGAGATTTTTCCCCAAAGCAAGAGGAAAATGTTCATTGTTCTTTTTCTCTGTATATCCTCCCACCATTTAGCCCCAGACACAGATAAACTGTGGGAAGATCATGACAGAGAGAAGAAATTAAGCCACAGCCTTTTAATCAAAAGATCAGGAAAGGAAATTCTTATAAGCCAGTTGGTGCCTGGGAAGTCACAGAGATTTGAGAGGTAGAGACAAGGAGGTCAAAATGTTTGTATGAATCCTCACACTCACTCTGAGCTATGCACGTGTGGATCAGATCCCTAATAACATGCCAGAAGCTTTAGAACTAAGTTAGAGTCGTCAACTGCCTCATTCCCAAGCAGGGACCTAGACGGCACTCACCTCTGAGGCTTTGACACTGACCTGACCCTGGTACAACAGCTCAGAGCAGGCAGGTGGAAACTTGCAGTCTGAACAGAACCTGCCTGGTACAACAAACACACACATAAATAACATTCTCCACATGATTTAATAAAAGCAAGAGTGTTCTAACATAACACTAGAAAAGTCCAGGACACAATTTAAAATTAATCCTACAGACAAACAATGAGAAAAATCTCAATATCTGGAAAAGGAAAAGACAATCAACACACACCTACCTGAAGATGACATGGATACTGGAATTACCAGACCTGTAAAGTATCTGTTTTAATCATGATCCAAAAAAAGGACAGTGAATAATCTTTAAAAAAAAAAAAAAAAAAGGAAGAAGAAGAAAGTTGTAAAATACTAAAAGGGTGAATTTTATGACATGTGGATTACTTCTCAATTTTTTAAAAAAACTGGGCTGATATGAATAGATACTTTAGTAAGCAGGCTATCCTGATCAGAAACAGGCAAACAAATATATGCTTAATGTCATTAACAAGTAAAGAAATGCAAGTTAAAACCTCAACTATTAGAGTAGCCAGAGCTAAAACTATAACTGGCAATACCAAGTACTGGTGAAGATGTAAAGCAACCAGAATTCTCAGACATCACGGGTGACAAGGTGTCATGGTACAGTCACTCTGGAAAACTTATTGGTGGTTTCTTGTAAAGTTAAACAGACACCTCTCATGTGACCCAGTTATTCTACCCCAAGTTTTCACCCGAGAAAAATGAAAGCATTTATCCAAGTAAGGATTGATCGATCACGTGAATGTTTATAGCCAATTTATCTGTAAGAGCTGAAAGCTGAAAACAACACAAATATCCTTGGAAGGGCAAATAAATAAACAGCGGTACAGTCGTACAATGGAATACTTTTCAGCCATAAACAAGAATGCTTTCTTGATAAATATACATTAAACGTACATCAAACAAAGACATTTAATAAACAAAGACTTTACTGCTGCTATTGTTAGTCACTAAGCCCTGACCGACACCTTTGCAACCCCATGGACTAGAACCCACCAGGCTCCTCTATCCATGGGATTTGCCAGACAAGAATACTGGAGTGTGTTATCATGTCCTTCTCCAGGAGATCTTTCCAACCCAGGGATGAAACCCAGGTCTCCTGCATTACGTGAATTATTTTACTGCTGAGCCACTAGGGAAGTCACCCTAAAGCTGACAGAAAAACAAATCTCAAAGCATTACATGAATATGTTTCCATTGATGTGACATTCTGAAAGAGGCAAAAGTATCGTGACAGCAAACAGAACCCTGGTTGCCAAGGATGGAGTGAGGATTTGGCTACAAAGGGGCATTTCAGGGGGTACTGGGGAGGGTGATAGAATCCTGATTGTGGTGGTGGTTATGTGACTCCATGAATGTGTTAAAAATTCTTCAATCAACACACCCACACATGGACACACATATATAACATTTAAAATGAAAAAGAGAGGAAATAAATGGTTCAGGATCAATAATCCAACACTTCAGAAGATGCCAACATGTTACGCTCCCTTCTTAATGAGATTTGTGATCTAACTAAAAAGACACAATGAGCAAATTCTGGGGAGCTATCACTAAGCATAATATTAATTCCTGTCATTTGTTAAGCATTTACCCTGTGCCAGGTCCTTTAGTGATGCTATCTACCATCTAATCCTCCCAACAATATTATGAGTCAGAGAAATGGCGTCACAGCCAGGAACGACTCCAGTGGCCAGGCTACCCTGCACATAAAGCCAGAAGAACAGAACTGTTTCCATCTTTGTAGGGTCTCTATCAGAAATCAGAGTTCCAGAAACACACTGGCACGCCATTTTTCACAACAACTGCTTTGTTGCTGACGAAGACGCAAGGGTATTTTTTAATGTGTATTCCTCATCATGACAACAAAACCGTCTCAGCACAAACTTAAGTGATGGCTCATATGATCTCATCATTTCTTGCTGCCATGCGGTACACAAATGGCTTCTGATCTAAATAGAAACTGTTGGCAACTTCTCCCCATAAGGAAATGAGAGGTAACTGTCTAGTCTGGAAAATTAGATTGCGTCCATCAGAAATGTAGTTAAGGTACAACCAGGACTGCAGAGACTTCCCTATAAAGGAAAAATACAGTCAACATACTAGAAGCTGGAAACACACTGATGTTTCTTAACCCTGAATTCACACTTAGTGCAGCATCTACAGTGATTGATAACTTTCAGCATCATTAAAAAGCAGATATTTTCTAGGAAACAGGTTCCCCAGGTCTGAAGGAAGAAGTCGAGGCTTTCCTAAAATGCTCATTTCTGGGTTTCATGGCCCTGTTTCAAGCCCTGCTTGTTCATCAGATGAAGAACCAACATTAGCTGGGTCTCAAAGCCTTCCCTACCCTACCTCCTCTGGTCCACATACCAGGAAACCCAGCCATCATCTTGCTAAGCTTTACTTCTCACAGTCTCAGCCATCATGGGGATAATGGCTTTCCTAGCTCTACATTTTCTGGGGAGGAACTCTGATTGGCTCCTTCTCCATCAGATGTCCATGCTTAGACCAACCAGCTGTGACCAATGAGGCAGACACAGCTATGAAATGGGGCGACAGTGGAGCAAAAAGACAAAGCAGTATTTCCAACCCAAAGAAAGCCTCTTTTCACCACCCCCAGGGTTCTGTTCCTCCTGAACTCTTTACCATAAAAGCTAACAGGTACTGAATACTTATTATGTGCTGAGCCCCTTATACCACCTTCACGTGACGTTTGATGACATAAACGTTATCATGCCTATAACTGAAAAAGCTGAAGCACATGGAGGTTACGTAACTTGCCCAAGATCTCACAATTAACAAGTGACAGAACCGGGGCCTGGGCTGTGACCACAGTGCATCATTTCTAATTTTTTAATATGTACTGTCTGATCGGGTATTTATCATTTCACTCTTATTCCCACCTCTCCAGCTAGACTAGGGATGGAAGTCAGGTCTTCTCACTCTCTCTGTATGCCCACATCTTAGACCTACCCTGCAATCAAAGCCCAGCAGTGCCAGCGCCCCAGGTGACATGCGATCAGAGTGCCTGCCAAGGAAGGAACAGATGGGTCTGCTAAATGGTGAAATCAAGTCCCTGCCACTGTAATGGCAATAAGCATTCCACATAAAATAATTACTTCCAGTTTGCTTGGCGGGTTGGACGAAGTCCGAGGGAAGGTTAATTTATCTTTCACAGCTTTGAGCCTTCAAGCTGTGGTTTCCCAAGTGAAAAGGGCCTCTCTTCAATGATTCTTTGCAAGATCCATTTAATCATGACAGAATTACCTCCTCATCACTGAGTGGCAAAGTCTATATGGAGTCCACTTGCCAGAGAGGAACCAGAATGGAGGGGATTATTTAAGTCACGTGGAAATTTAAGTCTATAGCAAAAGTCTACGATACAGTAGGTAGAATACTTAAATAGCATCAAGTTCTAGATACCATGTAAAATCTGTGCAGTGATTTTCTCATCTAAGGAATGGGTACAACCACATATGGCCAATATATTTACAGAATATGAAGGATATTACATAAGATAAAATTTACTAAATAAAACCTAGAATGGTTAAAGGTGCTCAGATACTTCCATGAACAGAATCCATTCATTGATAGAGCCTTTTAGTCTAAGCTCAAATGGCAGAACTTTCTGTCTTTCCTTGTAATTAATGCTTCCACCCTTCTTCATCACCTCTGTTTTCTGAGGCTCTGCCTTTCTCCCTTTAGAACCATCTGTTGAGATTTTTGCATTGAGAGGGTCAGAAAAGCCAACTTTTTTGTTTATGTGTCTTCAATAAACAAATACCTACTCCCACTGAATGGCAAAGGTCTAATATTGATCAGAATTTGATGTCATCATTATATCTGATTCAATTCAACCCAATCTCTTTTTCAGGGGAATTTGGTTTGTCATTGCAATTCCTGGTGGCCAAAGCAAAGATAGGACATGGATTTCATCCACAAATGCCTTATCTGGTACCTCAGACAGACACTAATCCTAAAGCAGCCTTGCCTACTCAGTCTGGCCAGAAGCTACTCTCTAGTAGTAGCAAGAAGATAATTCCACACACTGGGAAGACAAGCACAGAGTAGTAAATGTTTGTAGAGATTTGTCAGTCATGGGAGACATCCAATATATTTTCTAAAAGAACACAGAAATAGGCATAATCATAGAAGCAAAAAAAATTTTAGCTGACTTGGAAAATGGCTTCAATTACCCATTATATTTTGAGGCAACATGTATTCTTGCAGTCTCCCCAACAGCTAGATTCCCTTCTACTGTTCAAGTCTTTTGTGTGTAACTTTCCCCAAGTCCATGTAGTTTTCTGAATTTAGAATTTAAGGTTGACAGTCCTTTTATTTCAATATTTGAAAAATGTCAAACATCATTTTTCTTACATCCCTGGTTTCAAAAGACAAATCCACAATCACTTGAATTCTGTCTTCTCCTTAAGCTATCCTTTGTCTCTCTCTAGTCGCCTTCAAGATGTTTAATTTGTCTTTAGTTTTCAGTACTTCAATTGTGGTGTGTCTTGGCATAGATTTCTTTGTGTTTATCCCATTTGGGATTAACTCAGCTTCGTAAACATGTAGGCTCATGGTTTTTGCCAAATTTACCAAGTTTCAGTTTTTATTTCTCCAAATATTTCAATACTACTCCATCTTTCCTCTCCTTCAGGGACTCCAGTAGTACATATGTCAGCTCTTTTTGTTGTCCCACAGGTTCCCAAGGACTTTGTTCATTGTTCTTTCCATTTATTTTCTCTCCTGTTTAAACTGAGGAAACTCTATTATTCTGTCCTCAAGTTTACAGATTTTATCCTCTGTCATCTCTACTCTACTATTCACCCATCCACTGAATGTTTAATTTCAGTTATTTTATTTTTCAGTTTTATAATTTCCATTTTGTTCTTTTTTTATAACTTCAACTTTTTGCTGACATTTGATATTTTTTCATTTGTGTCAGGAGAATTCATAACTGCTATAAGACGGCTGCTTTAAAATCCTTGTCAGATAATTCTGCTTTATTGTAGTCTTGGCATCTATTGATTGCCTTTTCTCACTCAAGATGTGATTTTCCTCATTCTTGGTATGAACAGTGATTTTTTTTTATTGTATCCTGGGAACTTTGGATATTGTATTATGAGACTCTAGATTCTATCTAATCTACTTTTTTAAGTAAGAAGTCCTCCTGTTGTAATGTAGTATGAGAGCTAAGTAAAACGGAATAAAGTATATCCCTTAAAGAGTTATTTCAAGCATTTACTGAAGTAATGTATGCAAAGCAGTTCAACCAATGCTTAGCATGTTGTGAGTTCTCACTAAATGAAGAGAAGAACTGACATAATTGATACAATTGAATAACTGATAACGGTTGCTAATGGCAGGACAATGTCTTCTACTTGTCTTTTATCTTTCCTAGGACTGAGCTCACAGTAAGTGCCTAGTGAATACACCACACTAATCAAGGTATCAGGAAGGAGCAGATTAAACCTGCTAACTCAATTTCTTATCCCACAACGACACTCATTTTAATATGAAGATTAGAGCTGGCTGACCAACGGCATTCTCACCATTTGCTGTCACACAACATAACATTACTGTCTCTTCCACGTCTGTCTCTCTAGGGACTCCTGTATCAAAAGCAATTTCCCATGGGACTGACATTCTTAGCTGCACAGAATAAAAATCCTTTATCCACAATGATGTGGATAGTCTTCCCTCCCTCCTCTAGTCCACTAGTTTCCTATTGCCACTTTTAAAAAATATAACCAATAGAACTTGGATTCAAGTAATAAATGTATGAGGAATGGAGGGCAGAAAATTGTCAGATAACACTGATAGCAATATTGTACTTATGGACTCGTATTAGGTTTTTGAGACAGTTAAATGGAGAGAAATGCAGACAGACTGGTGGTACTCTGCACTCACACAGATGGCGAGAATCGCCCCTACCACGCTGCCAGAACCTCAGTAAAGAGGGGCTCTGAAGAGAGTGTATCTGAGGGCAACTGTGTCAGAGGAACTTCTCTTATTCTAAACCCTAATTGTCAACATCATTAGAAACAATGGTCAAGCATTCCCCTCTATCTCATCTACCACTCTATAGCTGGACTTTTCATCCCACTGCCATTAGCATATCTAAATAGGTATTAGTATATCTAAATATCTAAATAGGGATTAGTATATCTAAATATCTAAATACTATTAGCATATCTAAAATGACATTTTTGTATCACTGATCCTTGAGCTATCAAGGAATTTCTTTTTCTTCAACACTAACCTCCTCAATGGTAAAGAATCCACCTGCCAACGCAGGAGACTTGGGTTCAATCCCTGGGTCAGGAAGATTCTCCAGAGAAAGAAACGGCAACCCACTCTAGTATTCTTGCCTGGAGAATCCCATGGACAGAGGAGCCTGGTGGGCTACAGTCCATGGTGTCGCAAAGAGTTGGATATGACTTAGCAACTGAACAACAACAAACAACAAACAACAACAACCTCCTGTTAATCTATTTTGTGGAGTATGGCAGTTTATTTAGTCCTATTCCCACTCCAGTCCACCATGCTTTATTACTCTGGAGGAGCACTTCAGACAACAGGAGGCAATTTTTCCCCCAGGGGATATGTGGCAATGACTGGAAGCATTTCCGGTTGTCACAACCTGGAGAAGAGAGGAGAGATACAGGCCAGTGCTATCAGCATCTAGTGGACAGAGGCCAGGGATGTTGCCAAATATCTTACAACATGTAAGATGATCCCCATCCCCCAACAAAATATCTAGTCTAAAATATCAATGAAAATCAAAGCTGTGAAATCTGCCTGGAGATGGGAAAACAAAGCTATTTCCCAAGACAGAAATATCTTGCAGCTAGAGTTCCACATGTACTTAATTGGAAAGCAGAAGTGAGATCCATGAGGCCACAGTGGTAAAGCCCTCCTACAAGCTCACTTGAAGTTTTTCTGCAGAAGTTGTGGTTCTAGCTCTATTCTGAGTGTCAAGTGTTAGAAGCATCAAGGTTTTCACTGAAAGTATGCTACATGTGACTGGATTTTCTCTTGGCTTCTCTGCTCCAGGCTGTGTAGCATTTAATTTTCTTCCACTAGCTCTCCTAGAAATTCTTGTAAGTGACTTAATGACCTATCATAAATCCTTTCCTACTTAAACTAGTTAGAGTGCATTATTTTGTCTGCAATTAAAGAAGCTAAGTAATACAGCAGATGATTATAGGCAATCAATCTTCAAGGAAATGGGAAATATGAGATTGATTAGGGCCTGGTTGAGTCTGAAATCAATGCAGATTCAGTTAGCATTAGAAAATGGAACTCTTGTAAGGTTTTGGAGGGCTAAGTGGGTGATGCTAGAGACCATTACAAGGCACAAAGAATGAAAAAATAGAGTGGATTAATACAGTAGATTAAGGATGGTTACAAATTCTGTGACTTATCCATCTGTTCCCTCCTTCCCCCAAACTGCAATTGTCTCTTGATTTCAATGAATACAATATACAAAATTAGTCCTGTATAACTACGGAGGTGGGGCCTTAGGTCTGCAGTAAATGCCTTTCCCTCTTAGAACATTCTCTTTTGGAAGCCAGTCACCATGCTGTGGGGAAGCACAAGCAACCAGGAAGAAAGGCTTGAGAGAGCAGAACCAAGGTGTCCTTAGCTGACAACCCCACCTAAATCTTCAACCAACATCCAGAATCTACTACCAGCCTTTTTTTTTGTCACCTGTCTTGAATATTCCAGTCCACGGTGACCCTCAGATTGTTGTCCCAGCAGTCACCACTAAATCCACTCAATCCACAAAACTGTGAGAGGCAGTAACTGGTTACTGTTGTAAGCCACTAAGCTTTAGAGTGGTTTATTATGTAGCAACAGATTACCAAAATGGTTGGCTAATTCTAACTGTACTGGCAAGTCTAAAAAATAAAATTTAAAGATTTCATTCCCTATTTAAGGCATAATTAGAGAATCACAGTTTCCATGAATAACCTAAAAGGAGGTGGCTACAAAAATAAGATGTCAAGCCTAATCCTGTGGGTTGCTCAACATTCAGCACAGATTGATTAAACAGCCTCATTGGATTTCTTATGTACGAATTAGAAAATGATTTGGAAAGAAAAGGATGTTTAGAATAAGAATGATGAGAGTGGAGAGGATTTGAAGGCTTCTGAAGACCTCTAACTTTCCAAATGTGACCTCCCATCACCAACAGAAGCAGCCCATCTTTAGCTGTCTGATGAAGCGAGCCCTGCTTCCTAAAACCAATAAAAGCTTCATTGAAGAGAGTTACTATCACAGAAATCCAACTATTTCTTTGACTCAATATACTACCTCTCAGGGGCTTCAGGCTTAAAACCAGAGTCAGATCTCAATCTGCCCTGGGCTGTCCATTTTGGAGTAAAACCAGAAAAGAAGGGACACACTAAAAGAATGCCAAGATTTTGCTAAACTATGTCAACACGGCCCAGGAACCATATGTGAGATTAAAGAGGGAGCAACATAACTCTCGGAGAAGGCAATGGCACCCCACTCCAGTACTCTTGCCTGGAAGATCCCATGGATGGAGGAGCCTGGTGGGCTGCAGTCCATGGGGTCGCGAAGAGTCGGACACGACTGAGTGACTTCACTTTTCACTTTCATGCATTGGACAGGGAAATGGCAACCCACTCCAGTGTTCTTGCCTGGAGAATCCCAAGGACGGCGGAGCCTGGTGGGTTGCCATCTATGGGGTCGCACAGAGTCGGACATGACTGAAGCGACTTAGCAGCAGCAGCAGCAGCAGCAACATAACTCTGAATATGACTGAATTTAATGATGTGGGTTTATCTACCAGAGATTCTAATATCAATGAGCTCATTCAAGCAGCTGGGAGTGGTTCCAGATGATGGACAGGAATTTTGACTCTGTGGTGTTATACTGTAAATAAAGTCAATATTCATGATATAATGTAGAAGGAAGATGACAAAGATGCAGGGAGAAAGGATGTTGGAGCAAATTCATTATATTCCATTCCACTCACCCACCTTTGAGAGCATTCAAGAACACTCCCTTACCAAAGCAGTGAGAAATACACTGACAACAGAAGCAGCAGAATCTTTGAAAAGGGCTGTAGTGGCTTCTACTCCATGCTAGAAGTGAAGATTCAAGACACTGTCATTGAAAAGCACCCTCTGATTTCAGTGGGGTTGATGGGGTGGCACAACCACCAGAGGCAAAGTCAGCATGATTACTGTAACAGGCAGCATGGCTGGAAGGCTGATCAGAAGGGTGATCAGCGTGGCTGGAAGGATGACCCAGAGGGGTTTCTGTTAGGGGTCATTTTTGAAGGATTTTTTTTTTAATTGAAGTATAGCTGATTTAGATGTAATCATTAAACAAACCTCAGATGTTATCATTAAAATACATATTTTCTAATTTTTATATGGTTGCTATTATAGCAATTATATAATACAAAGAGACTGAATTTATAGTAATGACTTATAATTAGCATTTTTATAATCCTAGTTATGGTTGAATATTGTTATGTATTTATTGATCATTTTTGTCTCTTTAGTTATTTTCATGACCTTTCCTAATTTTTTAGAAAATGAATAAGCATAATTTTAATATAAAAAAACCTTCTATTTGAGTACATGTAACTTTTTGTCTATTACACATAATTCATCTTAATCTCCTATTTGGGTTTTAACTTTTATTCTGTCAATTTTTAGATTTTTGTATTCTAATGTAGTCATATTTGCATGTAGATACAACTTAGGAGTTCTTTATTTTTTATAGTGGACTTTCCCATTATAAGATTAGATTTAAATCAAATTATGTTTCAATTTAGTTATTTTTAACACTTTATATATTTACATTGTCATTCCATTTGTATATTATTCTTATCTCTGCCTTCAGAAAATCTCTATGTTCAAACAACCCAAAATAGAATAAAGCACTCGAGGAAGTATTTTCTCTTTCCAATATTTGATGTACATTTTTCCCAATACACTTATTCTCTCTTTATAATATAACATAACCTAATATTGTAACTGGAGCAGGAAATGACAACCCATTCCAATATTCTTGCCTGAAGAATCCCATGGACAGAGAAGCCTGGCAGGCTACAGTCCATGGGGTCACAAAGAGTCAGACACAACTAAGCGACTAACACATAGTTGATTTACGTTTTATTGATAACTGTGCAGTGGGAAAGGGGAGATGCATAGAACTTTGAAGCACCATTGGACTGAACTCTTCTGAATTATCACTAATCTGGGACCTCACAATGCAATTATGGACCAAGGGTTAGAGTGGGGTTGATAGTAGAATTTAGGCCTAAGCCACATAACCGTGGGTTCAATGGATACATGAACCCATGTTGATTATTTCACTAGTTCCTAAGTTCACAGTAGGAATAGATATTCTCAGAACACTGTTTGAGTGAGAGGTTTATGGGAAAAGGTTTGAAGGGAAGCTCCTTACCTCTGTACAACAATAGTAAACCATAAACAATCCTAATCCCTATAGGAATACAGAGATTAGTGCCACCAACCAAGTCTTGGAAGATCAACCCTATCACAATCTCATTTAGTTTGTCTATTTAATCTCAGCAGAAGATGGATGGATCTTAAGAGAATTACAATGGCTTATTCTAAGCTTAATTAGGTGTTGACTTCAACTGCAGCTACTATTCCAGATGTAGTCTTCTCAGTGGAGTAAATCAATACAGCCTCTGGCACCTAGTGTGCAGATATTGATCTGTCTAATGCATTTTTCTCTATCCCCATTAGCAGAAAATATCAAAAGTAACTATTAAGTAACCCATAAGGCTGCCAATTTAGAGGGAACGTCAGAGCAAAAGAAGACTCTCCAGCTGGCCCAGCTCAGTCAGGTGGCCTTTATGATTCCTCAGATCCAGTGATGTTTGATTTGCGAATGGTCCAGGTACTGTTAAAGGCTCGAAGGCAACAAATGTTAGGAGAATCAGAGTTGCAGCCTTTAGAGTTGGTAGCAAAGCCATACTCTTTTCTCCTTTGAAGAAAACAGCTTTCTCAAGCACCTAAATGCCATGAAGTCATAAAAACAGAGCTTGCTATCATGAAGTGGATGTTGTCTGATTTTCCAAACCATAAAGTCAGAGAGGCCCTGCAGTGGTCCATCATCAAGGAGATGTGATATATACAGAATTGGGCTTGAGCAGATATTTAAGGTGTAAGTTATTTTCACTCTCAGCATAATTATTCCTGCCACACTGCAGTCCCAGGACTCACAAGGAGTCCTTATGATCAGATGGCTGAGGAGGAAAATCAGGCCTGATTGATGATGGCAGTGAGAAATGGATAGCTGTGCCATTTCAGACCCACTCAAGAATGACCTTAAACGTCAATGGAGAATGGGAGAGTTTTCCGGTAGGTAGGATTTTAAGGACTTTGTCTCATGATGCAAGGTCTAGGCATTTGGAAAGAATAAAGATTCCCTGATTGGTAACAAGGTTTTAATGAAGGTTGGGTGATTCTAAATGGGCTCAGAATATGAGAGTACTTTTGTTCCATGTGAGTGTTCAGAAAAGAATCCCACTGTATAAGTTCTCAAAAATAATGCTGCAAATCATATCCCCGTGGATGTCTGTCAACCTTTTTCCAGACACTAATGAATGGGTTCATGGACAAAGTGGTCACGGAGGCAAAGACAGAAGAAACGCACAGGCTTAATAACAAAACTAATTCTGGCTATCACCATCAATCAGTGCACCAGGGTTTTAAATACTGCATCATTTTCTGAGGACCAGACTGCTACCTGGTAGCAACTGATTACATTGGAACTTTTCCTTTATGAAGGAACAAAAATGTGCTCTTACTGGAATGGACATTTATTCTCTCTATGGATTTGCAGTCCTTGTTCACCATGTCTCCCACAGTCCCACCAGGCACAGAATCACTAAATGCTTTGTTTATGATCATGGTATCATACACAACACTGTCTCTTTATTTTACCACAAAAGCAGTAAGGCAGTATCTAATGTTCATGAGGGTTTACTTGTCTTTCCATGTACCCCACTATCCACTGGAGCTGGTCTTACGGAATGATAGAGTGATCTACTGAATTATCAGCTGTTGGAGATAATATCTTGAGAGACCAGATAACTGTCCTATAGCATGTAACATGTGCGTTGAACAAACAAGAGACCAATATTGTGGTGCCATTTCTCTCACAGACTGAAGAGACGAGAGACAGAAACACAAACAGGAAGGTGAATGGCTCCTTTCACCACAACTAGTAACCCCTAAAAAGGTATCTCTTTTTTATTTCCACAGCCCTGACATAGCAGTCTTGATAATTCAGGCAGAAATATCTTCTTCCATAAAGGACACGTATGTTCCATTGAATATGAAGTTCAGAGTCCCTGTTGGCCACACTATGTTCCTCAAAAGAAAGTGCTGGCTAAGATGATCAAGCCTTACTCTGAAGGAGAAAGAGAATTTAAGAGAGGGACCCAAAGTTTCCTATTACTACCATTTTCAGTGATAAAACTTAATGAGAGATGACAGAAACAGCAACTTAGTAATACCAAGGCTTGTACCCCTAGAAATGAATGGCCCAGTAGATAAACTCCAAGGTAATATGAACTGGGATGCAGAGGAAAAAAAATTTTAATTCTAACTATGAGCTCATGACACACTGCAGAATCAAAGACTGAAGATGTTACCCATACTTATCTTCGTTCTAATATCTAGATATTTATATTAACTAATTTTATTTTCCCTATCATTTCATATGATGAGTGTTCACAGTAATTACCTTTACAAATTAAAATATAGCTTGCAAGTATCAAGATTATGACCAGAAAAATAGATTATGACCAGAAAAATAAGGTAACATCACTCAAGAGATGGATCCAATGACTGATAAGAATTTGGATCTTATCTTTTGGATATGAGGATGAGCTGCTTTGCTTGTTTGAGAGGTAGGTTTCATTATATTAAGCAAGAGCATGTTATTGATATTCTTATTTTCTGGAAGTTTCAGTGGAATAGAAAGAGTAGGTATGCTGCTGAATATACAATGGACAAGAGTATGATAGAAAATGCAGAATGGCTCACCCACTACTATTCTAAACTCTTTGTATTTCTTTTTCACAGTAGAAGTCACAAAGCCAAAGACAGCATTTCCCAGACTCTCTTGCAGCTATGGTTCTGCAAATAGCTTCCCCTCATCAAGTAGACCTATCTGTTTGAGATTAAAAGGATGAAGCAAATATCACGAGGCTGAGACCACATGACTCTTCTGGCACACATAATGCAAGTGTTTCTTTCTTCTGTGATATTTATGTCCATGTTTCTCATGATCATTCCCTAGTTTCATGAGCGTGGACTTAGGCCAGTGGCAGAAGTATGGTTCTAGCTTGGCAGGGTAGACCATTTTTCCCAGTATGTAGCATCCAAGCTTGATTCCCCAACTCCCCCAGACTTTAAATGAACTACTTTGTATCATATATCAGCATAGATCTGGTATGCACAACTAAATCTCTGATTAATATATGGAGAAAGATAAACATTCAAATAGAAGAGTTTAGCTTAATTGTCTCTGTCTCTGGAAAAGCTTACTTCTTCTCCTATGCACTTAGGCAAATTCTAGGTGGTCTTGCTATAATCTCTAATAGTTATTTATTTTCCTCACCATAGCATTTGACACTGTTGTTCAAGGCAGTGTTAGATCCTCCCTCCCCTCCACTTAAAATGGATGTATTTTGGTAATAACTCCCTGTAATTTACTCATATTCTGATGAGAGCACATGGGGTTTCCTTTAGCAAACATCCTTCTCCCACTGTCTGTTCAGGGTACTTGGGCATGTAACCCCAAACTGGTCAATCAACATTGGCCCTGGCAACAGTGGTTGTTTCAGAAGTAGATTGTGATGCAAAGTAGGACCAGAGTATGAACTTTTTGTTGGAACTATTACAAACAAGATGTTCTTGCACTGGGCTCCCTGAGGTAATAATATATTCTGTTATTTCTTGCTATATTAGTTATCACTTGAAAAGAAACACAATAAAACCAACAAAACACAGAATTCAGATATAGAGAATGAGAGATCAGTTCTGATGACATTATTTGACTACCATGAAAAAAAAAATCAAACAGTACAAAGAAAATACAAACCCCATCTGAAACCTCATCATTCAGAGACAGTCTCCATTAACATTTGTATGATATATATATATATCATAAGAAAGAACAAACACAGTTTTTCATAAATGAGATCATCTTATGGAAAAACTTGAACAAATTTTTGGCCAACCCAATATATACTATTTTATTATAAATATTTTTCTTTTTATTCTGCAATTTAATTTTGTTCCCCTTACCCTGTTTCTTTTCTCCTTACTTTTTAATCCTCTGCCCCACCTCCCAGCAACTGTTATAGGCCTAGTGTATTTATTCCATACATTCCTTCTTGATCAAATACATATATGCATTAATATATGTATTTAGAATTATAGTTATTGTTGTTTCTCATTATTATAAAAATGGTGTCATACTGTACACCTGACTTTGCATATAACTTTCCTCACTTAACAATACATTATGAAAATTCATCCAAGTTAAATGATACAGATTTAAGCTATTATTTTTTTAATTAATTTATGTATTTTAATTGGAGGCTAATTACTTCACAATATTGTAGTGGTTTTTGTCATACGTTGACCTGAATCAGCCATGGGTGTACATGTGTCCCCCATCCTGAACAACCCTGAGGGATGGGATGGGGAGGAAGGTAGGAGGGGGGTTAAGCCACTATTTTTATTGATTACAATTCATATACTGTGGATGAATAAGCCACATTTCACTCAGCCATCCCTTTGTTATTTGATAGCTTGTTTCATTTTATTTTTCTTTTTTTCCCCACCCCACTACAAACTATGCTAGAATAAAGACAATATAATATACTGGTCTTCTCTTTTTTTTTTTTTAGCAGCAGATTCCCAGGAATGGTATTGCAGGGAAGGGATATTGCCAGACTGCCTTCCAACAGGCTGCAACAGTTTCCATCTCCATCAGCAATGTGTGAGTGCCTCCTTTTCCTTGGCACATGACCAGCATGAGGTGATAATGCACTTGAAATGTTTGCCTTATATCTTTAATTAGAAATATTGCTGACTAGCAGTGAGGTTAAGCATCTTTTCATATGCTTCTTGTCCATTTGGATTCTCTCTTCTCTAAAGAACTCTGAGTTGTTGGTCTTTTTATTATCAATTTGATGATGCACAGGATACAATATATAAAATCACAAGATAATTACTCTTTTAGGAAAATCTGCAAAACATATATGCAATATATATATGATATATATGTATGAGACAAATATACATATAACAAATAACTAGTTAATAGATCTAATATACTAAGAAGGTCTTTATGATTCCAAACTTTCACCCTCACAATGAAATATGGCAATGAGATAAAAATTCACAATGAAATATGGCAATGAGAACAATGAGAAAGATGGTTGATTTGCTCAAAGATCCAGAGATCCCCATAGCATACCTGCTCAGAGATCCCCATAGCATACCTGAGAAGAATTCAGAACCCCTAAAAAGTCTGGTGGTGAAGAGCAAGTTTTGTTCATCCCAAATAGGAAAAAGTAATGGAAAGTATGAACTGAAAATGATGAAGAGGAAAGAAGAGGCTGGAGCTTTAAATAATATGAGTCAAGGCATGGCTGTGCTGCTCAGGCTTAGAGTCAAAGGTGGGAGTGAATCAGAGCTTGATAAAGGTCACCCTTAATCCGCCTTTTCTGCACCTCCCATGCTGTTCACCACTTTTAACTACAGCGGGGGTGTCTCATCACCCATACCATGCAGAGGCCCAGATCTTCGTTCATTTGTTCTTCCAAGCAGACCTAAAAGGTAGAGTGCCTTTGTGGTCCACAGAGCTGGCAAGAAGACCAAAAGTCACAGGAGAGAATGGTTTGCAGTGAGACCCTGGGCCACTCCTCACAGCTGCCAAGCCTTGAATTGTTCTTGAATTGTTCAAGTTGCCATAACAACGTGCTACTGTTAAGTATAAAGGTGACCCTACTGGTCCACCCCAAGAGGGCAGCTTAGACTGGTTTCCTGCACATATGATAAGCTGTTGAAACATAATCAGAGAAGACTAAATATGACAGAAACATAGAAACCAACCAAGTCAGTATACAGCACGTTCATATACTTGGCAGACATCACCAATCAATCCAAGACCCTTTTATTTTGAGCCTGAACACAGCTCCACAATTCTTCATTCAGTGCTCCTTAAACATGGATGCATGTTGGAACATGAGACTAACACAACCTGACATCCCTGACCAACCTTTAGATGATAAAGGAGAAGTTGAGAGGGGGAAATGAGTTATCCAGCAGCACAAAATGAGCAAGTATCAGAGCAAGGGAGAAAGTTCAGTTCAGTTCAGTCGCTCAGTCGTGTCCAACTCTTTGCGACCCCATGAACTGCAGCACAGCAGGCCCCTCTGTCCATCACCAACTCCCGGAGTCTACCCAAACCCATGTCCATCGAGTCAGTGATGCCATCCAACCATCTCATCCTCTGTCGTCCCCTTCTCCTCCTGCCCTCAATCTTTCCCAGCATCAGGGTCTTTTCAAATGAGTCAGCTCTTTGCATCAGGTGGCCAAAGTATTGGAGTTTCAGCTTCAACATTAGTCCTTCCAACAAACACCCAGGACTGACCCCCTTTAGGATGGACTGGTTGAATCTCCTTGCAGTCCAAGGGACTCTCAAGAGTCTTCTCCAACACTACAGTTCAAAAGCATCAATTCTTTGGCACTCAGCTTTCTTTATAGTCCAACTTTCACATCCATACATGAGCACTGGAAAGGGAGAATGAGGCTGGGAAAAAATCAGAAAAGGAAAAGAAATTCAATTTACTCAGTGTGTTCCTGCCATGTAACTGAGGCACTGTGCTTGCTGCTTTGCACATATCATCTTAGGACAGACCTCAGGTCCTGTAAGTGT
This sequence comes from Bubalus kerabau, assembly GCF_029407905.1. NCBI lineage: Eukaryota > Metazoa > Chordata > Mammalia > Artiodactyla > Bovidae > Bubalus > Bubalus kerabau. The sequence goes on from NC_073640.1 coordinate 23,966,644, forward strand.
GCGGTATCAGCTGTTCTCTTGATTAGTGTCCTATATGGACAACAGCACAGACATACAAGACACAGTGCTAAGATGATTGCTCCTACTGTGGCAATGGACTGAGTGACGCTAACTAGGTCATGGGTGCAGTGTGATGAAAGGCACGACCTTGCTATCATCACCCCTAGGCTCTAATCCGACATTTTCACTTTAGCATGATGACTTTGGACCTATGCCCAGAAAGCGTGGCACTCTTAAAGGCAGCTGCCGTGCCTTATCAGGTGACGATCTCAGCCATGTACTTAATATGTACAAGAACCAGTTTGCTTGGCACAGAAAAATTCCTACTCCAGGACCACATGCTGTATCAGGAGGAAGTACTGTGCCTTCTCACCACAGCCAAGTGCTACCCTTTATCACAAAAAGAGCCAAATAAGAAAATGAAAAACTCCGTCCCTCCCCAAAACACATGCTACCACCGTCACCACTGCTGACACTGGGCAAGATTATGGCAAAGACATAGGCGATGACATCCTCGTCACTGAGGATGATGTTACATTTATCTAACTATTAGACACTGTATGATTTCACTGTTTCATAAAATTTAGTCAGCATTTGCCAAACTCCTCTGGGATCTCAGAGAAAAAGACCTGGGGAAACAAATTCAACAGCACATGTTCAAGAACTATATTTTCATATAATGCAACATGAACTTTGCAGTCTGACAGATACCAGTTCATGTCCTGACCCTGCCACTCAATTATGTGACCCTGGGCAAGCTACTTTTCTGAGCCTCAGTTCCTTCCACTGTAAAACTGAAGGTGAATAATAATGAACTAATAGAAGGGCTTCCCTGGTAGCTCAGATAGTAAAGAATCCATCTGCAATACAGGAGACCTGGGTTCGATCCCTAGGTCGGGAGGATTCTCTGGAGAAGCAAATGGCAAGCCACTCCAGTATTCTTGCCTGGAGAATCCCATGGACAGAGGAGCCTGGTGGGCTACAGTCCATGGGGTCGCAAAGAGTCGGACACGACTGAGTGACTAACACTTTGAATAGGAGGCAAAATACTTATCACAATCCTTAGCACACAATAAACCTTTGATATTTAATGTTATTAAATATTTTAGTATCAAGCCCAATAGTGTAATAATAATAATGATACCAGCCAGGGTTCTTGGTCTTCCTCAATCAATAGATATTAATTAGAGGCCAGACAAGAAATTCAGGCAAGGCTTTATTTGGGCCCCTGCTGCACCAGGGAGCAGGGAAAACAAGTAACAGGCTTCCTTGTTGCTTGCTCCTGGAGTCCAGGTGAGCTGGTTCCTTATATGGGGTGAGGGTAGGGATGCATCCAAGGGCAAGGTCAAAGGGGTGGCCCCAGTGTTCTGCCCACCTCTTTGTGATGCTGTGTGCAGGGAGCATGCACAGTACCCCTGCTTTAGCTTCCAACTCTTCAGAAGTGGTCTCTGTGTTTTTTAGTCTTTTTGTATCTTTTATTGAGAATTTGCCCCAATTGCGCATGCACACAGTTATCTTTAGTCCCTTATAGTTTCTTTGTATTTTTTTGCTCAAGGAGACATCTGTCCAGGTGAAAGCACTGCAATGCCACAGCAAAGGGTTCCAGGTCCCAGCCTGTCTCATTAATAGACGATTACTATTTCTGCAGTCCCCACAGTCATCCTCTCCACTCTTTCAACCCATTCTCACATTCTCCTAAATGAGACCACCCTACAGAGCACTTTTGTTCATTCCTTTTCCCAGGGAAAGGCCAACCCTTCCCCATCTATCCAGAAGGTTTCATCTTCAGAGTCAAGTTAAATGCCTCCTTCTGGGAAGCTCAGTCTCACCACCTAAAAACCGTCCTTTGTCTCTGACCTTCTGAACCATGCACTCTGGCACTTCTTTCAGTCAACACTGAAAGAACATCTATACTGTACTAAGATTTTTTTCATCACACTGTGTCCTATCACATAGGATTGCATTTGAGTCTTTGCACTGACTGGTTTTCCTAAACCATGTTTTCCTATTTCCCCTGCAACGTCACATAATTTGATCCTCCCCATTTTACAAGTGTCAGATCAAATACTGCCTCTGCAGAACACGTCTCACTGTTTTCCAGTTGCATCCTACTCCCACCAGTTATTCTTCATCGGTTTTCTTCATTCGTTTACACAATTTTCCATATTCCTCCCCTACTGTAAGAGATAATCCATTAGAATAGGAATTTTACTTATTGTGTTCACTGCTGATCAACCAACACACAGAAAATTACTGAGCACATAGTATATACACAATAAATATTTACTAGGTGAATCAATATTTTTTCTTTATTCTTCCAATAATATTAGAAGCTTCAGGGCAATACCTTCTAGAGCAGATATTCCATTCATAATCAATTTACTGTGTCTGAGACAGCATTACTCAAGAGTTGAATAAAATAACGGGTAATATACAAACTCAGTGGGAAATAATATTAGAGTATATATCCTTGTCACATACTCACTAGATTATAAGCTCCTTGGGGGTAAAAGTCATCTCTTTTTCATCCTGTGCTTCCTTTAGTGCCCAGCAAGCACCATTAAATGCACATATATAATAACAGCTTAGCTGTGTCAAATGGAATTGAATAGAATAGCACAAGCATCTGCAGAAATGTTCAAACACATACAAGCAGCAACAATAAAACTGCAAACTCATACCCAGTTCCTCTGCAGCACTGGCTGAGATCTTAGAAAAGCACTATCTATAATTAGGCATTTTGTTCTTTTTATATCAGAGGGATGAGAAAGGAGCTCTTACTTTCTGGGTGGCTGGGGAAGCAGAAAATAAACCAGTGCCTGAAACAGAAATGAAGATGCTTCGATTCTTTGTGTTTTATCACCAGAACTCAGATTAAATGTGCCAGTCTGCATTTCCTCATTCTTAAATGGACCCTCTTTCCAGTCTCAGCCTTGTCATACCTGACCAAATATATCTCTTCCCACTGGAAGTCTGGGCTGATAACAAAATATTAGTCACAATTCCTGTCTAGGAAACATCATGTAGGTGCTATGGCTAATGATCTTCTTCTCATTAATTTATATATTAATGAGGAAGAAGATTGTTGTTGTTCAGTCTCTCAGTCATGTCTGACTCTTTGCAGGCTTCCCTGTTCTTCACTGTCTTCCAGAGTTTGCTCAAACTCATGTCCATTATGTCAGTGATACCATTCAACCATCTCATTCTCTGTGGACCCCTTCTCCTCCTACATTCGGTCTTTCCCAGCATCAGGGTCTTTTCCAATGAGTTGGCTCTTAACATCAGGTGGCCAAAGTATTGAAGTCTGCATTTTAATACACTGTCTAGGTTTATTATAGCTTTTCTTTCAAGGAGCAAACTTCTTTTAATTTCGTGGCTGCAGTCACCATCCACAGTAATTCCGAAGTCCAAAAAAAATAAAATCTGTCACTGTTTGCACTTTTTCCCGATCTATTTGACATGAAGTGATGGAACCAAATGCCATGATCTTAGTTTTTTGAATGTTGAGTTTTAAACCAGCTTTTTGACTCTTCTCTTTCACATTCATCAAGAGGCTCTACTCAAACTCTTCCAGAGAACTGAAGAGGAAGGTAAACTCCCAAACTCATTTTATGAGGCCACCATCACCCTAATACCAAAACCAGACAAAGATGTCACAAAAAAAGAAAACTACAGGCCAATATCACTGATGAACATAGATGCAAAAATCCTCAACAAAATTCTAGCAAACAGAACCCAACAACATATTAAAAAGATCATACATCATGACCAAGTGTGCTTTATCCTAGGGATGCAAGATTCTTCAATATTCACAAATCAATCAATGTGATACACCACATTAACAAATTGAAAGATAAAAACCATACGATTATCTCAACAGATGCAGAGAAAGCCTTTGACAAAATTCAACACCCATTCTGATAAAATCTCTCCAGAAAGCAGGCATAGGAGGAACATACCTCAACAAAATAAAAGCCATATATGATAAACCCACAGCAAACATTATCTTCAATATGAAAAATTGAAAGTATTTCCCCTAAAGTCAGGAACAAGACAAGGGTTCCCATTCTCACCACTACTATTCAACATAGTTATGGAAGTTTTAGCCACAGCACTCAGAGAAGAAAAAGAAATAAAAGGAATCCAGATTGTAAAAGAAGTAGAACTCTGTTTGCAGATGACATGATCCTCTACACAGAAAACCCTAAAGACACCACCAGAAAATTACTAGAGCTAATCAATGGATATAGTAAAGTTGCAGGATATAAAATTAATACACAGAAATCCCTTGCATTTCTATACACTAACAATGAGAAAAGAGAAAGAGAAATTAAGGAAACAATCCCATTTACCACTGTGACAAAAAGAATAAAATACTTAGGAATATATCTACCTAAAGAAACAAAAGATCTATATATAGAAAACTATAAAACACTGATTAAAGAAATCAAAGATGACACAAATAGATGGAGAAATAGACCATGTTCATGGATCCAAAGAATCAATACAGTGAAAATGAGTATACTACCCAAAGCAATCTACAGATTCAATACAATCCCTATCCAGCTACCAATGGTATTTTTCACAGAACTAGAAAAAACAATTTCACAATTTGTATGGAAATACAAAAAACCTCAAATAGCCAAAGCAATCTTGAGAAAGAAGAACGCAACTAGAGGAATCAACATGCCTGACTTCAGACTACACTACAAAGCTACAGTCATCAAGACAGTATGGTACTGGCACAAAGACAGAAATACAGATCAATGGAACAAAACAGAAAGCCCAGAGAAATCCACACACCTATGGACACCTTATCTTTGAAAAAGGAGGCAAAAATATACAATGAAGAAAAGACAATCTCTTTAACAAGTGGTGTTGGGAAAACTGGTCAACCACCTGTAAAAGAATGAAACTAGAAAATTTTCTAACATCATACACAAAAATAAACTCAAAATGTAATAAAGATCTAAATTTAAGACCAGACACTATAAAACTCCTAGAGGAAAACATAGGCAAAACACTCTCTGACATAAACCACAGCAAAATCCTCTATGACCCACATCCCAGAGTAATGGAAATAAAAACAAAAATTTAAAAATGGGACCTAGCCAGGACATGGAAGCAACCTAGATGTCCATCAGCAGATGAATGGATAAGAAAGCTGTGGTACATATACACAATGGAGTATTACTCAGCCATTAAAAAGAATACATTTGAATCAGTTCTAATGAGGTGGATGAAACTGGAGCCTATTATACAGAGTGAAGTAAGCCAGAAAGAAAAACACCAATATAGTACACTAACACATATATATGGAATTTAGAAAGATGGTAACAATAACCCTGTATATGAGACAGCAAAAGAGACACTGATGTATAGAACAGTCTTTTGGACTCTGTGGGAGAGGGAGAGGGTGGGATGATTTGGGAGAATGGCATTGAAATATGTATAATATCATATATGAAACGAGTCGCCAGTCCAGGTTCAATGCACGATACTGGATGCTTGGGGCTGGTGCACTGGGACGACCCAGAAGGATGGTATGGGGAGGGAGGAGGGAGGAGGGTTCAGGATGGGGAACACATGTATACCTGTGGCGGATTCATTTTGATACATGGCAAAACCAATACAATATTGTAAAGTTAAATAAAATAAAATTTTAAAAAAATGGGACCTAATTAAACTTAAAAACTTTTGCACAACGAAGGAAACTATAAGCAAGGTGAAAAGACAGCCTTCAGAATGGGAGAAAATAATAGCAGATGAAACAACTGACAAAGAATTAATCTCAAAAATACACAAGCAGCTCAATATCAGAAACATAAATGACCCAATTAAAAAATGGGCCAAAGAACTAAACAGACACTTCACCAAAGACATACAGATGACTAACAAACACATGAAAAGATGCTCAGCATCAGTCATTATCAGAAAAATGCAAATCTAAACCACAATGAGGTATCATCTCACGCCAGTCAGAATGGCTGCTATCAAAAAGTCTACAAACAATAAATACTGGAGAGGGTGTGGAGAAAAAGAAACCCGCTTACACTCTTGGTAGGAATGCAAACTAGTACAGCCACTATGGAGAACAGTGTGGAGATTTCTTAAAAAAACTGAAAATTGAACTGCCATATGACCCAGAAATCCCACTGCTGAGCATACACACCGAGGAAACCAGAATTGAAAGAGACACATGTACCCCAGTGTTCATCACAGCACTGTTTACAAACACTAGGACATGGAAGCAAGCTAGATGTCCACTGGCAGATGAATGGATAAGAAAGTTGTGGTACATATACACAACGGAATATCACTCAGCTATTAGAAAGAATGCATTTGAATCAGTTCTAATGAAGTGGGTGAAACTGGAGCCTATTATACAGAATGAAGTAAAGCAGAAAGAAAAACCAATATAGTATATTAACACATATATATGGAATTTAGAAAGATGGTAATGATGACCCTATATGCGAGACAGCAAAAGAGACACAACAGACTTTTGGACTCTGTGGGAGATGGGGAGGGTGGGGCAATTTGAGAGAATAGCATTGAAACATCTGTATTACCATATGTGAAATAGATGACCCGTCCAAGTTTGATGCATGAAACAGGGCACTCAAAGCCGGAACACTGGGACAACCCAGAGGGATGGGATGGGGAGGGGGGTGGCAGGGGGTATAGGGATGGGAGACACATGCATACCTGTGGCTGATTCATGTCAATGTACAGCAAAAACCACCAGAATATTGTAAAGTATTTAACCTCCAATTAAAATTAATCAATTAATTTTTTAAAAAAAGAAATAGAGAACAGACTTGGTGGTTGCCAAGGGTGAGAGGGAGTGGGGGGAGGGAATGATTGAGAGTTTGGGATTAGCAGATGCAAACTATTATATAGAAAATGGATAAATAACAAGGTCCTACTGTATAGCATTATATTCAAGACCCTATGATAAACCATAATGGAAATGAATGTGAAAAGAATGTATGTGTGTATAACTGAAGCACTGTGTTGTACAGCAGAAATTAACACAACATTGTAAATCAACTATGCTTCAATAAAATATTAAAAACAAACAAAAAAAAGAGTTTCTTTAGTTCCTCTTCATTTTCTGCCATTAGAGTGCTGTCATGTGCATATCTGAGGTTGTTGATATTTCTCCCAGCAGTCTTGATTCCAGCTTGTGAGTCATCCAGCCCAGCATTTGGCATGATGTGCTCTGCATATAAGGTAAATAAGCAGGGTGACAATATACAGCCTTGGTGTACTCCTTTCCCAATTTTGAACGAGTCCATTGCTCCATATCCAGTTCTAACTGTTGCTTCTTGTCCTGCAGAAAGACTTCTCAGGAGACAGGTAAGGTGGTCTTGTATTCCCATCTCTAAGAATTTTCCACAGTTTGTTGTATTCCACACAGTCAAGGCTTTTTAGCATAGTCAATGAAGCAGAAGTAGATGATTTCCTGGAATTCTATTGCTTTTTCTACCATCCAGTGGATCCTGGCAATTTGATCTCTGGTTCCTCTGCCTTTTCTAAATTCAGCTTGAACATCTGTAAGTTCTTGGTTCACGTACTGTTGAAACCTAGCTTGAAGAATTTTGAGCATTACTTTGCTAGCATGTGAAATGAGTGCAATTGTACAGTAGTTTGAACATTCTTTGGCATTGCCTTTCTTTGGGATTGGAATGAAAACTGACCTCTTCCAGTTCTGCAGCCACTGTTGAGTTTTCCAAATTTGCTGACATGTTGAGTGCGGCACTTTAACAGCATCATCTTTTAGGATGGGAAATAGCTCAGCTGGAATCCTATCACCTCCACTAGCTTTGTTTGCAGCAATGCTTCCTAAGCCCCACTTGACTTCACACTCCAGGATGTATGGCTTTAGGTGAGTGACCACACCGTCATGGTCATTATCTTAATGACCTTTTGTATAGCTCTCATGTGTAGTCTTGTCACCTCTTCTTAGTCTCTTCTGAGGAGGGTAGTAGCTACCGTTTATTGAATGCATATTATGTGGTTGATTAAATGTTAAGTGAGTTACATGTGCCATGCTCTGTAGTTGTTATAAAAATCCTATGCCTAAGTATTATTGTTGTTGGTGTGTTTACCTTTTAAAAAAACTAAACCTGGGAATGGTGAAACCTGAATATGGCATGTTGTTTGGTCCACAGTATTGTATCAATTACAATGACATTGATATGTCATGACACCATTGATATCAATACCAAATTTCTTGGTATTGATCATGTCCTTTTGAATCTGAGATAATATTGGGAGAAGCTGGGTGAAGAATGCAAAAGAATTTTGAACTATTCTTACAACCTCTTATGGGTGTAAAATTATTTCAAAATAAAAACACTTTTTTAAAATAAAGAATAATCCTGGGACACAGGGTGATTATACAGCTTGTCCAGATCACAAAGTTTGTATATGAAGAGATCAATTTGAACCCATGTTCTTCTGGTTCTAAAGCCCAGGTCTTAAGGGTTGTAGTCCATGTTCCCTGTCTTCTCTGGTTTTCCTTTCAGATAACATGAGCCCTTTAGCACCATGTTGTTCTCCTTACACTGGTTACTGGGAAACTCGGGGTTAAGTGGTGTCAAACTGCAGCATAATTGGAATGCCTATTTCATTTCTCTTAGGTCTATTTCCTTCCAGCATTTATCCAACTTGGTCTTTCACAGACTCATTTTTTCACTTTTTTTGTCTTTTAGCAAACTAGCTAAATCTTTTTGGAAAAGATTCCAGGTTATAAATAAAGTTAAGAATCTTTCTCCTCAAGTTTCAAGAATATTCTTATCCTGGATTTTCTGAAACCAGAGATTACTTGGTACCACTCAGTTAGCATCTCTGAGTCCAGATCCTAAAACAGGGAGGCACTCGAAGCAAGAGATGAGATAGAAAACAATGGCTTCAGGTTGCAAAGGTAAGAGGCCTTTCTTATCTTCATTTTATTTTCTGAAAATTAAATACTTGGCAGGGTTTTCCTTGAGCTAATTACCATCCCTTCTTAACATTTTAAGTAACTGCTCATTTAGAGTAGTGAATGATTGCTCTGAGATTAGAGTATAGGGAAAATCTTTCTGTTGGGAATAATCCACTTATGCGGCTGTTTGTTTGAAGGAGAGATAAACAGAGATTTTTTTTTTTTTTCTTCTTGACATGCCAGGCATAAGAGAGAACAGGGTGATTAATGAAACTCTGCTTTTTGCCAATAAATTTCTGACATCAGATACAAGCTCATAGTTGTTGAGTTTTCTGGGGATTTTTTTTTTTTCCTTTTTTCCTTTCTTTCCTTTTAACCCAAAGGAAAAAGAAAATGGCACCATTCAGATTCTAGAGCCCATTTAAATCTGTTACACTGTGGACTATTTTTGGTTCTTAAAATGGTTTAGGTAATTTTTCATTGGCTCTACTGGGAATGCCACTTTGTGCTCTGTTATTTATAATCTGCAGAAATTAATTATGCTGCTAATTAACAGCTTGCAAACAAATTATTGCTCAAGGAGTTATTTATTCAGTTATGAAAGCACAACTTCAGGGTTCTATGTAGATTCTTTCTGACAGCTCTTTTATATCTTGCTTTTCTTTCTGAATTTTTCTGCTTCTAAGGTTCAGCAGAGGTCTGCTTGCAAGGGATGACAATTAGTCAGGATCTGGGTAGCCAGGAACTGGGTCAGCTGCTCTACTTGGGGGGAGGAAAAGGCAGGAGGGTTGCAGAGCCTGCTTAGTATGCACTCTGGAATTGATAAAAACATTCCTTATGTGAGTGGTGGCTCTTGCAACAACCACCACAAGGTTTCACATGCCCATTTTTGCACCTCCAAGACTCTTAGGAGAGCCCTGGAGGGCAGTGCTGACATCATACACGGAGGAAAGCAGGAATGTAAACACATGCCATTTGTGTATCATTGGTAACACTACCATTCTCTATGCCCATGCTCATGGCAGACAGCAAAATGGATCACAGACCTACTTCAACCTCTGAAAATTTTTCAACATGGTCTTCCAGGTAGGCATTGCCAACTGTTGGTATCCTGGTAGGAGTGAAAGGGTTTGCCAAATTAAGTGGTTTGATATTCCCAACTCATGTAAACAACTTTCCATGGCTAACCAACCTGTGGGACTGGACAATGGGATGGAAGAAACTGTAGACAAGAAACCTCTTTTTCCCTTGGCAAGACCTCAGAGGGGCACTCAGGACACAATCTGACTCTAACTGACCCCACCTGCCCAAGGAGACACTTAAGAACTGCCCCCCAGGCAAAGTCACAAAGCGTCAGCTCTGTATGAAGGGCCACGTTGGACAGTTCCTGCAGGAGCAAGGAGTTCATCCCAGAAAGAAAACAGAACACTGGCAGGGTTTGGAGTACCTGCTTCTGATTCTTTGTATTCCATTCAGTAGCTGTGAGATCCTTGGTGAGTCTCTTCCTCTTTCTGTTCCTTAGGTGTTCATCTGCCAAATGAAGATGGTGCACAGGGTCTCTGAGATCCTTCTAGCTCTGGGTGTCTAATGTTCTAGTGCTGCTGTGAGTATCAGATACACATGAAGATTCCCATGGTCAGGTCTATTCCAATCAGAAAAATGAAGACGCCAAAGCAACTCACTAAACCATTCCTGCAGTCAGATAAGAGGAGCAGAGATGGGTTTCAGGATCACACTGAAGAACGCTGAAGAAAATAATATGAGAAAAACAAGTGTGAAAGTCACCACGTTCGCATTCGATAGCTGGCACACTCCAAGCAACATTTACCCCTAAGTTCAAAGGAATCAAAACCACCTTGTGGCTCTGGAGACATTCAGATCCCCAGGCTCCTTTCAGTACTTCAACACCCCTAGAAGCTCATCTTCCTCTGTCTTAACTCACCAACCCACCTCTCACATATTCCAGAGCTCAAAGCCCAGTCCATTTTCAGCAAATGCAATCACTTTCTTTAAGCCCCTCTTTTTAAGGCTAAGAAATAAGAACCCACATTTATCTCATCAGAGAAGTCAAGTCACAAGCCCAAGCTCTACAGCCCAGAAGTAGTAAAGCTAGGCTTTGATCTCATGACTTATGATCATTGGTCCTGTACTGTCCCACACCATTGGGTTCCCTATCACGTCTTTACTTAGTGATCAACTTCAGGAAACTGAGAAGTCAATCTCGGGCCAATCCAATGAGGCACCCATGAAGGTCCCTTTCTCAGAACCCCCTCCAAGCAGTAAAAACTTTGAGGACTTTTTAGCCTTTGAGGGAGGCTAAATGCAGCAAAGGACAGAACATGGGCTGAATTGGAATTCTGCCTAGCCCTAACCTGATTAACTTTCTGACATTGGACAAGTTTCTGAGAATGCTTTGAGCTTCAATCTTTTCATCTGAAAAAGGGCCACAATAAACTCTTACTATGCCCAAAGACATGTACAAAGATGTTCATCACAGCCTGGTTTACCATTGTAAATATAAGAAAGAACTGACGATAATCCATCAGTAGGAAAATAAACAAAGAGATTGATCTTTAGTCATAAAATGGAATACTTTACAGTCAAAATGAATGAATTAGATATACCTGTATTAAGGTGAACAAATTTCAAAAACTAAGAATGAGTAAATGGCTGGGAAGTATGTAATACAAAATATAGTGTATATTCCATATTTTTATGTTTGTGTGCCTATGTACTAAGAAATAAAAATATACTTGGGAGTGACACTCAACAACCTCAGAATATTGTTTCCTCTGCAGAGGGAAGAAGGGAAGGCCTGTGAGTAGAAACTTCTGTTTCTGCTATGAGTACTACATGATTGCCTTTAGGTCTAGTCCTTGTTTCTAGAAAAATTTCAGCAATTTGGGGCTTTCCACACTGCATCCTATTTTAGGTATACTATGGAGGTTCAATATTTAAGGGAACCTTGAATAATCCCTGCTTTAACAAAGAATCCTTCTGTTAAGCAGTCAATGCCTAATTCTGTCTATAAACTAGAGTAAGGTTTGAAGCTGCTTTCTAAAAGATGCTCATTCATTTAACAAAGATTAGTTAAGGTCATCTCTCCGCCAGTCACTGTGCTAGGTTGCTAGGTAGGCGTATACAGAATTAAGCAAAATAAACATGGATCCTGAGAGTTTGCAGCATGGGAGAAAACTAAAGATGTAAACAAACTAAATTCTGTGTAAGAAATGAACAGTGCTAAATTCTGTGTAAGACATGAACAGTGTGTTACGATAAGAAATACTGAAGAAGTGGCAGAGTGTTTCAGTCATCTATGAGGTGTAAAAACCAATTCAAAATTCAGTGTCTTAAAATAACAACTTACCATTTCTCACAATTCTGTTGACTGATTAGAAGGTTCTTCTGCTTCCCATGGTATTGGCTGGGGTGCAGAGCTGCCTGAAAGGTTCAAAATTGCCTCATTCCCCTGGCTGTAGAGGTGCTGGCTGGGAGCCCAACTGGTGACTGGGGCCGGAGTTCTCACAAGCCTTTCCACAAACCTTCTAGAACTTCATCCATATGGTGGCTGGCTTTCAAGCAGTGTTCTGAGTAGAAAAGAGAAAAACTTCAGATATCTTAAGGCCCAGCCCCCAAATTACACAGGGTCACTTCTGCTCCATTCTGTTGGTCAAGACAAGTCATAAGATTATTCCAGATTCAAGAGTAGAGAAGTCTGACTCTATTTCAAAAAAAAACTGATTTTTTTTTAGAAAATTTTTAAAACATCAGTGCTGGCGGTCAGGGACAAGGCAAACTGTGCTGCTTTCAGGCACCTCTGAAAAGCATGAGGGGGGTCCTCGCAACCCCCGGTCCATCACCATCACTCCCAGGGCCCCTACGCGGGACCTGAGAGAAGCAGGAACACAAGACGCATGCCCGTCATGTACACAGAGAGGACAACTGCGGGGAGGAGGCCTTGGGTCCCACGAGGCAAGAGGCGTGCCTCCCTGACCGTCTCTACCCACGGAGAGCTGCTTACCGGAAGCACCTCTGCAGTGGGGACCCCAGAGGTTCGCTGGGCACAGGAGACGATGCCACCGCCGGGCCTCAGGCACCTGAATGAACTGCCTGGAGCTCTCCAGGAGCATCGTCCAGGGGCTTTGCCGAGCACAGCACTGCAGCAGGAAGTCCCCACCGCTATTCCCGCCCAGCTGAGCGAGAGGCCCGCTCGCCAGACAGCAAGGAGATCGCGCGAGAGTTTGTGCTGCACGGAGGACCAGGACCTTCCCGCGCTGCGAGGTAGTGGGTGAGACATCCGGGGTCTGACCTGAGCCTGCACCCCAGCCTTCCACACACTACAGGCCACCTATGGGCAGGGAGAAGAGGCGAGAGTCTCGCACAGGGAACCAAGAGAGCAGCTGCGTTTGCCATGATCTTCCATCCCTTGTCTGGTGTAGCTTAGGCCTGGGCCTAGCGGAGAATGACATCACTACATCCATCTGCCCCTACTTTTTTTTTTTTTTTAATTTTTTAAACTTTTTAATTTTTTTTAATTAAAGTATAGTTGATTTACAATGTTGTGTTAGTTTCAGTTGTTCATCAAAGTGATTCAGTTATACATAGATATAGATCTGTATTTTTTATTTTATTTTTTAATTGAAGGATAATTGCTTTACTGAATTTTGTTTTCTGTTAAACCTCAACATGAATTAGCCATAGGTATACATATATATCACCTCTCTTGTGAAACTCCCTCCCATCTCCCTCCCCATCCCACCCCTCTAGGTTGATACAGAGACCCTGTTTGAGTTTCCTGAGACATACAGCAAATTCCCCCCTCCCCTGGTGTGGAACAAAGATTCCACAAGTGGTTTGTTGTGGCATTAAGTGAGATTAAAACAAATACCCAAAAACGAGAAACCAAAGATGAACCCCAGACAAATGACAGTTACAAAATCAGGCAAGTGATATTTAAATTAATGGAATATACACATATACATAAACACCCATAAGCAAAATCAAAACACACCAACTAAAATACAGTAGATTGACCAGGCAAACAAAGGAAATAAAAAAATTTTATCTACCAGTTAAGAACAAAACTAACTGAAGCACAAGCTGTAAAACAGAACTAAAGCAAAGTGCCAAGTGAGGAATAAAGCAATGAAAACAAAACTAACAAATATGTTGAGAGGAAAGGAAAGAAAGAAAGAATAGATATGCAAAGTTATATAGAGGTAGATTAAGAAGGTTTATATACATTAAAGATTAACCGCAAGGGAAAAGAACAGTAGGAAAAGCAAACAAAGGAATAAATGTAGAAAAAATATAATAGGTTTAAAAAGATTAAAAATTAAAATAAAAAAAAAAAAGGAAAACTCCACGGATCTGCAAAAACCCAACATAGAGGCAGAGGTTTATAACAACAATAAAAAGTGTGACTGAATATGCATATACACCCATGAGCAAAATCAAAGCAATCCAACTAAAATAAAGTGCAATAGTTTGGCCCGGTGAACAAAGGAAACCAAAAATTATATCTACCAATTAAGAACAAAACTAACTAAAGCACAAACTGGAAAACAAAACTAAAGCAAAGTGCCAAGTGGGGAATAAAGCAATGAAAGCAAAACTAATAAATATGTTGAGAGGAAAGGAAAGAAAGACAGAATAGATATGCAAAGTTAAATAGACGTAGACAAAGAAGATTTATATACATTAATGATCAACTGAAAGGGGAAAATAACAGTAGGAAAAGCAAACAAAGGAATAAATGTAGAAAAAAAATAATAGTAGGTTTAAAAATAAAAATTTTAAAAAAAGGGAAAATATAGAAAAAAAGGGAAGAAGAAAGAAAAAAAAAAAAAGAAAAGAAAACTCCACAGAACTGCAAAAGCCCAATGTAGAGGCAGAGGTTTATAACAACAATAAAAAATGTTACTTAGAAAAAAAAACAAAAACCTCAAAAGCTTAATTAAATTTCATAGTGCCAATAAAATCAACAACTACAATGGGGGGCGGGGGAAGAAGAAAGTAAAAAAAAAAAAAAAAAAATCCAGAAGAATCTACAGAACAAGTCAAAACATAAGAATAAGAAATACTTTTCTTGAGTCACTGCTGTCAGAGTCCTTTCCCTCTTTGGAAGTCACACTCCACCTCACCTCCCTAGGATGCCCTCTAACACTGTGCTGGTCTCTGGACCTGCTGTAGGGGCAGCTCAGATTCTAATCTGTTCCTACTCCTGTGTGTTCTTGCCTCCAATGTCCATAGCTATCAGAACTAGTGCATTTTCTTTTGTGGGAGCTTTCAATGTCCTTTTGTATATTCCATAGACACAGAGTCTGCCTAGTTGGTTGTGTGAATTTAATCTGCAGCTTGTACAACTGGTGGGAAGGTTTTGGGTCTTCTTCCTTAGCCACACTGCCCCTGGGTTTCATCTATGGTTTTATTTCCACCTCTGCATGTGGGTCATCCACTGGGATTTGCTCCTCAGGCTTCCCTGGAGGACTTGGGTCTGCCCCAATGAAAGCCAGGGGTGGAGGTGGTGCAGCTGCTTGGGGTCGCAGGGGTTCTGGCAGCACCAGGTACTCAGGGGAGTTGGTGTCTAGGGCAGCAGGAAATATGTGCTCTAGAAGGATATGGCAACCAGTATTGGCCAATACACTGCAGTATTCTTGCCTGGAGAACCACCCTGACAGAGAAGCCTGGCAGGCCACAGTCCACAGGGTCACAAAGAGTCAGACACGACTGAAGTGACCCTGCACACAGACGCAAGACTTTTTTTTGCCTGTAGCGGCTCTGCCCCAGTGAGGATTGAGCGTGGAGGTGGTGCAGCTGCTTGGCTTGCGGGGACCCTGGCAGCGCCAAGTGCACACGGACACGGACTGCCTCTGCCACAGTAGTTATGGCTCTACCAGAGTCTTTTTTCAAGCCTCTTGTAGCTGGCGATCAGAAAGCCCCTTTGGCCAGTCTTTCTCCATAGCTCCGCCCACTCAGGCACTTAGCAGACTCCTTGCCTGGGGTCCTTCTCTGTTGTTCGCCGCATCAGGCACTTAAAGAGGCACCCTAGGTAGTGTCTTACTCTGTAGTTTGGGCATCAGTCACTTAAAGGAGCACCTTAGGTGGGGTCCTACTCTGTAGTTCAGTTTGTCAGGTGTTTGATGGGCCAGCATCTCTACTGTTCAGCTGCCGGTGTGGCACATGGAGAGAGAGGCTACGGTGATGGCTCCACCCCCTCGCATGACTCAGCAGTATAGCCTTGCTTCCATGGCTGCCTGGCTTTCCTCCACAGGCATTTTCCACCACAATCTCCTCCCTCACATCCCCTCAATCCCTCTCTGCAGTTAACATCAGCCCACGCCCTGGGATTGCTCCACAATCCCTAAACTCCAGCTCCCAGCCGCTGCACCTGCTAGGGGACCTGCATCCCTGTCTGGGGTATGTATGGCTGCAGCAAGGACTGTCTGATTCTCATTCCATTTCAGCTACCACAGATCAGCTGTTTCACTCTCAGCCTTAAATGTTTCTCCTCTGACTCAGACAATTGCCCCGATATGGGGATCGGACCCCTGCTTCAGTTCCCCTACCTGCCCACGGCTCATCCAGTCCTACGAACACTCCTGTTTTTCCCGCTAGTTCCTTCATCCCACCTAGTTTTACATGGTTCTATGTGTTTTTCCCGCTGGTCAGGTACTCCTGTTTGCTCTCAGCTGGTGGTCTGCATGCACTTCTGTGTCTGAAGGTGTATTCCTGGTGTATCCATGGAGAGATGTACTCCACATCCACCTAGTCTTCTACCATCTTGTTTCCATTGTTTTCTTTCTTTTTTTTTTTTTTTTAAGGTTATTTCCCCTTATAAAAGTGAAAGTGTTAGTGGCTGAGTCCTGTGGGTCTCCTTGCAATCCAAGGGACCATAGCCCACCACACTCCTTTGTCCATGGACTTCTCTAGGCAAGAATACTGGAGTGGGTTACTATTCCCTTCTCCAGGGCATCTTCCCACCCAGGGATGAAACCCAGGTCTTGTGCATTGGAGGCAGAGTCTTTACCATCTAAGCCACCTGAGTAGCCCCATATACATTTTTTTTTTTCAGGTTCTTTCCCTTTATAGGTTGTTACAAAATATTGAGTTGAGTTCCCTTTGCTATACAGTAGGTCCTCACAGGTTGTCTCCTTTGTAGGTAAGAGCGTGTATATGTTAACCCCAAACTCCTAATTTATCCCTGACCCTCTGGCTCTACTTCTTGATGGGAGGATTGGCGAACAATTGACCACCTTGTTCAGTCCACCAAGCAGAAACAGGAACTGACTACAGTTGAGGAACTGCTGTGTACCGTGATTTTTTCACAAACATTCACTGAGCTCATCATCAAAGCAAAGTCTCTAAGAAGTCTTATGGTAAAGAACGTGATTTCACTTACTGTTAAAAAAAAAAAAAAAGTATCTTTTATTTATTTATGTCTGTACACATTTTTCATTTATATTAACCCAAGTGTCTTTCAAGGTAAGTTGACCATAGGTACTTTTTTTATTCAGAGAATTCCTGGAACTAGCATCTTTGCATTCAGTTTGGGAAATAAGCATTCTAAAAATGAAGTCGATTTTTATAGATTAGAGTTGCCTAATGTGGAGTCCAAAATGACATGTATCTCATGTTCTTTGGAGAAAAAGTTCTTCCGTGTAAATCAGAAAAATTAATAAACACTCTGACACAGCCTGCATGACACAGCCCAGGCCTGAGATTAGGGGGGGGAGGGGGGGCGGGGGGGGCTGTCCAGGAGAGAGTGAAGGAGAGGGATCTGGGTTCTGTCACCTGCTCAGGCCTCCCCAGACCTTCAGCAGTTTCCTAATTCCTCTGGTCTAGGAATGACAAACTCTGGAATTTAAATTTGTGTCTAGAATAAAAATCTACAAGTAAAATGCCATCAACCTATATAATACTACAACCACCTGGATAATTATTAGAGATGAACTGCTTTGAATTACATGAAAGACCAAAAAACCCCTCTTGAACACAATCCAGCCTCCAGCAGACAAGCTGTGATGTTCGGCAGCCTTGGCGGTTGTGTTACAATTGAATTACAAGGAGAAAACAGCTCTGTGGTGATTTCATAATTATCATGATCTACTATTATGATCCATCACCAACAGAGCAGTTGGTGAAGCTGCAATAAATCATCATTATTTATATTGCAACAAATCACAAGGAAGTATCATTGAGAATCATAATTCACATTCACTTCAGATCATAATTACCCACATATGACTGTCTAGGTATGTCATGAAGGAAGCATGGAAAAAAATCATAAACCACACTGTCTTGGAGACTTGGCCTCCCTTTTTAAGATGTACAAGGAAGGAAAATACAAATCTTGCTATAAGTTGCTCCACAATTATCTATCCTGGCCCTTCTCAGATCACACCAAAAGTGGGCTAAGTTGTAGGGTCCACCTTTAGGGTGAACACTAGCCAAATTTACAGACTTCTGGCTTGACACATGTCCTGGGACATGCTTTAGGCAAGATTAAGGTTTCAGACAGAAATTGGATTTAGATAAGCCATGCCACTTTTTTTTTTTTTTTTTTTTTTTGCCATGTACCACGATTCTAGGATCAGTAAGAGTACTATGCTCTTCCTATTGGGATCTGAGGCAAAGAAATAAACAGTGTTACTGATCCTGTCTTTCTTTAAAATTATGATATTTTTGCTCATCATGGATTGCTTATATTCGTTTTAATTTTTTAAACTCTTCCATGAAAAACATTATTTATCTCAATGACTGGGTTTTCTGGCTTTCTCTTAAATTCTGCACCCTAGAAGAATGCCTCAGCTCCTCATTCTAATCCCAGTCTGTAATTTTCTCAGTTACCCTATGGGGTAGATACAATTATTTACATTTTAGGGATGAAAAACTAAGTTTCAGTAACTTGGTCAAGTTATATTCTGGATGGGTTTGAAATTTCACTGAAAGGGAGAATAAGTTATGTACTTCTTTTATTTTCTTCTCTCATCTTACATGATGTCATTGAATAAGGAAGCTGAGTTAGATTGGGTTCTACCTGCAGTTAACAACTTACCATAACAGAAAGGAGAGTGGACTTCTTGTTAGGGAACCATTGAATGAAACCTGCCTGCCTTGACCAGTCACAATAATAACCACTTGCATGAGTTGTCACACAAGAGGAGGTCCCAATAAGGAATTCTGGTGCTGCTGCCAAAAACTAACCAGGAGAATTCGGGAGGGGCCGAATGGAGATGCCAGTCAGCCTCCAGAAACCTTCACTCTTGAATCCATCTTGGCTGAGAGATGCATGTGCCACCAGGAAAGACCTTGAGTCAGACCAGATATGAGCACAAGCAAGCTGATTGACCAAAGACAACCAGAAAGCTAACCCCATTCCCTTAAAACCTAAGACTGCAAGCCACGTGGCAGGCAGTTCTCCTGGGTTGTCTTACCCTGCTGCTCTTCACCCCAGCACCCCTTTTCAGTAGTCTTTGGCTTTCATCAGTATGTGTGTCTCCTCAGACAATTCCTTTCCAAATGTTAGACAAGAGCCCCTCTCTGGGGTCCCCCTTCCAGAGACATTCTGTGCAGCCCACTTCCTTATTCCCTTGAGAGCAAGGACTCTTAACAAAGAGTCTACAGGGGTCAGCGGAGTTTACAGGGTCCACAAACTCCCTCAAAATCATATGAAATTTGTGTGTGTATACATGTATGCTCTAGACAGAGGATCTATAGGTGTTATCATACTCTTAAAAGAATTTGATCCCCCCAAAATTCAGAACCACTGCCTTATGACAGCTGAGGTAACTTTTAGTGTAAAGTCTTACAGTAAGTGATCCAGACACAACATGTTAATTATATTTCTATCACAATCAAAGAGGCTCCATCAAAGTAGCATGCAGGTATTGGTACCAAAGGTCCAACAGAAAGTTTTACATCACACTGTCCCTCTCCAGAAGCTTGAAGTGTGTTAGTTGCTCAGTTGTATCCAACTGTTTAACACCCCATGACCTATAGCCCACCAGGCTCCACTGCCCATGGAATTCTCTAGGCAAGAATACTGGAGTGGGTAGCCCTTCCTGACTCAGATCGAACCGAGGTCTCCTGCATTGCAGGTGGATTCTTTACCATATGAGCCACTAGGGAAGTCTCTAAAAATGATGAGACCACAGTAACTAAAATCTTTATTGGGTACTGCTATGCTGCTAAGTCACTTCAGTCATGTCCGATTCTGTGTGACCCCATAGATGGCAGCCCACCAGGCTCCCCCATCCCTGGGATTCTCCAGGCAAGAACACTGGAGTGGGTTGCCATTTCCTTCTCCAATGCAGGAAAGTGAAAAGTAAAAGTGAAGTTGCTCAGTCGTGTCCGACTCTTAGCGACTGCATGGACTGCAGCCTACCAGGCTCCTCCATCCATGGTATTTTCCAGGCAAGAAACGGTAAGGGCTTTAAGTGAAATAACTCATTTAGTCCTCACAGGGATCAACAAAGGGAGGATGCAATTCACTCCCTCTTCCTCATCAGTGAAAGGGAATTGAAACCACTTTGGGGGAAAAATGGGGGAAAAGAGTCCACTCCTATAGAAACCTCATTTGGAAATAAAGAAACAGTAAGGTGATTGCCCTCTCTTCCTTATTCCTTCCTATTGCCACCCCTAAGCATCCACATCAGTAGAGAAGAACTGCAAAACCATGGGTCAAACATAAGGAGGCTGGTACTAAGTTAGATGCACAATTCAACCCCTCTGCTCCACCCTAGGCCTAAGTATTGGGTTCTCCAAAACATTTTACACAAAACCCAAACTGAACAAACATTTTGGTCAACCCAAAATTTTCCTGGTTTAAGAAGCAAAGGAACCAGCAAATACCCTTCATCAGGACAAAAATAACTTGTAAAAGTAGAAGAGAGCAGGACCTATGGGGCCTTCCCAAACAGATCCCTCCTCCATATCCTCTCCTTTAGCTCCTCTCTGAAGCACCTAAGATAATAGTATCTGATGCTTGTTTCTCAATTCTTTCAGATGCTAAAACCACCACCAAATGGAAGAAATGTACTATTTGAACACCAGGAACAGTAGTCCCCAGACCTAAGGAGGGATGATATTAACCCTGTGACATCACCTGGTTATCTCACCATAAACCAATCAGAATTATGCATGAGCTGACCACATATCCTGGACCACCTGTCCTTCACTTTGCCTTTCAAAATGCTTTGCTACCTGGATGGGAGAGGAGTTTGGGGGAGAAGGGATACCTGTATATGTGTGGCTGAGTTCCTTTGCTGTTCACCTGAAACTATCACAACATTGTTAATCGGCTATACCCCAATATAAGGTAAAAAGTTTTTTTTTTCTTTCCATCCTTTTTTTTTTCTTTCCATCCTTTTTTTTTTTTTTAATTTTTAAACTTTACAATATTGTATTGGTTTTGCCAAATATCGAAATGAATCCGCCACAGGTATACATGTGTTCCCCATCCTGAACCCTCCTCCCTCCTCCCTCCCCGTACCATCCCTCTGGGTCGTCCCAGTTCACCAGCCCCAAGCATCCAGTATCGTGCATCGAACCTGGACTGGCGACTCGTTCCATATATGATATTATACGTATTTCAATGCCATTCTCCCAAATTATCCCACCCTCTCCCTCTCCCACAGAGTCCAAAAGACTGTTCTATACATCAGTGTCTCTTTTGCTGTCTCGTATACAGGGTTATTGTTAAGAAATGCTTTGCTGACACCCTTCCCAGAGTAACAAACCCCCATTCTCCTTGTATTGTTGTTTTACAATAAAGCTGCTCTTTCCTTCACCACAACCTGGTGTCAGTAGATTGGCTTTACTGCTCGTGGGGAAGTGGACCCAAGTAGTTGGGTAACAAATGTTTCCTTGACACAAACTCAAGTGTGCTTTCCCTATGAATATAAGGGCTGTTTGTGCATGTATGTGTGTGTGTGCACCTGCACACACACACGCACGCCTCCCTTCTGGGATAGGAGCATCCTCCAGCCCCTGGAAATTCACTCTCACTATAGCCCATCTTTTCTAGTATCTGAACCCTCCCAGAGAATTATTCTCACTACCTTGCAGATAGTGCCAAGACCTTACCAGCCCATTCAAAAGTAACATCTCAGTCCCCCACCTCTCTTATACAGAGCAAGACTCCCAGCTACACTGGGCATTGCACAGTCACAAGTGAATCCAGCTCATGCTCCTGACCATTGATCCACCATCAATTTTTTCCAAGCCCCAGGCATGTGATTATCTGCAAAGCTGACTTACAAGATAAAATCCCCAGGCCTCTCCCCTCCCCCTCCTCCTCCAACAAGCAGACATTGATTTTACACAGAATGTGCGTGGCTTTGATGGTGTTATTGCAATCAACATGAAAAATACCACCGCAGTGCTTATCCGGATGTCTCAGTTGTTTTGCCTCATAGCACAAGTGATTGTTTAAAGACGCTTGACACTGTTGGAGTCTTTTGTTTTATGGATTTTGCAAAGCATTGCTCTTTGTCTCCTGGGCTGGCAGAGGAGAAAGCTCTTTTTTCAAGGCAATGGGCAGTGCTTTTAGAAAATAGGATCCAAGGTGGGAGCTGATTCTATAATTCCTTTAAGCGCCTGCATTTAGGCAGCCATGGTTCCACAGGAGAGACTGCACCTAACTTGTCCATGCTTGTAACTTGCTTCCTCTGGCCAAGTTGAGGCAGGAGATAGATGGGCCCCCAGGGCAAAGAGCTGGACTTCATTCTCTGTTGACAGATACTCCAATAAGAGTAGGCAGGACAATCAAGGGAGGAGGTGAGGCCCTGCCCAGATATGATATAAAAGACCACATATTCTTCATTCTCAAGTCAGGAGACTTCCCCAACTATACATGGGCAGAAAAGTTCCTTGGAGGTTTAAAAAGGAGGGTGCGCCACCCCATAGAAAATGATGTTAACTACCCATAGGCCTCTTCGGTAGAATCCATCTTGGTTAAAAGATGCATCTGTACACATGGGAGGATCCTGAGATAAACCAAATACGTACTTAGAACCAGGCAAACAAGATGATTGGCCAAAGGACACTGGAGAGAAATGCCCCAAAAAAGGGTCTCAAACCACCATGAGGGCACAAATCTCTCTCTGAGCCCATCCATGTGTCTATCCACATATACTGTACTGACTTTCCTCCTAATGAATGCTTTACTTGCTTCACTACTTTCCATATCTATGTGGAAATTTATTTCTACACAGCTGACAGGCCAGGGCCTTGTCACTAGCCATTGGTTCCTGATTGTCTAGAGGCTAGGATTCTGCTCTTTCACCTCCTCAACCCAACCTCAATCTCTGACTGGGAACCAAAAGCCCTGCTTCAAGTTACTACAGGCCGAAGCCACCCAAAATCATGTTCACCCCTGATCCTTATCACCATCTCTTTTCCATGATGGTCTACATTCTTATTTCAGGCAGATCCTCAGTAACTAAATGGATTTGCTCCCTCTCTTTTACTTCCCTACATCTCTCTTTCCCCCATGTCATTGCTGAGTGATTATCTGACTGATCTGATCCAAAAAAAAAAGTCAAGAAAGAAACTTGGAACACACACCATACCCCTCCCACACAAGCCAAAGATCCAGACACCCACTCCCAATCTCCTCTCTCCCCCCAGCTATAACAACACAGTTGTCTGTACCCAATGCACCCACCTCTCCCATCAGAATGAGAGGGAGGCCCTCCAAAAGGCTGGAACTCTTCAACATGTTTGCCTTATCTACCTGTGGTATATTGTCTAATTCAGTGCTGAGTTTTGATTATGCTGTAAATCAAAGTGTGGATAAGGATTTAGTTGGATAATTATGAGACTGGGTATGTGAAAGTGATTGATAAATTCTCAAGCAGGTTAACTAAACCTGGGCATTGCTGACATTTTGGACCTGATAACTGTTTGTTTGGGGGGAATGTCCTATACTTTGTAGGATGTTTAGGAGCATCAAAAGTCTGCAGATATTGCCAAATAACCCATGAATGGCAAAATCACCCCAGTTGAGAACCACTGTCCTAGCGCATCACAGGATTACAAGACCAACCTTAACACAAGTTCATGAAGAGGTGATAACCTAGGACAAAGAGAACAGTTGAATTTAAATTTAGGCTCACTTACTCATCATGCCTTTTCCTACCTCTAGTCTCCTTGGCACCCTCTACCAAACCGACACAATGATATCATGTCGAAATCACTGACCTGTCTCCTGAGGGTCAACATGAAGCTGTACATTTCTATTGGCCCATCAAATCTCCTGGCTCTAAATTTAATTGTTGAATTTGTTAGATAATGCTTATACCCTAGTTGGGGTTCTCTGCTTATTAAAGTATATAAAACAAAACTGGGCAGTGCTTAATGACACCCTTAAAGAAAGGGATCTAAGCTCAGAGTTAGGGCAAGTGGGTTTGGGGTCCAGGTCATCTGGGAGCCACTGAGCAACTCCCCTGCCTTCTTTGGCTGCCTTGTTTGACTTTCTTTCAGTAGAAGTGCAGAAAAAGAAGAGCTTGGACCCAATTAAGGATCTTCAAACTGTTGTATGTATTTCTAAAGTTTAATAAAGCTATTATTGCAGGAACCCCCTTGGGAGAAAATGTGAGATGAGGAGTGCTAGGCTGCCGCTCAAATGCTGAGTCAATAAGATCAATTTGCTTCTTATCTATTCTTCATACTGGACTTCCAGGTTAAATTTCCTTCCTGAGAGAGTGTTTCAGCATCTTGCGCACGCGCGCGCGCGTGTGTGTGTGTGTGTGTGTGTGTGTGTGTTTAAAAGAAATAATTCAATGGCACTTGTTAAGTCACAGTAAGGAAGACTTTAGTCAAAGGGTGGGGGGCTATCTCAGTAGTTATAACCACAGGCATGGGATTTTGCAAAGGGCAGAGAGATTATACACAACTCTGAATATAGCATGGGCAAGAGGAAATTTATGGGCAAGTTCTTGTGGTCAGTGGATGGAAAATTACTAAGAGAAAATAACAGAGGTAAAGGGGGGGTTCCATCTAAATCCAGCTAACACAACTCTTGCTGAAAACTGGCCAGGGTAGTCAGATATTACCTGGAGGTGGGTGGTAGAGAATGAGGAATCTGATCAGATATCAAAGGTGATCAGATATTGAGAATGGGGGATTCTGATTAAATTGCATCATCAGTATTCTTGCTAAAACTAGATTTTACCAAAAAAAAAAAAAAAAAAAAAATGGACAGATAGGCCTGGGAGAAGATTCAGGAGTCTGACAACAGTTTGGTCAAGTAATCTTTATCAGTATGTATAAGTGTTATTGGGGATTCCCAGGTGGTGCTAGTGGTAAAGAACCCACCAGCCAATGCAGGAGACATAAGAGACTTGGGTTTGACCCTTGGATCTGGAGTATCCCCTGGAGGAGGGCATGGCAACCCACTCCAGTATTCTTGCCTGGAGAATTCCATGGACAGAGGAGCCTGGTGGGCTACAGTCCATGGGGTCTCAAAGAGTCAGAAACAACTGAAGCAATTTAGCAGGCAGGGAGGCATAACTGTTATTAAAGTTTTTAAATCTCTAGGTTAGGTAATATCAACGAATCCTTCAGGTTCTAGGATTCTAGAAAAACTCTTAATATAGACATAATTTTGTGTACAAAAATACTTGAATAGCCACTAAAGGCAGACTTAAAGAGACCAAGAATTTGAGGGAGAGCAAGGGTAGGGGTTTCCTCTACCTTTCTAAGTTCTCAGCTGGGGTCCCTATAACAAAATACAGATTAACAAGAGAAAAATATACAAATTTACTTAAAGTAAGTTTTATGCAACTCAGGAGTTTTCCTAAGGAAATGAATACCCAACGAACAGTCAAAGGAGTATTTTTATACCAGGTCTGATAAAGAATGAAACAGTTGTGGGAGAAAGTGACCGGACAAAATGGGATAGGAGTTCGTCCAGGCAAATGGAGGAAGCTTAAGCTTATCAAGGCCTGTTTATTTGGATTCCTGATGGTGTCCTTCCACTTCCAGAGATAAAGGTGCTCCTATGGGAGATGGGAGGACTCCTCTCATCTGAGGGTCTTAGGATCTGCGTCCAGGGAGGGCCAGAAAGTCCTTCCTGCCCCTCCCATTTCCCAAATTCCTTCCGTTTAAAATACTAGTTTTGCCACAGGGCTATATCTTGGCATAGAGTGTTCTGAAGCCTATCAACCCATTCCTCCTTCATTTCACTGATACAGCATAACTGTGATGGGAAAGGACCAAAAATAGAGTACAAGTAAGTCCTCTACACACAAACGTCAAGCCTTGAACTTTCAAAGACGCACACGAGCATTCACATATCCAGCCATGTAAATTAGTTCACCTGTCTGGCATACATTGTCTCATCCGTGCGTCCTCTGCAGATGGCTGCTCAGCTTGCCCTTCGTCTCCTGTTGCTGACGATCCTTCATCTCTCCCATCTCCCACCCCTCTGCCTCCTGCAGTCAGTAACTCTTCTTGCCTGTTCGTTCCGTGCCCGCCCCTGTACACCAGCTGCTGTGCTGCGCTACTGCACTTTCCAAGGAGCTGTGCAGTGAACGTGGCTTCCCTTGTGGCTTAGACACCACCGCCTGCACTGTAGGAGACCCAGGTTTCATCCCTGGGTCAGGAAGATCCCCCAGAGAAGGAAATGGCCACCCACTCCAGTGTTCTTGCCTGGAGAATCCCATGGACAGAGAAGCCTGGCGGGCTACAGTCCGTGGGGTCCCAAAGAGTGGGACAGGACTGAATGACTAACACTTGCACTATTTTCACACAGTAAGGCTAAAAATGTTTTCTTTTTTTTATGTGTTTCTTTGTAGTTTATGTGTTATTTGTGTTGAAAGAATTATAAACCTGTTATAGGACAATACTGTATGGATGAATGTATCAGGTGGGTACCTGGGCTAATTTTGTTGGACTTAATAAATTGGACTTAACAAACACACTCCTGGAACAGAACTTTCTAGTATCTAGGAAACTTACTGTACATTGAGAAGAGCCTGAATTTAAAAGATATATGAGATGGTAGCAAAGGAAAGGAGTGGGTTTGAAGTTGGGGTTTAATCATCTCTTCTCTCCTCAACCATCACCTTCTCTGGCCCAACTCCTTGCCTCTGTGCTCAGGGCTTGAAGGCAACCCAGATCTACCAGCTCAGGCAACCACTTCAGCCTCTCCCAGCACCTCTGAGCCTCTGTAGGGGACTGACTGGAGCCCTCTGACTTATTTCTGAAGCCTGAACCTTTGACAGCAGGCCAGCCTGGCAGCCCAGCTCTGCAAAGTTTGCCCTGAGCCCCGCATTCCTCCTGTTTTATTAATACTGCACAGAACGAGAAGAACCAGCCTGAGTGGCAGCTACAAAGACACTCGTCTCCTAAAATGTGATATTTGATCACAGGAGGATTTTGCGGTGGGATAGTTTATAATCCTAAATTTAAATCCTTCCTGAATTTCAGACGTTCCAGTATCAAAAATCCTTTTAGGATTTTTCAAAGTGTGTAATCTGTTTAGAAATTAAAAAAAAAGAAAAAACCTCTCTGGCCCATTCTTTCTCCAAAAATAGGCTTGCTACATTTTTAACTTCCTTTAAAAGAAAGAAAGAAATGCCTTTTTAAAAAAATTAAATTTCTTGTTTATTTCACTTCAGGGCAACTGTTTCTAAGACATCCAATGAAATATTCTTACTAAAATAAAGTGAGATTTTTTTTTCCAGTGACTGCAAATGAACCCAGAAGAAACATTTATTTTAAAAGGGATTAAGGAGGGAGAGAAAGGAGAAGCTGTGTTAAGGAAAAGAATTAGAAATACACAAGAAAGGAAAAAAAAAAACAAAAACCTGTCTTTTCTTTCTGCCATACCTCAAGCAACCTTAGGAAAAAACAGCCCAGTTTGCCTATTATAATTTAAATGAGAGGGTGGAGAATAAGTATTCCCTTGAGAGCAGAAGAAGGTGAATGATTGGGAGGGAGGAGGAAGTGGGGAGGTCAGAGAAGGAAGCCAAAAGGAGGAAGACTCAAAGGCCACTGAAGGTGTGTGCCCTGTTCTCTTCCGAACAAGCCTTCCTCTCTGGGTAGACCTGAGACCTTTCTGAGGGTTGAATAAAGGTTGAAGTCAGGAAAGAGTCCCTAAAGACAGTCCACAGGTAGAGATTGCCTCAGAATGGCTGAACCTCCTGGACAAATTTTTCAGTGTGATTTTCATTCCATTTTCATCATCTGTTATAACATAAAATTTCATCAACTGTAAATGTCAGTTCTTCCCTTTATTATTTGCTAATGTCATAAAAATCTGAATTGTTTGCTTTGTTAAAGGGCTTGCTGGGCATTGACTTTTCCTTATTTGTACTTTACTACCCCAAATGTGTGGGGTTTATTTATTTTTTTAAGAAAAAAATAACATCCCTTTTGAAATGGGATTTAAATAACAGAGCAAGGTTTGCCATTATCATAAATGTATAAAGTGCCTTGTGAGTAATAAAATGGATCATGGATTCAGGATAATTCAAACTGAAATGTTATGTTCAGTATCAAGATTAGATTACGTTAATGCAGTTCATTTTAAATGGTTTAAAGGCCATCAGATGCATGTGAAAAGAATCTGTATCATAACTTAGAATAAATAGACTGAGACATTTGTTTATAATGTCAGTGCTAAACAAATCTATTACTACATTTCTGCATGTAGCGTTATATTACCACTGCTATTAAACAAACAGAGCATGAAGATAAATTATAGCTTTAATTATAAACATTACCTTTGCGTATTTATTAATTTAAAATGGAACAATGTTCAATAACCTTAGGTTATTTATATCAGCTAACATTTTAATTAACTTTGTTGTATTTATGCGTCTTGGTAATTGTTGCTACCAGGCACATGGAGCTCCTTGAATAATGGAAGCAATCTAACCTATCCCTGTGCATATTACGCATTAATGGGATGGTAACGTTGTAACTCCTGCCAGAGTGAGACTCTGCTGCACAGGCTTCCTGGGTGAGAGCCTAAGGCTCCAAAATTTGCCTTTCTCCTTGGAAACCACCACTGAGGAGCACCTGAAATTCCTGGACAGACTGTGGAGAAAGGTGGCAGAGGAGCCAGGAATTATCTTGTGAAGTAAATAGTCAGCATCTTTCAACAAGGTTGAGCTACAGAATCAGCATAGTTGAGCATATGGCCAGAGGCCATGGTCCTGCCTCTATCGAGCTTCACCTGAATATACCCAGCACAGACAGGAACCTTGGTTGTAAGATTCAGACAGGTAATAACACAATTCTTTATTTTTCATTAATCAATTTATTTTTTTTTTTTCTTGAAATCTCAATTCCAAGAGGTTGGTGAGAAATCCTTCCTTGGTCTTTAATGAAGCTGTACTAAAATTCAGAACCCAGAACAAAAAGGGGGACAATTCTAGACACCCTCCCACTGTATTTTTCTAACAATAATCTTTGTCTGCTTTTCCATTGCTCTCTTGGAGCCTTGTTGCTGCCCATTTTCATGCCTGGAGAGGTCTGTGAAAGCTTTCCTGTGCCTCTGAACTTGTCCACTCTAGAGAGACCATGCATTCATAGCCTCTAGGCCAGGCCGTCTCTTCAAGGAACTGGCCCAGACCAGTGGTTGAGTCAGGTTATAGCGACAGGGCTCTTCTATCCAAAGCCAGGAGAATCTCCACTCCCTCCTTCCTGTGTAGTATTCTATTCATCCCAAAACATTCCTTCCTTTTGTCCTTTTCAGTTCAGTTCATTTCAGTCACTCAGTCGTGTCTGATTCTTTGGGACGCCATGAACCGCAGCACTCCAGGCCTCCCTGTCCATCACCAACTCCCAGAGTTTACCCAAACTCATGTCCATTGAGTCTGTGATGCCATCCAGCCATCTCATCCTCTGTCGTCCCCTTCTCTTCCTGCCTTCATTCTTTCCCAACATCAGGGTCTTTTCAAATGAGTCAGCTCTTTGTATCAGGTGGCCAAAGTATTGCAGTTTCAGCTTCAGCATCAAAACTTCCAATGAACATCCAGGACTGATCTCCTTTAGGATGGACTGGTTGGATCTCCTTGCAGTCCAAGGGACTCTCAAGAGTCTTCTCCAACACCACAGTTCAAAAGCATCAATTCTTTGGCTCTCAGACTTCTTCACAGTCCAACTCTCACATCCATACATGACCACTGGGAAAACCATAGCCTTGAATAGATGGACCTTTGTGGACAAAGTAATGTCTCTGCTTTTGAATATGCTATCTACGTTGGTCATAACTTTCCTTCCAAGGAGTAAGCATCTTTTAATTTCATGGCTGCAGTCACCATTTGCTGTGATTTTGGATCCCAAAATAATAAAGTCAGTCACTGTTTCCACTGTTACTCCATCTATTTCCCATGAAATGATGGGACCAGATGCCATGATCTTCGTTTTCTGAATGTTGAGCTTTAAGCCAACTTTTTCACTTTCCTCTTTCACTTTCATCAAGAGGCTCTTTAGTTCCTCTTCACTTTCTGCCATAAGGGTGGTGTCATCTGCATATCTGAGGTTATTGATATTTCTGGCAGCAATCTTGATTCCAGCTTGTGCTTCTTCCAGCCCAGCATTTCTCATGATGTACTCTGCATAGAAATTAAATAAGCAGGGTGACAATATACAGCCTTGACGTATTCCTTTTCCTATTTGGGACCAGTCTG